>NW_028327177.1:28691956-28998253 GCF_987537825.1 Furipterus horrens
CATTAGCAATAAATCAAAGGGGCAGGTCCACATCCAGGATTTCATTCTAAGTATAGGAAATACATGAACCCTTCACCTTCACTTCTTAGCTCATGCTCATTAATTGCCCGGGGATGGACAAAATCAGACGTTTGGCTGGGAGGGAAATCCTTTCCCCAGAACTTTACATCTTTGGCCAGAATTTGCTTCGTACCCAAGAGATTGTGGAATGATTGTTTTATGTTTCCCTTGGGGCCTAATCCTGGTGACATGGAACATTTTTAATTTCTGCTCTTTTCTCTCCCCACCTCCATCTGCTCCAATCACATCCCCTCCATTTCGTGTAGTGACTATGCCTTTGCCTTCTAGGTGCTCTTGAGTCAACCAGAAAGTTTTCTGTTTATCCCAAAATGCTATGCAAAACCACCATCCCAGCTCCAGCTAGGAAGTCAGAGCCCTGACTCAGGAAGAGAGTGGTTTCTTCCTTAGGTCCTAGGAGTCAAGCCTAACTATCATGGGCTGGCTACAGGCCCTGTGATGAGGAGTGTGGAGAATTACTGGAGAAACCCAATGTTTTGTCACTGTTTCATTTGTCATTTCCTTATAAGACTAAGTGTGTTCCTAACACTTGAATCTTGCTATTTTGTCTCATCTCTTTCTTCTTCTGAATTAGTTGGTACTGCTATACTACCGTTTGGAACTTAGTGACTAGTATTACTATCTTTAAACTACACTTTATGAATTTAAAAGGCAAACACAGTTGAAGGCAAACTGCATCCTTATTACCCTTGTTTCAGTCCCTGCATTTTTCACCCTAGAGCTCTGGGAGCACACTGCAACTGGAGAGCTGTGGGTTTCAGTCCATTAGAATTACCTGAGGAGGTTTGTTCACATGTACATGTGTACATATACACACATGCACACATGTATATATACTCACAGGAATTTTTTTTAATTGCTCAAGAATAGGAGCTAAGCCTTAGTGCTTTTTGAAAGTGTCCAGGTGATGTCAGGGCAATGCACTGCTGTAGGGAAGGTTCTAATCCCTGACCGGGCCACACAGCACAGTTGTGGGAACCTGAATTATGTTGGTGGCCGAAGTGAGAAGCTGAGTTCCCACATGTGCTCCACAGCTGGAGTCCTAAGCATTGTTTTTGAAACATTAAACATTCCTTTACTTCTCCATCTTCTTTCTTGGCACGTGGCATGTCAATGGATAGCTATACTATTCCCCAGATATGATATTTAACAGATTCTAGGGTCTATCGTAATGAATCAGCCCCAGTGTGATACTGGTCCAGCAGCTTGAATTGCTTCCAACTCAAACTTTTGTGGCCTCGGAATATGATTAATTGCTTTTCATTGTTACTGTTGTTGGTTTAAACAGACCATAAAACCTGACATCTGATCTCATACATCAGATGCATATAAGCTATGACTGCTGATTGGAAATGCCCTTTTACTGCACTTCCTTTCCCTTTGTAGTTGAAGCGAAAGAACATGCATTTCTTGATGTTATTGTTAAGTTATTGCTGAGCATCTCTTAAAGCCAGAGTTTCAGTAAATGCCTTCTGCTCCAGGTTCTTAAACCAAGCCACGAAACTCTACAATACCGCAACTGTGGTGCCAGTTAACCACATTTTCTTTACAACCAGTGCCATTATAGCAGGTGAGTTTTGGCTTTCTCTACTAAGGTGTTCTGCCCCCACAACAAACATATTGAGAAAAATCAAGGAATCCTTAGATTATTGGGATCTGTGTAGCCCATTTCCTCCCAGCCTCCTCCCAGTGTCTGAATTTTCTCCATAACATCCTTTAGGACAGGTTATTCTACTTTGTGCGAATGCTCCCCAGTGCTCTCTGCCTCTTGAGACAGCTCAGTCCTGTTTTAGATTACTCTAATTTTTTGGAGAGCTCTAATTATTAGAAAGCTTTTCCTTATATTGGACTGAAATTAGCCTCCCTGTGAATTCAAGACACTCATCTTAGTTGTGCTTTCTGGAGTCTTCTCCTTGCCAGCCCTTCTAATAATCAAAGCAGCTGAAGGGTCCTCTTGTGTCTTGTCTTTGGTCCAGACATCCCCACTTCCATTAGCTCTTCCCTCCCCGACCCTCACCACCTTGATCAGAGAGTGGGATCACAAACTAAAGCCAGTGTTCCAGGGAAGGCCAGACAGATGCGAACAGAAACTACTACTTTTGCTGTTCTGGCCTCTATTTTTCCACTATTGCATTCTTTCATTGCTGTGGACAATTTTTTAAAAATATGTCAGACACAATAGTGTTTAAAACAAAGTATGAATTTGAAACTTGGTCCAAACCAAAATACAGTAGATTCAGGTATATCACTCCTAAGTTTTTGACTGGTTTGCCCTAGTTCTTTGGCTTATTGGACAAATTCACCACCTTCTCATATTGAGATTCATTTCCTATTTCAAAATGTACATATAATATTTTTGGAGATAATTATGGATTATCTGTTTCCTAATTGGCTCATCTTCTTTATTTCATTGCAAACAATGTGACTGACTGCCAGCAGGCAATTTTTAAACGAAATTAATACACTTTCTGTTTCCCAAAATTGAACCATACTTTTAAAGAGAAAGATTATATCCAGGACATCTGATTATTAGCATTTTATGCTCATTGACTAAAGAAAGAAAAGTTTGCACATTTGTGTGCCCTAGAATTACTAGAAGAGAAACAAGGTTAAAAAGAGTTACGAGCATGACATACAGCCTACTAGCTAATACAAATGTGTTAAAAGATGTATAAAAATGTAGTTCCCCTCAAAAGAAGATTTTGTAGGAGGACCCACAGGGCTGGATCTAGTATTCAGCACACAGATTAGTTGGTGAGTCAGGGAGGCTGGAACTCTCTGGGGGTGATAACAGTTCATCTGATGTTTCTGAAGTGTTAAATGGAGATGAAGCTTCTTGACCAACTTCTCTTCGTCTCTATCAAAAATTATAGCTTGAAATTAAAATCAATGTGAGATACCATATTTTGCCTACTAAATTAGTAAAATTTTTGTTTCATTCTTTTTATTGCCATAATCAAGCTGACAAAGCTGCAGTATCACAGGCTTCTTGGAGAGCATTGGGTAGCCTAGTACCACCTTCCCAGAACTGAGTTTCATAGTTTTTATCAAGAACCTTAAAAATGTTTCTACTCTTTGATCCTATGACTCTAGAATGACACACAAATAACCCAATTAAAATATAGGCAAAGGACTTGAGAAGACATTTCTTCAAAGATGTACAAATGGCCATTAAGCACACGTGACGATACTCAACGTCACTACTCATTAGGAAATGCAAATCAAACCCACAAGGAGCTACCAACTTATATCCTTTAGGATGGCCACTAGGAAAAAGAAAAAAAAACTCAGAAAATAACAAGTGTTGGTGAGGATGTAGAAACAGTGTAACCCTTGTGCACTGTTGGTGCAAAGGTAAAATGGAGTAGCCATCCAGCAATTTGGGTATATATTCAATATGCCTAGATTCATAGCAACATTATTCACAGTGGCCAAAAGACTTGCTGACCCCTGGCCTTGAACTGTAGGTGGAAAATGTCACTAGGGTTTTGTTTTATTTCATGTGCCAGTTGGACATATCCTAGACTGGGTAGGAAATTTGCCAAAGTTGTATTCAATTGTGTTGATTTTATAATAATGATATGTTATATAAAGTCTACAAATCTATGTTCTCTTTGAAATCATTGGAAATGTAACTAACTATGGCATGAAAATATTTTTAAACTGAGCTACTGAATGTGCACTTTAAGGGTGACTATACTCAAAAAAACCCACACACAGTAGTTTCCCCTTATCGACAGGGGTTATGTTCCAAGACCCCCATTGGGTGCTAAAACCGTGGATGGTAGCAAACCCTATAGATACCATTTTCTCCTATGCATACACATCTTTTCACTTGGAAGGAAGCACTTTATGGCTTCTTTTGTCATATCTGAATTGCCAGCAGCACGACCCTTTCGCTTTGAGGCCACTACTAAGTAAAATAAGGGTTCCTCAAACACAAGCACCGCACTACCACCACAGCAAATCTAACATCCCCGATGGTTCCTCAGTGACGGCAGGGAGGACGAGAGCATGCATATGCTGGACAGAGGGATTATTCATGTCCTGGGGTGTGGGCTTTCATCATGCAACTCAGAACAGCACAATTTAAACCTTAGGAATTGTTTATTTCTGGGATTTTTCATTTAATGTTTTTGGACCAAAGCTGACCCCAGGTAACTGAAACCACAGAAAGCAAAACTGGGGCTAAAGAAGGTCTCCTGTATTAACATACTTTGAAAAACAATGTGTAGCTTTTGTAAATATTCTTACCCTAAAATTAACTGTGTCTTTAATTCTTGTTAAAGGTATCGTATTTTACAAAGAATTCCTTGGTGCAGATTTTCTCACTATATTTATATATTTTTTGGGGTGAGTATATGTGCCAGAGGTAAGTAAGGTATATAAAATCCTATTACTTTTATGTAGGATTTTTGACATTGTACCGGAGGCATAGAAAATTGGAAAATAATATAAGGAACAACTGTTTCCTGAGCTCCTAAAGGAAACATTTTTCAATTTAACAGCCTGCACAAGGCTCAGTGTCTTTGACTTTGTGGTTTCGGTATCTGAGGGTTCTGAAACACTGGAGTTTTTTCAGTTTCAGGCAAAGACAAGATAAATCCACTGGCTCTGTAGCCACACTGTGGTCTTTTCATAATATATCAGACCTGTCTCTGGTCTTTTCATAATATATCAGACCTGTCTCGCCCTTGGGAACCCCTAGGTTAGATCTGAATATACCTCTAAGATCACCTAGAATAAAAGGCTAAGGCAGGCTGGTCTAGCTTTGGACCTAATAGCATCAGACCCTTTTCCGGGTCTGGCTGCCCAGTGTTACCCTTTCGTTCCCGGGCATCATTGCTGACATCCTTGCAAACAGATCAGGACTCTGAGGGAGCATTGCCACAGCATAGTATCTTCCATTGGTTCCAAATGGCACTCCAGTAACGCTTAGCTGCTTCTTGATCCGGCATTCTGTGTGACCATCGTTATGCAAACTTAAGCCCAGACTACTTTCAGCACAGAAAGCATCTATCTTGAAAATTCAATTTCAAAAGATATTTGGACAAGGCTAAACTTCTGGGATCTGGAAACTGTGACTATTTTTATGGCCAAGGACAACTGAATTTCTTAGAAAATTAAAGAATAAATTATTTTTTTGCTGTGTTGCATGCCAGTAATGGGTCTGGGCATGCATGGATAGAAAATGAGACCTAATGTCTACCCAAAGGGTTTAGAGCCTGAATTAGCCTCCAGATGGTAAAAACCTGGAGCACAGACTGATTGGAAGTTCTCCAGGTCTTGGTTCTGAGGACAAATATTATTGGCAGCAGCAATTAAGACAGTTTTAGGCAGCTTACCATGAGAAACAGGAAGAACAAAACCAATGGAATTCATGTCATCATGTAGACCATTTAATACCATGCTTAGTTACTGAATACTGTGACTTGTTTCGGTGTCCTTTATTAATCTTATTCTTACAGGTGTTTGCTGTCATTCTTTGGTGTGTTCTTGGTCACAAGAAATCGAGAAAAGGAACATCTGCCACAGTCTTACATTGATTTTGGAAATATTCCTGGTAAAACTGTATATTCTTTAACTTAATTAATAGAAAATCTTATTCTCATAAATTAATCATTGCTGGTATTATTTTGGATGTTAATGTAAAACATAATTCTTATCTTCAAAAAATGTACATTTCATGATATTGCCAGAGGCGATGTTGTAACTGGAAATGTCAAGAATTGTTTATTTGAATGTTGGGTTTGCACAGAACACTGGGGATGTGAAAGAACTGATCCTGTCTTCTTGATTTGGGTGATGTTGAAAATTTCCCCTTGGAGTTTCCTTAAATGGGAAAAGAGCAGGAAAGGAATAAGGAATGGCTACTAGCAGCAACCCCCGCTGCTCAGAGAGCCTTGGAGGCAATATCTAAAGACAGAGGCCAGGCTGCTAAGGAACATGGTTCCTGGGAAAGATTGCGGTGGCCTGTGCCCTGTGGGGCCAAGTGTGACGTGCTTCCCAGGCACCGGAACATACGTAGCTTCCTTCCCTGCCCTTACCTCATGCATCCTTACCTGTTTAACATGCACCATCTTTCTACTTCTCAACTGTCACTGGGAGTCACTCACTTTAGTCATGGAGACAGCTGGAGCCACGTCCAGAACAAAGGAAACACTTTGCTGTGTCTCCTCCTCCTCCCCCTGCCTGCCACCCTCAACAATCTCCAGCTTTGCTAGGAATTTAGGATGACCTATAGGGTTGTAGACAAGGCTAGTGATATTCCCACAGATCCCTCCAGCATTCTGTTAGGACCAAGCCTTTGAAGAAGAAAACATTAAAGCCTCGTCCCTACAACTGAGAACATGTGGCCTATGAATTGTGTTCTCTTTCACATTTGAGCCATCTTGATCAGCTAAGAGCATTCAGTGCAAGAATTGGCATTTGTGGCAAAGGTGTGCGTTATAGATGACTTCTATGGTTAGAGGTTCTTTGATAGGAAATGAAGTTTACTTATTTTTCACTCTCTTTTTCATTTCACAAAGCCCCATCCATTGGATCAGGAACAGCTTTAGAAGCCACTATTTTAAAAGACTTTTCTTTGTTGTTAGGTGCATTAGATGCAACAGGACACTGGGGAGAAAGCTTTGGAGATGAGTAAATGTTTCGTGTTAACCTCCCAACTGACCCAACCTGACTTCCGGGCCCAGCATGGCAGAGCCAGTGGCTAGGGGGGACCGCGCTCTCATGGGGACAGTGTGTGATCACGTATCAAGGGACATGGAGTTCCAAAGGCCTTTTCTTACATGACGTTTTTCTCTCCTGTTTAGAGGGTGACCACGTAGTATCAAAAAGGGGAATAAACTGTGGCCGAGATAGAGGGGAAATTATTAAGATGTATTCTCTAAGAACTCAAAAGGTTTTTTTGTGATTATTATCTCCACAGGGAAACAAATGTTGGATAAAATACAACCAGATTCAAACGGCTTATCCTATGGAACTCTGCCTGATGGAAACGACTCAACAAAGAGCCAAAGTGGAGAGAAGAAAGAGGTCTAAAATGCCGAGAGGGATGGCTATGGGCCTGTTATTCAATACCACCTTTTTAAAAAATTGCACATGTTCAATTTGTGTCAGCAGCTATTTATCGCTGACATGAGCTAGTGTTAGTTCCAGTTCTTTACCCCACCTCCATTTCTGTGGACACTCAGGCCTTCCTAAGCTTTGACAGTCTAATGTTCTCATGGAATGTAACTTGAAGTGTTCCGCACACCATGGGCCTCTCCCTAGTGATCATCTAACCGGCTAGATCTTAATTAGAGCCTGGCTACCCGAGCAGGAATGTCACACAAAAATGCACACCCACGATGTGGCTGTAGAACACATAGGCTGCTTTTCCCAGCGGGCTGTAGTGGCAGTTGCTTTGCTTTAAAGAGACACTTTCCCCCACAGCCTTACTCCTGAACAAAGGTTTGAGAGCATTCATTTTTTTAAACATCTCAGCAGCTGCATAAAGATCTCATTTTTCTGTTCCTAAATAAGATCAGTGAGTCACCTTTTCTGAAAACCTATAACCCTCCTTTAAAAATTAAGGGTGTCATTAAAATTAGAATTTATAAGTGGCATTCTGTGATGGGGCATACCAAAACTAGAAGACCTTGGCTGGTGGGCTTTATAAGCAAGGCAAAATTTAAGGACTAGGACCAATTTTTTAAATAAAAACCTAGGAAGATGTTTTCTTCAGCTGTGAGATCCTATTATACCTCAATTGAAACTGAAGAAAAAACTTAGTATTCTATGCCTTCATTTGTTTAGCTGTACATTTGTCAAGTGGGTTTATATGTTATAACTCTTAGCACGTCTCAAAAATCATATTTTAAATTCTTGGTGATATTTAACACACTGTTTCTCCCCTAAGTCATTATTTCAAGCCTTATAAATTTGTCCAGGTAAAAGGAATGATTAAAGAACTGGATACCAGTCATTTAAATCTTAGACAAAGCATACAGCCAGGTGGCCCATCTGGAGCTAGAGAGGAAGCCCTGTGCCCCTATACCCTGAATGGTTTTTTTATTGCAATTAGTCACAAATTCACTAAGATAACATTTGCAGGTAGCGTCCATAATCATCTGTTACTTATGATCTATCTAATATTTAAGTGAGAACAAAAAAGTTAATCTTCATTGTAGCCAACATCAAATAATAAGCCCTATGCTTAAGGACCTTTCAAAACCTTCAGATCACTTCTGACATGTCAGTACAATGGGGCTCCAGCCACTTGTCTTTGCATTTGTATAGGTTGTTTAACTCAGACCTATTGAGACGATAATCTTAATTGTTGCAGGTCTTTTAGCTTTGTTCTTGGTCATACCCTGCACTCCTGATCAGACCAACCAAATCTGGCCATAAAGGTAGGATTTGAATCCATGTCCAATGTATGAATAATAACCTAGAGCCCATGTCTGGCATTTGAACTCCTGGTAAGAATTCCTACCATTGTGGAATGTGTCCCATTAATTCAAATAAAGCAGTCATAATTTATGGCATGTTTTTCTGAATTGGTCCAACATGTTGGCCCTGGAAGGCTCAGCTAAGAAATATGTCTGCTGTCTTCAAATACAGATTCTGGTGACTCTTTAAGACTGGTTCAAAGATTGGGAAAACAGTTAGACCTAAGAGTTTTACTTGAAGCAGGACTGTATTTATATCTACAGCACGTGTTTTTGAGCATTGTAGAAGTTTGCACAGGCACAAGCACAATACTGATACTTTAGTGATCACCAACATTTGCATTGTTTCAAGAGTTTTGAAAAATAACATTGATTTATGCACATTTAAGCCATCTAGCAATGCTTTACAAGTACAGATAACATAAACTATATTCAGACCTAATTTTACTTTCCATATTGCTGCTCCAAAATAAGGTGAATGGGAATGTTAATTGTGCTGGCTTATAAATAGTTTTTAAAATTACACAGTGCATGACAACCACAAAAGCCAACCCAGTCCTTCTTTTGGCACCATGAACTGGGGACCTTTGGCCAACACTTGACTCATCTGACTGTTTGTCTAGACCAGGGGTCTGCAAAACTTTTCCTTTAAAGACCCAAAGAGAAGATGTTTTGGGTTTGTTGGCCATACAGTGTAGCAACTACCCCATTCTGCTGTTGTAGCATGAAAGCAGCCACAGACAATATGTAAACGAGTGAGCGCAGCTGTGCGCCACTTAAACCTTATTTACAAAAGCAGGTGGCCAGTCCTTGGGCTGTAGTTAGCCAACCCCTGGTCTAGACTCCTCCACCCTTGCTATTCAGCTTCTTTCTTGTTCCCTGGGCACTTGAGAGCTTAAAAAGCAACAGTTCACGTTCATGACAAACCAAATACTGTGGGAGTGTGGAACCATGTCTTGATATTTCCATCAGGATCTTTTTGCTTATGTAAGATACAAATGGTAGCTATGACTTCATTATTGGTGCTGAAGTTTCTCTCTTAAATGCGGTGGGTTTTCTATGAGTACTACTACCTATATTGGAAGAGTCTCTCCAATCCCACACTCCAACTCAATAACAGCTTCAGAAATAACTAGTAGTTGGCTCTCGTGTAATAGATTAAGCAGACGTCTTTACCATCTGATTGTTTTCAGTCTAAATGTTTTTTTGCCCTATTATACTTTTGCTACCTTGAATCACCTGGAAAAAAAAATACAATAAAAAACTTCTCAAGCAATGACTCAGAAGGTATTTTTCAACACCTATCCCACCTCCACAAGCTCCTGGAGATTCTATTTCATGGCAGAGAAAGAAGGGGGAAAACAGATTTCATAGATTAGTGCAATTTAGTGCTATTGAAGAATAATAGTGCAAGGTGGAAGTTTTGCTCCAAAAGAAGCAGGTGCAACAGTGGACATGGCTCAATGGATAGAAACATTGAGCCAAATTCCTGAAGCCAAGAACCCTCTTTATGCTTCTTGCTTCCAAGCACAGCTCATCCAGGAATGGTGACTATTCATGCTCAGCCACACCAAAGGCTGCTTCATGCTTGCCAATTTAATAGTGATATTATGGACATAAATATAGCAGTTACTAAAATCAACTTTCCCAAGACCCTTCCAGGCCACTTTTCTTACATTCTGTGGCTGGTTATAGAGGCAGCCCTTGAACTGGGCAACTAACTACAAACCTAATACATGTGTCTGGCACCAGTGAAAATGAGTGCTTTAGTGAGGTTGCTAAAAAAACACATTTTGAACTTTTAGGACCAAGATCTCAGAATTGAACCTAACGTGATGGTATGAGGAATTTAGAAGCAGCTTCACATCATTCGTCGGCAGCCGTCCGTCTCGAGAGACGATGGTGTAGCTTCCTAAGAGTCTATCTGCACCGCCGAGAATGGCTGTGCAGTCCGACTCGGAGTGACACGGTATCTGTCTCCTCCCGTGTTGAATCGACATCTTGCGATGACGCTGGAGTGTCCTCTCCAGTGAAGCTGAAGCTACAGAGCCTGGGCAGGGTGATATGGAGGGTCCGCTGTTGCCCATGCAGCAGACCCCCCCCTCTCTTCGCAGCTGAAGGGTCCAAGGGAAAGACGGAGTCAATACAGCTTGGCTTCAGGTGCGCCGCAGGAGTTGCCGGTGTTGACTACAACGTCAAACCGCCTTAGGGACTCCGGCTCCGGATTTTCTGTCGGGGTTTACTCCCTTAGCCTTTCCCCTGAAGAGGTATGCCGCAAGGCAGCGGAGGTTTTTTGGAGTCAGAGTTTTCCTTCTCTGAGCTTCACATCATTACACTTATCAATAGTCTGGCTCTTATGGTCATCTTGAAGTAAAAAAAGAAAAAAATTCCACATATACACAGTTTCCATGCAAACATAGACCTGCCTTGGGCTACTATATGTAGTGTTTTAGCAATTGTGGTAAATGCAGGAAAAGCCTTCCCATCCAGGAATTCTTGAGTCTGTCCCCTTTCTCACCAGCCTCAGGGTACCACACATATGCTGTCCTGTGCCAAGCGAGCAAATCAGTTACAGGATCTGTGGCCTGTCCAAGGAACATTTTTGCTAGAAAGGGAGGAAACTCCTTCAACGTTAGTCCTTGAGAGCTAATGAGTCCCAACCACAATGTAAAAGAGGAATATCAATCCCAATATCAAATGTTTCGGGGTGCACCCACCTGGGCCAGAGGCTGCCAACAGTTCCAGACAAGATGCAAGATAGTCTCTGAGTTCTAGGAAAGAATCTCCTTCCCAGGGAGCTGGCAAGTGCGTAACCGAGAAGGAGCCCAGCTGTTCCTGATGGGACCAGCATGCGTGGACCGAAGCCACTTTGCACATTTGAGCTGCTGCTCTCCAGACGCGAGCTAATCCTCCCAGCGTGCACGCATCCCGCTTTTGGAGCCTTTTCCTTCATGGTTCTAATTTGAAAACCAACCTCAGTAATTTACTGAGGCTTGGGCTCTACTCCTTTCATCCAAAGCACCTCACCTAAACCCTCTAAACACTGAACACGAACAAGGAAATGAATCAGCTCAAGAACTCTCGATCCAGGGACTCGAAGCTTGAGTGGTTTGCCTGATTATAGACCACTAACCCAATTACCACATGCCTCAAACTTAGCACGTGTCCATTAATTCACTCAGACATAATTGATCACATACTATTTTCAGTGTAATGTGCTTCAAGTTATTAGGAATATAAAAACGAATTAGACATGAAGACCAGCTCTTCAGGAACTTACTGTCCGGTCAGAGAAACGGCAGTTTTCATTTATTGAGCCTTCACTATGTGCCAGGCACGGTGCTGAGTCTTTTAGTGTTGCTACTCGCTTAATCCAGGCAATTTCCCTATCAGGGAGGTCATTATCCCTGCCTTACAGATTTAAAAACCAGGGCAAAGGTAGGGTGGGAACTAGGGTCAGGAAATTTAAATCTTAAATCTAAAGATTTTATTTATTTTTAGAAAGAGGGGAAGGGAGGAAGAGAGACATCAATGTGTGGTTGCCTCTCACGTGCCCCCAGTTGGGGTCCTAGCCCACAGCCCAGGCATGTGCCCTGACAGGGAACTGAAGCAGCGACCCTTTGGTTCCCAGGCCAGTGCTCAATCCACTGAGCCACAGCAACCAGGGCCTAAACTTAATCTTAATGAACATCCTAACCTTGTTCATTTTCAAAAGTGCAATAATCCTGATACGTGGTCATTTCAGGATGGCCAAAGCATTGGCTGAGTGAGAGAGGAGTTGAAGAAAGAGGGGCTGAAAGGGACAGAAGACATAACATGGCCCTTCTTAATGTGAAGAGAATGATCCATCACTTCAGCCACACAGGAGAAAACCAGAGAGCTCAACAGCAAAAATAAATAAATAAATAAAGCCCTTTAAACAGCTCAGTCCTGCGTGCAGACCTGAGCAGGTGGGCCTGAAGGCAACACCAAAGGAATGACCTGGTGGGGGTGGAGGTAGGCGCCTCCTAGCAATGCCCCCGCCGCCATGGCTCTCGGCACGCCCCCAGGCCAAACTGGGAAGCCTAGGGCAAGTTTGCTCTGCCTTCAGGAAGTTTGGGGCATCCTTGCAGCCCCTGCACGCCATGGCCACATTCTCCCTTTGGCATGGAGGTCTGCAGGACATCAGCAGGGACTCCCAACCCCAGCCAAGGTCTCCGCAGCTGCCGGGTAAACCTGTGTCTGCGGAGAAGGACAGAGATCTGTCACCCATGCGGCGCTCCCCTCACTGGCCCTTGGGAGAGCCTTTCTCTATAAAGCAAACTACCTGCTTCCTGCCGGGCCAGGCCCCAGCCTTTCAAGGTCTCTGCCAAGGAAAACTGGGTCCAAGCCACAGAGGAGGCATGACAGCCCTGGCGCTCCGCTCCCCTTTGTTGTTCACTAAGGAGTGTTGTGGAATCCAGGCTCATCTTCCACAGAACCCAGGGAAAGTCAAGATGGCACCAAATAAAGACAGATTGCTGGCACGCCCTGTTTTCTCAGCCGGGTGCAGGCCTCCCTGGACATCTCGACAGAGGCCTCCTCCAAAGAGACTGGAAAGGGATGATTTCTTTTCTTCCACGTTTTTATTTCCTTTCTTTTGTTCAGTGGAGGTTTATGAGGGAGGTGGGGGTGGAAGAGAGTCTGTTGGGTTAATTTCCAAATCTCCTTTTGCAAGCCCTGATTAGAAGTAGACAAGTTACCAGGTGCTTGTTTTCCCATTTATAAAGGGGAGCTAATTATTTCTGGCCTGCTGACCCTCAGAGGAAGGTGTGAGAGGAACAGCAGGTGACGCAAACGTGAAATGACCCAGAACAGAGGGGCCCTGAGACCTTCTCTCCTTCCTGGTCGCCTTCAGGACAGCATGCACAGAGCGCAGTCAACTGCAAAGGCACAAGTGACAAGACAGAGAAAGCTCATCCAAGCAGACGGAGCAGACGTGCCCCAGACATCAGGCCTAACAATACGTGTGTAATTCAGTCCTTTTCTAAAACCACGGGGACGTCAAGTCTGTTTGGAGAAAAGGTCTGGCTAGTGAACCAGCCCTTCCTGGGTGGGCTGGGGGGACAGGTCTCTGCTACAAATTGGTATTTGGCCCCTTCACACAGCCCACGTGCTGAACGTGTTTTCTCTGTCCAAAAGCAACGAGAACAGCCTCACTTTCCTGACTGATTTTTTGCGCCACAATAATAAAGTTAATAATGAAAAAAATATTTATCCCATGGCCAGCGAGACTGCGCAGGCGGAGCTGTGCATCCACAATCTATTAAAAGAAATTGCTGAGAGAAACTGATGCTTGTTAACTGATGTGTACAAATGATTGAAACAGCAAAGCAGATTTATGTAATTTCCATCATTTAAAAATGGACAATTTCATAAATGTCTTTTTAAAACCATTAGGATGAAAACAACTCTGTTCTTGAAAGAAAGAGAAACAAAGCTAACTTTTAAAAATCTAAACCAACATGCTACTGGAGGGGGCTTTTTGGGGCTGACTTGTGTCCCCACCAAAAGGTATGTTGGAAGCCTAACCCCCACAACCTTCAAATGGAACCTTATTTGTAAATAGGGTCTTTAAAGAGGAAATAGAGTTAAAAATTAGGGTGAGTCCTGATCCAATATGACGGGTGTCCCAAGAAAAATGGGAAATCTGGATGCAAAGAGACCTGCACAAAGGGAAGACGATGTGGAGACAGAGGGAGGAGACAGCCTCCTACAAGCCAGGGGATGGACGCCTGGGGCTCCCAGAAGCCAGGAGAGAGGCTCAGAACACAGTCTCCCTTCCAGCCCTCCAAGCGGCCAACCCCACCCACACCTTGACCTCAGTTCTAGGCGCCCCGACCGTGAGAAAATACGTTCCTGCTGGTACGCCCCCCCCCCCCCCCCCCGTTTGCAGTACTTTGTGACAGCGCCCCTGGCAAACTAACACAGGGACTTGCATCTCTTTTGGTTCCTAGCACGTGGTCCCCTGCTATGTTGGGGAACCTTGCTGGAAAGCAGAACCCCTTCCCACACTTTTACTCTGAAAGGTGAATAGGTGAGATTCCCCATCCCCAACCTCTGAAAATGGATGCTCCCTTCCAGAACATGGTCCCAGGGCAGTTTCAAGTTTATTCTTTTGCCATCAGCAGTAGTGACATGCAACACCCAGTTCTATGGGCCCCAGTGACACCGCCCAGCCCTTGCCAGAAGACTGACCTTGGCCATAGGGCCAGCCATCTGGTTCCACTTGGTTCCCGCCGCCTTCCCAAGCCCAAACCTAGTTTTCCCGCTGGTCCTGTGAGCTCCTCCTCCCCCCGCCCCAAACAAACAAATGGGTGCACATCAACAGAGCTGCGCATGGCCACTACACCTCGGCCAGCATGTCCAACCCCTGCTTGGCCACTGCCCCTCAGACATCATGCTCTCAGTGTGCCCCGAGGTAGCCTCTTTCTCCTTCCCTCTTTTCTCCACTCCTGCAACCAGATTACTTCGGTCAGTGTCCCTTATGCCAGGCCAGAGCCACCTCCAACTCCTCCCGTGGCTGACAGCCAGTCACTCAACAGTCACATGTGACCCGTCTCCCCAGCATCCCACCTATACTTTCCCTACATCCCAGACCCAGACCCACTGCCCTTGTTTTAGGTCCCTACCTCCCACCTGAAATGCTGCCCCGACTTCCCCACTATTTTGCCCCATTGTCTCTCTGCCCACTTAGGTTCCCATGTAGGTAACTCTGTCCCTACCTTTCCCACCTTCATGCTTCACCCAGGCTACAACTCCTGCCCTAACCACCTCCCCAAGCCTGCTCTCAGGTAGAATCTACCCATCCCTCAAAGCCCATCTCTTTATCAGCCAGATGTCCTCCTTCTTCCTTTGAATCCCTTCTACTTCTTCTTCAGTGTAGCTCTTAGGTTTATTGCACTCTGAGTTGCAGTCACCTGCATGCTCATCTGATTCCTGATATTTACCTGCAATTCTTTGTTGAACAGAATTTTCCCTGGACTTGTCTTCATCTCTACTGTCATGGGCCTCATCTCTCACTGGGTTATCTCTATAGCCTTCCAACTGGTCATTCAGTAGAAATGCCCAAGTCAAGTGAGCTGACGCAGTCTGATCTCCACGACCTCTCTTCCCTGAAGGCCCCTTCCTCCTTCCTTCTCTCACTCCCCTCCAGCCTCACTGCCTCCTCCCTGTTCTTTGAACACACCAGGCACCCTTCTGCCTCAGGACCTTTGCACATGCTTTTCTCGTTGCCAGGCTAATTCCTAAAACTTCTCTACATCTGCTCAAAGGTCATCTTCTCAAGGAGGCCTACACTGACCACCTTATTTAATATCGCAACCCACCCCTTTCTCTTAGTCCCCATTATCTCTTTCTCACTTCCTCTTTCTCCTCATACCATACAGTACTGTGTAATTCATGTATTTATTATGTTTATTGTTTGTTGTCTGTCTCTTTACCCCCACCTGCCACAAGCTGAGCTCCTCCAGAACAGGGATCTGTCTGTTATGCTCACTAATGTATTCCACGGACCTAGCACATGGTTGATGACCAATGAATATTTGTTACATAAATGAATCTTTGTGTTCTTCATACACAGAGCTATGACTATCACTAGGCTCCCCAATCATGCTACTTTTTTCTTTTAACGTAACTCCCTGGTTGCTTAGCTGCTCTTCCCTGTGCTGCCATGGAAACCAACAACCCAGGGACAGGTCGCTTCTGCTCTAGTCAGGCAACGAGTATCGCCCTGCACAGAGGACAGCGACATGTGCCCATGCCCCCCAAACCCTGGGGACCGATACAGTGCAGTCAGCTGGAAGCATTCAGGATACCCATGGCCCTGGAACCAGCATCCCTCCCCACTCAGGCGGCCTTGGAAGTTCCCCAGGAGCCTCATGCAGTGAGCAGAAGACTCCAGGAGGATTTGCCCCTGGCTGACGTGTGCCCACACAGACCACTTCTGTTCTCAGGAGACTCTCAATTCCAGACGTTCCCGTTGCCTCCCTGGGCGTCGTTTCGTTTGTTTGTTTGTTTGTTTGTTTGTTTCTCTAGCCCCAGTAATAGTAGGCATTTATGGGGTACTTACCATGGACAAGGCACTTGACACATGTTATCTCCAAGCCTCACAATGCGCAGCTCCCCATAGCTTCTGCCTGCGTCACAGCTGAGGGGCTCACAGAGCAAGCCAATGGCCAGCGGGCATGAATCCAGGCCCCACAGCGTGCAGCCTTCTCACAGCCACCCTGCCCCCACCTTGCCTGCGCTCCGGCCCTGCCATTGCCTCCGGCCCTGCAGTGACCTGCAGAGCGGCAGTGACCAGGGGTGGGGGCAGAAATCATCGCGGGAGCCCTGGGACCTCATGTCTCACACACACAGAGCTCAGCATGGCCCCAGGAACATTGCGTCACCAGAGCAGACTTCCGGAGGAGACTGAGCACTCTCTGGAGGTCTTTAAAAAATAACAACAAACAGAAGACAATTTCTTCTCTCTGGAATGACGTAGGTGCGGTCATGCCTAAAAGCGGAGATTAGCTGACCCCTGAGGGTCCCAGTTAGCTTTACGACTCTGACGAACCATTACTGGACAGGTGGGCTCACTGCTTGGAGCATTACTGAATCTATTTTTCATAAATAAACCTTGACCCGTCCCTGCAATAAAGGTTCGGCTCCGCTGGAGAGAGCGCTGGTCACAGAGGGCCATGGAGGGAGAGAAGGCACAGCCTGACCAGTGGGAGGCGCGGGGGTGGGAGGGCTGGAAGAGTTGTGTCAGGTGCGTTCAGATGAGGTCCCCGGAATCAAGAAGGAAACAATGACAAAGAGAGATGTCAGAGCCGCCAGGATGACAGTCCAGTTTGAAAAGGGCTTAGGAGAGGGACATGGAGATGCCTGTCACCAGCATGCACATCGCGTGCACAGGTGCAAACCACAAGCCATGAAGAGAACCCCTGAGATTAACTGACAAAATTTGTCTCTGGCTGTCTCTGGGCATGTGCAAGCCCCTATTACGTGACTCACACATTAAATCGAAGGTCCACCACGTGTTGAAACACTGGTAGCAGCTGAAAAAATAAGATGGGCCTACATGGGACAATAGGACCCAGGAGCTGCCTTCCAGGAGCTGCAAGCCAGTCATGAGGACATGCGACAAGAGGAGGGACGAGTACACAGGCTCTCGGGTGGCAGTAATGCCAGGGCCCCAGTGCAGGCACCCCCAGGGGACCGTGTGGTGGCTGGGCCTCAGACACCGCCAGCTCTCCATCACCTTCCACCAGCACCCCCACCGGTTCATGCTGGGCTCGGGCGAAAGGACAAGAGTGAGCAGGGAGGGTCTGCGTGAACACTCAGACAGGTGAGAGCCGGGTCCCAGGACGCTGCTTGGTAGAGAGACGAGGTTACCTGGGTCCCACTGCAGTGTGGCCTATGCAGAGTTGCCAAAGGTGTCACAGGCAGGGGTAGATGGCCTCTTTCCTGCACCTGCCCAGAACCTGCACTTGCCCAGTTCCCAGGAGTGTGAACTTGGGAGACCACACAAGTGCTCCTGTGTGGGGCTCCAGCAGGGAAGCAGTGGTGACGGTCCTCCAGGTGGCTCCTCGCAGGTGCCTGTCCGGGACTGGAGGGGCGCACCTGCCCGCCCGCAGCCCTCACCAAATGCGTCACCTGCGGCCCCCCAGGGAGGGAAGGGCCAAAGACCTTGCATGAGCAGGTGGGAACTGGAACTATAGGTTCCTGTCCCCACCTATCAGGGGACATTAAGGGACAGGAGACACAGGCAGGGCGTACTCCACCATGAACGGCTCCGGAGCTGAGGACCTGCCATGGCTCCTCAGCTCACTCAGAGCAAAAGCCAAAGTCCTTCCTGTTCTGCTCACATGGGGCCTCCATCCCCTCTATTCTGTGCTGCTCAGTCTGTGCCAGACACACGGGCTTTTGGCTGCCTCTGGAAAAACCCTGGGTGCTCCTGCCTCTGGGCCTCCATACTGACAGCTCCCTTGCTTAGAACTCTCTTCTCCCAGGAATCACAGGACTCTCCCCTACCTCAGACCTTCACCCCGATGTCACGGGCTCGGTTTCCCTCCTCACTCACTCACTAGAACCACAGCCGCATCCTGACAATTGGTGCCCCCTGTCCTCTTTCTTTTCCCTCACAGTACATCTTGCTGTCAAATATCCAACTGTGTTTTACTTACTCTGGTTATTGTCTGCCTCCCCAACGAGAAAGTCAGCTCTCTGAGGACAGGGATCTACTCTCTGTTCTGTCCCGGCTACGTCCACAGTGATCACCACTGTGCCTGGAAGCCAGTACGTACACAGGCATTGTTGAATGGATGAATGGGTGGGTGCATGAATGAATGAATGAACAAATGAAACCGAGAAAGGGAGAAAAGTCACACGGGCCCTGCCTCCGAGGCCCTTGTCATCTGGTTGCGCAGGTCCTGTTGCTCAGAACAACTTCGGGGCAATGCAGAGCCCACTTCTCACGCAGGATGTACTAAAATGTTGCAGCATTTGCGGCCCTGCCCTCTGATCCCAAGCAGGAAATCCCATTGCTCTCCATCCATTATTCTCACACAGCCAAGGCCCATGACTGAGGCTCTCAAGGGACCCAGGAGGAAAACCATCAGTCGCTTTGTGGTCCTCATCCAACCAGTGGGTTTGGGGGCCGAGGCAGGGTGCTGGCAGCCGGCAGTGCTGGGTGCCAGGCAGGTGCTGAGCAATGCTGGCGACACCAGGGGTGGGATGTGCAGCAACGCAAAGCTGATGAAGGGCAGGGGCTGGCAGTGGGCAACAACATGGAGCACCTGCAGCAGCAAGATGATGTTAAAATGCTCACAGGCCAAGCCCTGACCCAGTGGCTCAGATGGTTGGAATGTTGTCCTGATACACCATGGTTGTGGGTTCAATTCCTGGTCAGGGCACATACAAGAAGCAACCAATAAATGCGTGAATAAATGGAATACAAATCAATGTCTCTCTCTCTCCCTCTCTCTCTCTCTTTCCCCCCACTTCCTCTCTCTCTCTCAAATTAATACATAAAAATTTTAACTATAAAATAAGATGCTCCCAGGCCACACAGCACCAGCCTTACCCCAGAAGTGGGCAGCTCAATTCAAGGAAGGGCCTTGCTGTCTGAAATTTTGCCTGTATTCATTAGCTAGTTAATGCTGCAAAACAAGTCATTCTAAAACTTAGAGACTTAAACACAAATAATCATTGATTATCTCTCATCATTTCTGAGGATTAGGACCTCAGGCGTGATTGGGCCGCGCAGGTCTGATGCAGAGTCCCACATGAAGTTACAGGTGGGTACCAGGTAAGGATGCATCCTCTGAAGGCTTGGCTGGGGCTGGAGGATTCACTTCCCAGGTAGCTCACACACCTGACTAGAAAACTGGTGTGGCTGTGGCCTGGGGCCTCTGTTCCTGCCCATGTGGGCACCTGTGCGGCATTGCTTGCAGCTGGTTTCCCCCAGGGCAAGTGCTCCAAGGACCAAAGCAGAGGCTGCAGGGCCCTTCCTACACACCCTTGGAAGTCACCCACCATCAGGTTTACTGCAGTCTATTCCTCCAGGCCAGTCTGTGTGAACGCCAGCGGTGAAGTTCACTGGGAGCTCTCTGGGAAGCCAACCACCACAATGTCTTTTGGGACATCAAGTCATTGCTCGCAGCTGGGGTGCAAAGGCCTCTGGTTCCAAGCCTGGGTTAGAAACGAGGCTTGCATTGCTCTGTCTTCCCAGTCGCATTCCTCAAACTCCCTTTGCCTCAGTTTTTCATCTAGAAAAATGGGTCTGATGATACTGACGTGGGAATTCAAGGAGTAAGTTAGGTAACAGTCTTAGTCTGCATGAGTTGTCATCATGAAATACCATAGACTGGGCGGCTTACACAACAGAATCTTATTTCTCACAGTTCTAGAGGCTGGGAAGTTCAAAATCAAGGTGCCAGGTAATGTAGGCTTTATTCTGAGGCCTCTTCTCTTAGCTGGTAGGTGGCCATCAACCTTCTGTGTGCTCACTTGACCTCCTTTTTGTGTGACTGTGGATAGAGTACCAGCAAGCTCTCTGGTGTCTCTCCTTAGAAGGGTACTAACCGCTTCATAGGGCCCCACCCTCATGATCTCATCTAACCCTAATGAACTCCCATAGGCCACATCTCCAAACACTATCACATTGGGTGGTAGGGCTTCAGCATCGAAATCTGGGCTTGGGGGCACAGACATTCAGATTTTAACAGTAACTTAGCTGAGGCATCCCTGTGTGCCAGGCGCTAATTTCTTTACCCTCCTAACCTCACTCTACCCTCATCACACCCCAGCAGGGTGGCACGTGCAGATAGCTTTCTGGCTAACAGAGCAGGCTCAGAAACCAACTGCCTGACATATGCTAAGTGCTCAACCAATATTTACCATGACCTGCTTTACTCTACAGAAAAAGACATGAAGACTAAAGAAGTCAAGAGACTTGCCAGAGGGGTGAGCTGGGCTGTGGATGCTACAGGCCCCCCGACTCCAGGCTCCACGTGGAAAGCACCTGGTATGGTTCCCAGTACACAGCAGTGCATGGCCACTGCTGACAGTCACAGCTCCTTCCAGTCCAGGCAGCCACCCCTGGCCGCTGTTGCCGCAGGAACGAACCCCCGCCCCTGAGACTATGCCCACCTTTCTCCACTGTTGTCGCGCCTGCATTCTTCCCCACTCCCGTCAGCCATGTCCCAACTGCAACATGGGCTTCGTAAACCAGTGCTGATGTGGGGCTTCCAGTGGCCGAGGGGAGTCAAATGTGGCGACCTCAGAGCCGCCATAGCGCGGCTCCAGCTCCTTCCCCACCTGTCCGAGGACTTCCCTTCCGGAGTCAGCTGCGCTCTGGGTGAGCTCCTGTGTGTGTCTGTCTGTGCTCCTCTGGTCAGAGGGCTAAGTCCTGCCCCTGTTGCAAAAGCCTGGTCTGAAGACTTCCAATCACTCTGCATATACCTCCTCCTACACACGCACACACACACACACACACACGCCACACACAACACACACATATGTACACATGTATGCACACACAATTATACCCACTGTGGGATCACCGACCTTCTTCTCTGTCTTGCAGTTACTAAAGCACATGTGTTCTCTCTCCTGCCAAACTGCACGCTCCCTGCAGGCAGAAACCAAGAGAACATTGTGTTCTGAGCCCGGGAGAGGTGTCAGGCCCCCTCCAATCTCCAGGAATGTTTATCAAACTGAATTGACTTGTTGGCATGAAATCCAAGGCTCCCAGGGAATCTCATTCTCGCCTGAGCGGGGCCAGAAGTGCCGAGGGAAAGAATGTCTTTGTGTCCCAAACACTCTTCCCTGCCTCCCCCAGAGAGGGAAGAGGAGATCAATCAACACGGAGGGCTTAAGATCTTTGCTTTGCTTTGCTTTTTCCTTTTAAGGCATGTTTATTGTTATCATTGGCCCCAATGTTTTAATTCCCACAGAGTTGTGTCACCTCCAGTCTCTGTCATGTCAAGATGCCATCGGGTAACCTCCCTGAAGTCGCTTGTAACCTCCGCGTCAGCCATCAGCAACCACGTGGCGGGTGCAGCACAAAGCCAGTGAGGCGGTAGGAATAATCACTCCCCTCCCTGCCCCTCCGTTTCTATATATATGCAAAACAATTATAAGAAATAAAACAATCGTCTCTGTGCTCAAACTAAATCTTGCACACATTCTGTCTTACTGTTCCCCCTGTAAACCACCCAAGAATGGCATGTGGCCAGAACTCTATTATCCTCAAAAACAGAGAGAACATTATCATCTCTCTGTGTCATCTCTGCTGCTCTTCAAATTTTCTCCCAAAACATCTTTTATTTTTTCAGTCCTAAGCATATTTTAAAATAATGGTGGGGGCAGGGATTCTTCTTTAAGAAATGCAGCCTTTTTAATTTCTCAGCACGCAGATTATTTTCCACGTCCTTTCATTTTGGACACATGCTGTTCTGCAGGTTCTGTGTTTATGTGGGTCATTCCATATTTAGCACTTGTGTTGGAGCATGAGTCACAGGCGTGTGTATAGGTGTGTGACTATGCCTGCATTTGTGTTGATGTGGATGTAAGCACACATGTTGTGGTCTTATGGCAGATTTGATAGTGCCCCCTAAATATGCATGTGTTCCTCAGCTCCCCTTGTCTTTAGATTGGGGCAAATGGCTAGTTTTAGCCAATGAGTTTTGAACAGAAGTGACTCCTGGGCCAGGACAGCCTATATACCAGGTAGTGGCAGTTGTTAATGGACTAAATGTGTTTCCCCCCAAATTCCCCCCAAAGTGATGTCCGTATAAGAAGAGAGAGACCATAGTTCTCCCTCTCTGCCTGCCTCTCTCTCCCTCTCAAACATAGCAAGAAGGTGGCCATCTGCAAGCCAGGAAGGGTCTTCACCAGAAACCAAATCCACTGCCACCTTGATCTCGGACTTCCCATCCTCAAGATCTGCGAGAAATAAATGTCTAGTGTTTAAGCCACCCTGTCTGAGGTTCTTTGTTATAGCAGCCCAACCTGATTCAAACAGCAGTCTCCGAGAGATGTATTCTAGCTGAAGCAGCTTTGAGGTGGAAGAAGGCTCTCCGCTGCACAGCAGACTGTGTGTGAGGTATAACTTCTGATGTGTGAAGCCATTGAGATGCCAGGGTTTATCTCTTACAGCAATACATCCCTTTATAAAATAATGCAGTGAATCCCAGGTGCTCAGAGGGTTGTTGGGGTTAAATTAGGTAATAACTGTTAAAAATCCTGTGTGCATTCTCTCTCGAGTAACTCATTTAAATTAAACAAGAGCCTCAAGAGCACATCACACCTGCCTGGCCTGGTGCCGGGGCAATGCCCAGTGACTGCCCTCAGAGACCACTTGTCTAGCTGGGCAGACCTGTAAACAGACTACTACTTACCATGGTAAATGTCTAATTATTGGAGGATACACAATAGGGAAGAGGGAGTGGTTAATTCTGGAGGATTCAGGAAAAGTGATACATGGAGGGCAGAATAGGCCACATTTTGAGGAAGAACTAGAGCTTGTGGGGTTGAATGAGGGGGAGGGCAGTGGAGCTTTCCCTGGCGGGGGGGGGGGGGGGGGGAGTCGGTTGTGAATAGCGGATGTGCTGAGTGAGGAGGGCTGTTTGCTGTTTTGAAAACATTACTCTGAGCCCTAGCATTCTCAGGCTCTGCTTTCTACTGGGGATGATGGGTCGCCCCAGCGAGCAGCCAGGGAAAGGTGTGAGGGTCTGAGAAAAAAGTTCTCATTTGCTCTTGGCAAAGGAAATACAAGTTTTAATTTTTTAAGGCCACAAAAAGCTGTCCTGCTTTCTTCGTATTCATTTGAGCCACGGTGTCCCCGTCTGTCCCCTCCCCCCGCCTCCAACACACACACCCAGACTGCGGCTCCTAGGAGACCCAGACAGGCCTGATCACATATGCCCCTGGCTTCCCGAAGCCTAGGCCTGGTCTGTGGCTAGAGCTCCACAAACACGTGTGGACATAAACCTCATCCGGTTCTCGGGTCCCCTGAAGCCCAGAACCCAAAGCCCCTTCTGCAGTCGCTTTCCTGAGTTTCCCAAAACTCCTCCATCCACACCAGTCCTGACCCGACCGAGACGCCTCTGCCTGGGAGTGCCTGTGGCGGTCCAGGGCGCCACTGCGTGGCCGTATCTAAGAACTGCACCGTCGCGGGCTGGGCGGGGAGGCCCCTCTCTCATGCCATCATGACCATCCTGTCATTCCCCCAGTTTTAGGGAAAACGGATCCGGAGCTGGTTATCCTCAGCCCCACCTCCTTCCCTTACGAAGTCTCTGGAGTGGACAGGCAATGCTTTGACCACAGCTATCTTGGCCCCTGTTTTCCAAGAGCCTATTAAAGGAGGTCCCTGTGAGCACCCAGAAGTTTGGTTAAGGACGCTGGCAGGTATGGGTTTGATCCCGGTGGGCAGTACCTCCCCCAGAGAGCCTTGGGATCCCTCTCTTTAAAATGCAGATTATAAAGCTCATGGATTTCCGTGAGGATTGAAAGATATACTCCGTATAAAAGAAGCTCAGGCTCTGTTAGTGACAGAGCAAGTGCTCCACACGTATAAATACAGAGCACTTTTGCTCCTCACTCCACTTGCGTCTTGCTTCAGGAGACTGAAGTGCATGTCCATATTATTTCCATTTTATGGAAAAGAATCCTGTGGGTCCGATGGCATCAGGGCCTGCCCAGGGTTGCTCAGCAACGGAAGGACAGAACTTGAAGTCAAGCCTTCAGGTGACCTGGGTTCTGGCCCCAACTCCGTTGCATGGCAGCTGTGTCACTGGGTGACTTCGATGCGTGCTTCCCCTCTCTCGGGGCAGGAAAAGGAGGGATGGGGTGAGGGCCTTTCAGCTCTCAACTTGTCACTCGACCAGAGTGCCTTTCAGAGGCTCTGCGGGAAAGCTGCCGGTCAGTCACCCTGCACAAGCCCATGGAAGGGGGTTGTCACCATCTGTCCCCAGAGGCCTCTGGAAAGAAGGAGGAAAGGACACAGAACTTTGGCCTGAGGGGGACAGATGGAAAGAATAACTCTTGACTCAATCGCATGAGCAAGAGATTAACACTAATCCTTGCTGAGACTGAATGACCCTGCCCGGAGGCCCACACGAGCTCAGTGGGATGCAGGCTGGGAAGCCAGGCCCACTGATTTATGGACAAGATTAAAATAATTAAATGAGAGGAGACTTTGAAGACCACACTGGACAGAGCAGGCGGAAAGGGCCAGGGCTTCGTGAAGGGGTCCCTGGTTCAGAAAGAGAATGTGGCGCGGTGTACCCACTCCTCCTTGGGTGGAGGGGTGGCTGTGGGCTTTTTCTTTTTTTTTTTTTCTCTTATGTTTTCAACACAAGAGGGCCACCTGGGAAATGTAATCATGGCCTTTCATAAACGTCTAACGATGGCAAGACGAATGGTTTTGGGTGGTGCTCGAATGGTAAATAACAGCGGCATATCAGAGCATAATTAAAGAGAGAAAAGCAAATAAAATCAATCTATTGGGACCCCAGGTCATCTTTCCTGGGAAAACAGCAGGCTGAGAACAACGAGAGACCCATGCCAGACCACATGCCGAGGGCCCCATCCCTCTTCGCGTGGCACCAAAGCAGCGCGTGTTGACCTTGAACTGCTTAAGGACAAGTCCACGCCTCCTCCGTGTTTGTGTCTGATCCCTCCGGGCCTGGCGCAGAACCGCCAACACGCCTCCGACGGCCTGAACAGATGGAGGGCAGGAAGAAACAGCAGGGCATGCGGTCCTGAGCGCAGACTCAAGTCAGCTGGTGGAGGCCCAGATCCCGAATGCACGTCTTTCCAGCAAATGGCTGCACGTCCCTAAACCTCAGCTTCCACGTCTGTGAAGCGAATACAGCAATGAGTGTGGTTGTTGATACGACGTGGCATATTGCACAGAGAGCCTGATGTGTGCTGAGTGCTCAGTGTTCCCTCTGCATTATTACTGATGACCGAATGAAGTCGTTGGAAACTAAAAATCCATTTCATGGGCCAGACTGATAGAACTCATTTTTTTTTTTTTCACACCTCACGGAGATACATGCCGAGGAACCACTCGTGACTATGAGGAGGAGGGATCGTGCTGGGGTTGGGGGCTCTCCAGCTGTCCCTGCTGCTGGCTTGACTCCATGTCACCAGGCTTCCCTCGTCCCACTCTCTGCTCCCCCGCCCAGATTTGGGAAGTGTCCACAGATTCAGCCTGGGACCATGGCAGACACACAGCCCGTGACCACCCTCCCCTCCAGCCTCTGAGCAGGATGGGGAGAGGCAGAGTGCTCTGTGTGTGTGTGCCGCTGGCCCAGGAACAAAACCGAGCCCTCATGGGGCCCTGCTGAAGGCCAGTTCCCCCTTGGCTACCACCTCCTTCCCTGTGGGGGTACCTCCTCCACCCCATTGTGTTCACCTGAATGAATGACAAGGTTTTGGGGTACAAACGTCTTCCCTTGGTGAGAAACCTTTCCTACCTTCTTTCCTCTCTGTTACAAAGGGATAGCTCTACAAGGCACCAGCAGGCAGAAAACAAGTGATGACTCGTAAAGGCATTTTCAAGGATGAGATATTTAGGCTTTGCATGAGAGCTCAAGCTCCAGGAGACCTTCTAAGGAAATCTTTTTTGGTTTGGTGCCTTCTGCCACCTTGTAATGTCTCAGCCTGGCAGAGCGCCCTGAGGTCTTGGGCGCTCAGCTTTCACCCCTCGGGGGGATAGCTCCCTGCGCTGAAGCCCCAGCCAAGGCTCTGGGAGCAAAGGATTGGCGGTGCTTTCTGGATGGCCACTCCGGCTTGCGTGAGTGTGATGGAGGTAGACAGGCTGACCCGGGGACACCAGGATGCTTGGTGAGGCCAAATGCAAACCGACACTTGGACTTCTCTCTGCAGACGCCTTGGGCTTCATCTCCCAACAGCGACACCACGGAGTCAGGGCCTGGCACCTCTGACACATCCACTGCACGCCTAAGGGCTGGAAGGCAGAGACAAAATGCCATCCCAGGCACCGCCACCGGAGAGTCCCCAGAGTGTGAGGCCGTGGGTGCGTGCAGGGCCTGGCCAAGTGTCCATGATCAGAATATTCAGCAACCAGAAACTAGTCTTGTCTTTTAAAAGAAGAAAAACTTAGGCCCCACTCATTCATAACAGCACAAAGTGGCACTCACATGTATGCGAAGTCAGTGGCAAAAATAGCAGAATTTTAGAAAACCCCAAAGATATCTATCATGCCGATTCTCAGACACAATGCTATGAATGGCTTAGGTTGGCATCACGAAGGGAGCTTAACAAAAATGACAGGTTTCAGGGCTCAGATATTTTTGTTTTTTGCAAGCTCCCCAGATGCTTCTGATGATAACCAGCTTCAAAATCCACTGACTCAGTCTCCCGCTCATCCGGCTGCCCTGGGATACAAGTCCCCTGTGACTTTATTCAAATGCACACTCCTTTCAGGTCTGGGGTGCGGCCGAGACCCCGCTTCTCTAATGTGGACACTGCTGCTCCAGGACCACAGGGTGAGCAGCAACGCTGTTCTCCAACCTGTCCTGCTTTCCTGAGGAAATACAAAATGGAGCTACAGGCAAGAGGCAAGCCAAGAGGGGGGCCACTGAGTGCCACGGGCAGAAGACGAGGGTGGCATGGGCGAGCAGAAAGGGAGCTGGAAGCCAGCTGGGCAGGACTGATGGGGAAGCCAACCCCAGGGCCCGCAGAGCATGTCCACAGGGTTACTTTCTGACCAGTTTCCTCATGCTGGCTGCAGGCATACAACAGGCCATGTTCTCAGCTGTGCCAGGCAGCACCCGCACAATGGAGGGAGGCCCTCTGCACAGACACCCTGGCCGGGAGAGCTTGCTGGGTGGCTGGGCCATAGCTGCTCCCCACGCTGGCAAGGCTGACTTTACAGTCTACATGCCAACTGCTGGCACTTCCTCCAGAGGGCCCATCCAGGACCCCTGATATCTCCTACCGTCCCTCCTACACACATGCACACACACGCACACACATATATGCACACAGCCCTTAGCTCTTCAGAAGTGGCAGCAGTGGGCCTGTCTCCTGAGGGCTCTGTGCTCGACCTCTCTCCCCCCATCGCACATTGCCTCGGCGCACTGTAGTCCAGCCCTAACCACGGCAACCTCTTGGGAGCAGGGGGAGTCAGTCCGACAGCACACTGCCTTAGCTGCACCTCGCTTCCACCCTTAGGGCTTCTCAGCTGGCCTTCCGTGGGATCCCACAGCGCAGGCTCCGCTGTCCTAGCCCCTGTGCAGTGCCGGAGGTGCAAGGCAACGCATGCTCCCGGGGCAACCCTTGCAGCGGTGATGAGAGCTGGTCAACACAGATTTCCCTCTTCTGGGCTGCAGGTGGACAATTTGGAGGTGCATCCACTTGCTCCCGGGGGTAACCAGCTGAATAATGCATGTTTGGATTGGCTTTCACTTCTTCCCAGGTCACTCTGCCCAATCTCCACGCTCCCATTTCCTTAGATAACTTCCTAAAATAAACAACCTGCAAGTAAACCATGCCAGGCTCTGCTTTTGAGGAAACCCAGGCTCACACCTGCCTAATGCAGTAGCAGCTACATCCTACAAGGGAGGAGGAGGCTCGAGACTTCATGGGGCTCAGAATGTTCCAGACTCTCCTTAAGCCAGCAGCCCTGCCCCAGGCTCACTCAGCTGTGCAGTTGTTCTGAGGATAAATTATGTCTTGTCCAAAAAAATACGTTAAGGTCCTATGTGAGATATTGGAAACAGGAGAGGGACAGCTAAAGAAATGAGGCTTGTTTAACCTGGAGAAGAGAAAAGCAAACAGTTAATAACTGACTTCCTAAAAATAAAAGGCTACTTCTCAGTGTTGGCTGACCTAGGTAAGGACAGAGCTGAAGAGGCAGTTCGTCCATCAGTATGCGCCCGATGGGGAGATGGCATCCCTGGGTGAAGTACTGAGCTCGCTATCATTGGAGGCATTCAGCTCATGATCGGTGGGCAAACTTATTGGGCATAATGTGGATGGGATTCGTTCATTAGATAGGAGCTTTTAAAGTTGTTTCTTCTCTAGTTCCCTGTTTAAAAATCACAGAGCCTTTTCAAACTAGGATTTTGGTAGGATAGGTCTGTCCCAAACGAGGAACTATTAATTGATATGTAACCTCACAAACGCCGCCATTACAACTATATACACAACTGAATTTTATTTTAGTTCTGAGGTTTTTCCAGAGCAGGTTTTCTCATGGGGTCTTGGCACCATCTAGTGGCTAATTTGTGCATTACAGCAGATAGACTCTTGAGAAGCTACACCATCGTCTCTCGAGACGGACGGCTGCCGACGACGACAACATATATGCCTGTGCTAAAATAGTATTTTTTTGTACAGTTTAATACACCAACACGTTTGATTAATACAGCAATGAGACTCTATTAAACACAAGTTGTGCATTAGGCAAAGTGCTAGAATCTGAGGAACAACAGTGATCAAATAAGACAGTCTCCCCTTCAGGAGGCTCACAGCCTAATGGAGTAGACAATCAATGACAGAAGTATTATTGTGTCCTGGCTGGTGTGGTTCAGTGGATTGAGCACCGGCCTAAGAACCAAAGGGTCACCAGTTTGATTCCCAGTCAGGGCACATACCTGGGTTGCAGGCCAGGTCCCCAGTTGGGGGTACAGAAGAGGCAACCACACATTGATGTTTCTCTCCCTCTTTCTCCCTCCCTTCCTTTCTCTCTAAAGATACTTTCTTAGAAAAAGAAATATTATTGTGATGTCATCAGGAAATAAGCCCCTTGTGATAGAAAATAATGTAGGCAGGAGGTGGCCTCTCTGAGAAACAGTCATTAGAAGGATGGGATGAGAGGGGACAGGAGAGCGGGAAGCGTGCGTGGGGAAGCAAAGGCAAGAACATTCCATGAAGCCAGAGCACAGCTCACGCCAAGTGCTGGAGGCACCAAGAGCTGACTGTTTATCCAAGGAACAGAAACACCAGCGCGTTCACCCGTAAGCGAGGCTGAGAGGGGGTGCGACAAGTTGGAAGAGTTCCACATCCACAAACATTTCCTTTCATGAAAGCACATGGATGGTCTTGGTGGGTTCTCCAGAACAGCACCTGGCTGTATGTTAATTTTTAAAAGGACAGAGAAGGAAAATGCCATTACATAAACATGGCTGTTGCTCAGATCAGGCAGGACCCTGTGCAGCGACCTCCATCAGTGACAGCTACGAGCCAGCCACTATCTGCACCCATCTTGCATGGCTCCCCATTACTGGTGTCTGAGTCCTTGGTTAATGACAGTGGAACCTCATATTAAACATCTAGAACAGTGGTGCTCATCCCGGGCTGCAAGTCACGTGGGAGCTCTCAAGAAGCCCAGTGTCCAGGCTCAGAAACTCAGCATCCCGGGGGGCGGACCTGGGCTCCCGGGCTGAGAAAGCTCCCAGGTGATTACAATGTGCAGCGGAGGTTAACAACAACTGAATCTGGAAGGATACTCCCTGAGAGAAAACAAATGAAAAAGACCTCATTTTTAGTCCTAAGTAGTTGAGGTTATACAAATAATGAGCCGGGCTGTGTTCATGTTAAGTCCAGGCCTCTTCCCCAGGTGGAAGGCCCCCTCTGACCACCCAGCCCTTGCCACCATGCCCTCCTGAAAGTCCCACCTGACTGCTTCACAGTAGACCCTGTGAGCAGGGCCTGCTTACAACATAGGGGTTGTACGTTTTCCCTGGCCTTGTAACTCATTCACGCCTTCCCAAGGTGCAGGGGGTCCAAAGAGCCGGACCTCTTAAAAGCCACAGTCCCCAGCCCAGGTCACACATCAGAATAGCCTGTGAGCTTCTGAGACGTACTGATGCTTAGGCCCAACCCGAGACTGGTGAGATGGGGGTGAAGCTTGGCTCTCAGGTGATTTCCATGTGCAGCACTGTTGTCAAAGACTGCCCTAGCAGTCCTCCGGGTTCTGGGGTGGCCAGAATCGCTACTGTGTAGCTGGGATTGCTGCTCCAGGTGACCCGCAGTTGCTAGTCTTTGTTACCTTCTATCATCTGCTAGGCAGCCCAGTCCTGGACCTGGCTTCTGTGCTCCCCAGGCCTCACATCAGATGGCCACAGGTGCACCAGTTAAGGCTACTATGGGGTCCATCCAGCCATTAACTGCCCACTTCACCTCCCACTGGCTGGGAAGAAAGAACTCACCCTGGACACATAGCAGGCGAGAAGCAATGCTACGGGGAGTACTAGGTGCACCTGCTAACCTCCTATTTCCAGTAAAAGGAGCAAGAACATAGGAGTCCCGCTAATCAAGCTTCATGAGGAATTGGCAACATGCACTCACACAGCCCATGTATCACACAGCTTTTTTTTTGTAAGATTTTATTTATTTATATTTTTAGAGAGATGGGAAGGGAAGGAGAGGGACAGAAACATCGATGTATGAGGGAGAGCTACATCGATGGGCTGCTTCTCATGTGCCCCCCCCCCCCAGTGGGGACGTGGCCTGCAACCCAGGCATGGGCCCTGACTGGGACTCGAACCAGAGACCTTTTGGCTTGCAGGCCGGCACTCGATGCCCTGAGCCACACCAGCCAGGGCTGTATAGCCTTTTATGCAAGCAATTACTGATGCTTACCCGCATTTTCAGATTTTTCTGTGATGAATATGGATTATTAATATAAAAATATTACTATGTAATGTAAGACAAAGCAAAGGGTCATCACACGGAAAGAACCGATTCTATTTCACACACAATTCAGGGGCAGAGCTGGTCTCTGGATGGTCAGCTCACGAGTCTGCTTATTATATACTTCCTAACTATGAAGTATCTGCCCCCTCGATAAGAGGGCAGGGGATGTGGTATACTGATTTGGTAGCTCAGCAGGCATCTAGTAGGATCAAAATAAACACATTCCAGTATATTCCATGAAACTAGTGTTTTCTGGACAATAGCTATGTAAAAAAAAAAAAAAGCAAGTGGGAAGAACATCTGAAAAAGACCTTTCCTTCCTGCAGATATCTGAAGAGCCTCGACTGGAGCTAGTCATTGTGAAGAGGCAATAGGAGGACACGTGTATAACCTTCCCCAAACTTAGTTAGCTGTGAAACACTTTTTCCGGGAATACGGTTTGGAAAACACTCGGCTGCCTTTTAGGGCACAGCTCTGACCCACCACACAGTCAGCATGGTCTGTCCCCCGTAACAAGGGCAGACAGCAGGCCCCAGGCAGGGGCTGTGTGGGGTGAGGCTCAGTGACTCCCAGCACTCAGACTTCTGTCACCACGCGGGCTAGGCACAGATGAAGTGGCCTAGAGCCTAGAAAACAAGACGAGGAAGGCGCCAGTAAATATTCACAGAGGAACGTCAGGTGACATTTTAATTTATTGTTTACAGACACCACTAAGTTATACCGTTTTTTTCAGTCACTTGAGTTGGACACAAATACGTTCAGAGGCAGGGTGAGAGGGAAAACAGCGGCATTTCATCAGCTGCTATAATGTTTCTCTCTCTCTTCCCAACTCATCATTTACTGCCAGATGCTACTGCAAAAACCCAACGCGTTTATAGGGACTAAAGCCTAACTGTACAATTTAAATTAAAAAAAAAAAATCCCACTCAAGCTCTGCTAGGAATTTATGGCAGGAAAATACGGGACTTAGGGGATGAGGGAGACACACGTGGCGACGAAAAGTTTACGAGCACCTAGCTTTACAAGTAAAAGAAGCCAAGACCCCACTCCTCCCTGGGACGTCTCTTGTGCACTGCTCACAGCGTCAGGCGGACTACGTGGCTGCGGGAACGTTTGAAAGCAGCTTGTCGTTTCAGTCGTCACCGTGCGGAAGGGAGGATCGCACTGTGTCGCACTGTACGGCCACACTGCCCGAAGGACCTTCCTAAGAACATGGGTCCTACAAAGCGCTCCTTGCAAAAGGAGTTTGGGATCAAAAAGATCTAGAAAATACTATAGGCGATTTATTACCCTGCTTCCTGGAGATTCACAATGTACATTATCGCATGGAAAGTTCTAGAAGTCTTTTTTTTTTTTTTTTTAATGCTGAGCTGTATTTAACCCAGTTTCCTAAATCAATCTGACCTTGGAATCTCTCAGTTTGGGGGCAGGGGGTTTAACACATTTCATAGAATGTATTTTTCAACTACTCCTCCATGACTTTGAGAAATGCTTTACAGAAACAAAAAGCTCAGAAAAATTAGGTCACTCTGAGGATCATGTGTAGGTCAACAATGAAGAGGACAGGGGTGATAAAAATTCCACCCTAACACTTTCACCATAATCAAAGCCTGCCTGAAAAGGGGCAGGAGCAAATTCCCCATGATCTCCTCCTTCGTGGTGTCAAATGTCAGGCATGCTGATTACAGCACAGGAAAGAACTTGGCTAGATGGGGGGGCAGGGCCATATTTCATGTACAAAGGCCAACAGTCTAGTCTTCCTCTTCTGTAACAATCAAATCATTTAAACCATTGTTGCTCATCACATGACCACAAAGTTTTAAAATAAGACTTTGTTTCTAATAAAAAATAAAAGCAGGATGAGAAAACATAAATCTTCTAATTATTTTCAGCAGGAATGACACACACCAAGAAATCATAACAGAAAACTTTTGGCTTTATATGTCAAATAATTTCTAAATATTACAGCAAGAGAAAAAGATGGACATCAATGAGATTACTGGAATGATGTAAACATTTAAACTATTTGCATAATATATAATATCTTTCATTCTTGTTTCCAAGGAATTTCGCATGGTATTTCCAAACCAAAGACAGCTAAAACCAAACTCGCCCACTGTGGGACTTGGCAAACAGTTATCTGTACCCGCAAAGACGTAAACGGGCATTCACACCTCAACAGCAATTCTGGCCAATCGATACTGCAGAGAGGCGGGGGGCCTCAGCAGCACCAGGCCCCTCTGCGCTGCGGGCTGCCTGCACAGCATATCCAGCAAGCCTGTCAAACTAACAAACCCCAGGGCCTCTCCACAGCCCACAGCCATGGAAAAATCCCCCTGCGTGACAAAACCCAGGAGAGCTCTGGAGCAGTGGGACGTCACATCGGGAAGTGGGCCTGACCACAAGCCCAGCGTCAGAGGCTGGGGCTCCCCTGCAGGCTCCCCTGCTGCCGGGCCCTCGGACACAGCACGCCCGTGGCTCTGCCGCTTCTGTATTTTCTTCTCCTCTTTCTGTTTCCGGACCTTGCTCTTGAACGGGTCGCCGTGCTTGGATTCCTGGGGCCCGCAGAAGAGCCGATCCTGACTGAGCTGGAGGAAGTCCTCCTTGGCCGGGACACAGATCATAGAGTGCGGCTCAGGGCTGCCCTTCCTGAGCAGGGACAGGCTGACCCACACCAGGGCGCGGGGGAAGCGGTCCAAGATGGGCAGGCAGGCGTCTGGAGTCAGTTCTTGCTGCCCTCTGCAGGGAGCTCGCCGGGCTGCCCGATGGCCCCCAGAACTGGGCCCACACCAGGCTGACAGCTGCTTCAGTGATGTTCTACTTCTTCATGTTTCAGGATATTTTGTTCAAGGAGAAAAGCAATGAGAAGATTAGGTGTTGCTAGAGTTGATTTATTTTTTTAGACTTAGTGGGAAAGGATCAAAATTCCAACTTTTAAAAAAATTAAAAATAAACATTGATGCATTTTTGTAATCATATTTTACTTATTATGTGACTACTATTCTGTGACAGAAAGGCTAAATATTTAAGAAGTTGAAGGTAGAGAAAAATAAGCCAGTGCAATAGAATCTAAGGCTATAATCACAGTGGTTAGAAAAGAAACTCTAAGGGAGTTATATAAAAAGTAAAAAAGGCCCTGATTGGTGTGGCTCAGTAGACTGAGTGCCGGTCCTGCAAACCAAAGGGTCGCTGGTTCGATTCCCAGTCAGGGCACATGCCTGGGCTGCGGGCTAGGTCCCCAGTTGGGAGTGTACGAGAGGCAACTACACATTGATGTTTCTCTTCCTCTCTTTCTCCCTCTTACCCTCTCTCTAAAAATAAATAAGTAAAAATATTTTTTTAAAAAAAGTAAAAAAGGACATTAAATTATGAGGTTACTGTACAGAAAAAATAAGTATAAGGCAAGAAGGATGAGCACCTTTATAAAAATCTGAGCACAAATAAGGAAAATAAGAGCACAGAATATCGGGTAATTGATAGGCCAAATCTAATAGCCTACATCAGTACTGATAGTAGAACACATTTTACATGACAGCCTCTATGTGACAATATCACAATGAACCAATACCTAGTTGGCCACAAATTCAGATCATTCAAAAGGAATGAGAAAAAATCAAACTCGATAATTTAAAGCAAAGAACGCTTGCTCGGAGTTTGCAGGGGTTCCCCACGTACCTAAGATACACTTGTGAAGGCTCTGCTTTGTGAGCAAAGTTAAAGGAAATAGGTTGTTTAAAATAACTGCCTTGATTTAGGTCTACTGATAACAGTATTTCAAATCATTTCTTCAGTTAGTATCATGCCCCAAATCAAATGTGATTTACCCGTTTCCATGGGCCCGCTGTGAAAATCCAAAAACTCACTTGCGCTTTGTGTAAAGGAACAATGACAACGTTTAGATCCTGTACCCTGGTCAGTATTAAGACACAATCCAAAGTGTATCCGGAAGCTGTGTGCACTTACCTGAGAACACAGAGGTGACTGCCGGTGGCAGCCTGGCCTGACACCCGCTCCGTCCCCACCTGGGCCGGACACTCTGTGTCCATCGCTCCTTCAGGCTCACGCGAGTCGTGCAGGGATGCGCCCACTGCATCAGATACCTGGCAGGTTATTTCGGGCGTGGGAACACACAGAGCCTCGTCCCCTCTCCAGTCACTCTCCCCACTTCTTGGGGAGGAGGCTACGGACGATTCCTCCTGGGCCTGGACTCTTGATGCCCAATCTCGAGTTAGCTGCTCCCAGGGACAGCAGAAAGGTGCCAGAGTGCCCAGCTTAACATAGTTGGGCCGTTTTGCAGGAGGGCGTCTAATGAAAACCAAAGAGAAGAGCCAATTTTGAATGATTTAGGATTGGACAGTTAAAATAATTATGGCCATTGTACCACAAAACAAAAATACATTCTACTATAAAACAAAACAAACACACACAAGAAAGTTTTCTAAGCAATCTAATAAAGAAAAAGAACCAACTCTACTGGGCGAGCTTTTCTGTTTCCTTCAGTTTCTACTTTAACTGATAATGCATCCACAAAGAAGCCCCACAGGCCACTGCACGGCTCCAGGGAGGGCCATTCCCAAAGACTGCAAGGAAACAGGGTCCCTTGTGCAATGACGTCCACGCACATTTACGAGGTTCTCTGTTCAAACGGCACAGAAGGTGTGGGGGACAAGTTTTTCTCTCACTCCTGACCTTTAGTGACCCAGCTGCCCTCAGACAGCAGTATTGTTACCAGTTTCTCGTATACCCTTCCAGAGACATTTTATGTACCTAGAAGCAAATATATACATGCTTCTTTCATTGTTTTTGCCCATTTTTACACAAGGGTGGCATACTTTTTTTGCCTAACTTTACTTTTTTCACTGAACAAAATATCTTGGAGATCATTCATATCAGTACATTGAGATCTCCATGCTTTGGTAAAAGGCTGCATACCTTGCCCTCATTTATTAAGATAATCCTCTACTGCAGGACAGTTTGGTTATTTTCACAGTTTTGCTTCTATAAACAGTTGCAAAGGATGACCTAGAACATAGATTCCAGGGCATGAAGCTGCTAAGGCAGAGTATTATTAGCATTTGCAGTTTTGACAGGTATTTCCAAATCACTCTCCACAGTGTGACATCAATAGACCTATCCAGAAATATCTGAGTGAGGGAGAACCTCAAAAAATTAAAAATAGAACTACCATGTTACTTAGCATTTCCACTTCTGGATCTATCTGAAGAAAACAAAACACTAATTTAAAAAGATATATGCACCTTGCCCTGGCCCATGTGGCTCAGTTGGTTGGGCATCGTCCTGAAAAGTAAAAGGTCGCCAGTTTGATTCCTGATCAGGGCACATGCCTGGGCTGTGGGCTCGATCCCCAGTCAGGGTGCATGGGAGAGGCAAACGATCGATGTTTCTTTCTCACATTGATGTTTCTCTCCCTCTCGTACTCTCTCCCTTTCCCTCTAAAAATAAATAATAAAACCTTTTTAAAAAGATTTATGCACCCCTACGCTCATTGCAGTGTTATTTACAACTGCCAAGATATGGAAACAACCTACGTGTCCACCAGTAGAAGAATGAATGAAGATGTGATGCACAAAATGGAGTACTACTAGGCTGTAAAAAATGAAAAATCTCACCATTTGCAAGAACATGGATGGACCTGGAAGGTACTATGCTAAGTGAAGTAAATCAGAGAAGGACAAATACTGTATGATTTCACTTATGTGGAATCTAAAAACCAAAACAAGTGAACAAACAAAACAAAACCAAAACAGAAACAGACCAACAGATATAAAGAACAAACTGATGGCTGACAGAGGAAAAAGGGTATTACGTTTGAAATAAAAAATAAGCCCAGTGAGAGCAAAAACAGACCTTGCCTGCCTTTTCCTGTGATAGCCTGTGCTTAGAAGGATGTGTGGCATACAATAGGTGCTAAATAATGTAAAGATGCATGTGGACAGCTTTTCTCAGAAGCACATAGCAAAAAATGAGAAATTACCTAAAGAGCCACTGACTAAGTCATAGTGCATCCACACTGGAGTCCTGAGCAGCCCTTCAGTTATATTAGAGCAAGACTATGATTCACAGGCTAAACTTGACCCATGATCTGCTTTTTATGACCCATGATCTGAGGGTGGTTTTTATATTTTTAAGTTGGAAACAAACAAAAGAGTAATACATTATGGCGCATGAAAATTATATATGAAATTCAAATCTGAGTGTCCATAAAGTGAGACTGGAGCACAGCCACGCTTGTTCGCTTTATGGATCTTCTGTGGCTGCTTTTGTGCCACAAAGGCTGAGCTGAGCAGTTGCCATGGAAACTAAAGGGCCCACAAAACCAAAAATACTTGGCATCTGGCCCTTTACAGAAAAAGTTCACCAATACCTGGTTTAGAGTCATACTTACTGATATAAGAAAATTATCCATTATATAGCATTAAATTTAAAAAGCAGATTTCAAAATAGTATATACAATATTCTATCTTTTAAATTTTGTACCTATGAAAAATTCGCATGCATAAAGAAGTCTCAAGGGTAAGAAATAAGTATTATTGTTGATTATTATTTAACAAGCACACAGAAGACCCTCGGCTACCTATCACAGGAGGCACAAGGACAAATAACGCATGATCGCTGATACTCATAGGCTAGTAGCCCAGGAATGTACCCCATTTGTTCACTCACGCACTCACTCGGCCACCCATCCATCATTCAACACTTTGGAAGCCTGGCCCTGCCCGTCTCGGTGGCTGCAGCAGCCGCCAGGAAAGCACAGCCGTGGAGCTCACAGTCAAGGAACTGCAACATCCAATTATTCACTCATTCATCAGTCAGCAGATAACAGTTACTGAGGCCCGCTGTGCGCCAGGCACTGGCTAGCTGCTGCCCATGCCACAGCGAGCAGAGATTCTGTGCTGCCGCGAGCCTACAGTTTTGTAAGAAACACAGGTTCCTGTGTTAGCATGTACTTCACAGTATAAAGGAAATGAAGCCCCTCACTGTCCACTCCCCCTGTGAAAAAAGAAAAAATGTCTAGATGGATAAACCCTAAAATGTAAATAGAGTCTTTATCTCTCCAAATGAAGGAAATACATCAGTTTATAAAGTATTTTATGTTTCCATAGTTTCATTAAAATTTCATACGTATTATCTCTATAACTCAATTTCCATTTTGATGGGGGAGGGTTGCGAGTGGGAATCTACTAATAAGCACCAGAAATTCATGTCCACAGTTTAGGTGTACACCATTATCAACGTAAGCAAATGCCCAAGGGAAGGGTTTGTAACCTACATGGGCCTATAAAAGCCAGATATAAGACGATCTCTTGATTTAATCTCTTGGTAATGCTGAACTCAAGGAAAAATCTACGGAAACTCTGCATTATATAGTAAGAATTACCAAAGCCATTCCAGACATTATTACCCAATGGAAGCACTTCACTTTCTTTTAAGACATTACCAAACTGGAAGCCAGCTTCTTACCTTTTGTACTTTTCAAGAAGATTCTTGGCTTCTTCTTCAGCAAACAGAATCCCAGCAGAGCAGTCTGGGAAATCACCTGGGAGGCAAGGTGACCCTTTATATTGAGAATGCACTCTAGTCTCTTTCAATCCCCCCGCTCTTGCACCTCGATAGATCTGGAAGAAATGTCAAAGAGATCTGATCAATATCCAACTTAAAGTGAAATTGCTTAATTATTTGTAAGGGGCAAACAGGAAACAACCTAAATGCCTATCAAAAGGAGAACGGATGAATTGTAGGAAAACCCTATAATGAGCTACCATACGAGCGTAAAAATGAAATAGGGCTTCATCAATCAATGTTGAAAAATCTCGATGTAGAGTTAATATAGCAAGCTGCATATATACAGTGAGATACATAAAGTTTCAAAACGTGTCAAATATAGTTATTTTATTTTGGGATATAAGCTTACTTTAAAGAGCTATAAAAACATGCACGGTAGTGACAGGCACCAAAACCAGGACAGTGATTCTTTTAGGAGGAGGGAGGGAAATGGAATGGGAGAAGGACCCAAGTGCTTCCAATGAATCTGCGATGTTTCATTTCTCAAGCTGGATGGTTCATTACATCAGTATCTATACTTTTTTGTATGCTTAAAACATTTCATAATTGAAAAATTAAAATTATTTTTAAATATTCCCACTCCCAAACGATCAGCTGAGTATGCCCCGCACTAGGCATAATCCAATCACCTGCATGGCTCTAACAGTCTTACATGTCTTTTATACTCTCTAGCTCAGAGTGATATCTAACCAGAAAAAAAAAAATACACATTAAATTTGAGTAAAATTGTTTAGTTAATAAATAGGAGTACATGGTCAGCACTTAAAAATGTACTCTATACATTTATAAAAATTAGAAAACTGTAAAAATTGCTTTAAAACTGTAACAAATTTCTTCAAGTTTAAAAAAATAAGAAGTCAACATTTCATTGCCACTGGTATTCAAAAGTCAGGCCACTCTTAAACACCGCAACTGTTCACAATATGTCAGCACAACTCTTATTAGTAAAACCCCAGCTCCAGGGACTTTATGAAGCGTCGTGTACGGTGAGAGCAGCTGAGAGGGCAGAACAACAGCACTTGATTTCTAAGTTGTGCGTACAGTCTGGAACATTTTCAGCACTTGGTATTTATTAGGAGTGTACTTAAAACATTGCAACTCTCAGTCGGAATCAAAAAGTAACTTACGAACGGGACCCAGAAAGCCATGCCCCAGCCCTTGGGGAGCAGGACGTCCCAGCCACTCCCCCAGCCTCGCCGGTCATCCCCAGTCACTTTTCCTGGCTGTTGAATCAAAAGCAGAGGTATCTTGGATTCTTGGGGACCTAGAACAAGCTGTGACCCCGGCACCAGCAATTCACTTCTCTTCCGGTTTAAATCCTGAAGTGGAAGAAGATAATTCAAGACAAACAACCCTAGTCTTCTGGGAGAGTCCGCTGTGTCTCCCTATAAGCAGCATTGGAAAGGTACATGCTCTTTGAAAAAAGCAAGAAAAAAGGTTCTCAAAAAATAAATATGAGCTATTTTAAGTACAAGGTATCCCCCTCTATGTAAGTGCTTTGGTAGAAAATGCCCCATTATCTTAACCTTGGGCAAGAATATGACTAGATGACTCGAAGTTATAAAATATATATCCGTTTCACTAATTTCTTTTATCAGGATTGATCTTCTATCTTGACACTCTGTCCCTACATTTATTTTGGTTGAGATTTGTCCTGAAGTAAAAGAGATACAATTAACAACTCCTCCAAGAGGGGCAAGTGGAAAAATACTCTGGGTCTTGAGAAAATTTCTCACCCAGTCTTAAGGATTGAAAAGAGAAGATGCTATAAATTATTTGTTAAGTGGACTGCAGGGAGTAGATAACACTCTTTCAGACTTTTCTTGCCAGCTGTAAAAAGAGATGAACAGGGATGTGGGGGAGAAGCCTACCACTCACTGGAGAAGTCTCCAAGGGACCTGCCTCCATGCTGCAGTCTGACTGCTACCTCGTGGAAGCCCTTCAGGCCATGACCAAGTCCCGATTCTCCTTCTTGTTTCCACTACCATCTACATGTTGGAAATTCCAAAAATCTCTCTCTTTAGCCCTGACTTCTCCTCCTGGGATCAAAGCCTCTCTCCTGGACATCTGCTCCTGGGGCTCCCAACCTTAATTTATCCAAGATTAATCTCGTCTTTCCCACTGCACTCGCTCTCCTCCTGCATCCCCATCTTAGCTGAGTGATGCCACAATCCTCACAGTTCACTCCCTCGTGCACTCACCCATTCAGACGTGTACTGCTCATTCATTCGCTCACCCATTCAAATGTGTGCTGAGCCCCTGTTACCAGCCAAATGCTTTTCTACAGCTTGGGAATACAGCCGTGAGAAGTCAGACCTGGCTTTGCCTCTCTTTCAGCTCCTAAACCCAAACTAGACCGCCAGGGGCTCATCTACAGGTCTCCTCCTTTCTCTCCACTCACCTTCCAAGAAACCACTGAGCCTTGCCAGTTTTACCCTCCAGGAATATATACTAAATCCCAGCCCCTGCACTGCAGCCACATTATCACAGTTCAGGTACCCCCTCATGTTCTACATTATGGACTATTTCCAGGGTCTCTTTTAAGGCCATCCCACCACAAGTCCTCACTCCAGCTCCTCCACCCAAATCCCCATCCCTAGCCTCATCCACCCTCCACCTGGCTGCTGGAGAGAAACATGATCATGTCACAGCCCAGCGTAAAACCTTCAAGGGTGCCCACCCTACATCTTCCATCCAGATCCTTAAAATGCCCCAAGGTCTTCTATGCTCTGATACCTATTTATCTCTTCCTGTTCAACTCCTGCCTTCCCCTTGACTCCAAGCTACTGATCTACTTGAAGCTGCCTGAACACATCACCCAGCTTCTGGCCTGGGCCCTTGCATATGCTCCCTTCCAGCCATCCTTTCTCTACTGTGGTCTCGGCCCCTGGCCCTCAAAAGTCTGGTTAATTCTAACTGCCCACCTAAGAGTCGGCTCAAATACCAGCTCCTTCCCCCAGGAAGTGTTCCCTAATTTCTATAGTCTAAGCTTAGTATTCATTCTTTGGGCTTCTTTTATATCCTGTACTTCTTTGATCATATCTAATAGTTATCTACCCCATCATCTAATATAATACATGGTCCTAGCAGGAGCACAATCACTGTGAAATTAAAGACAGGAGAACAAATAAGTTAATAAAAACAGAGAACACTTAAGGGGAAAAGAAAAACAATAAAAGAGAAACATGTATTTAAAAACTATAAGATTATCAAGAAAAAAATGTGTTAACTTTCTCTAGATTATTCTTTTACAAGAACAGAAGAAGAACCATAACATGTATCATAAGTAAGGGAGCAGTAAATTGCTTGACAACAAAAGTCTATGAGATTCTATAAAGTATGAAGTAACTTTTCTGTTCTCTCGAGTGATGACTTTCAACCTGCTTCACGATTTTACCAGTAATCCTTACGCCATTAGTTACCTGATCCGAGATTTTATTCTCTGTGACACTCTTACAGATAGCTCGGTCCCAAATAAAGCTACGCGTACACTCCACCGGCACGCCCTCCAGGATCAGCTGTCTAACCTTCTCATTATCTAAGAGGGAAAAGAAACAGCCTTCAAACCACATCCGTCCAATCAGTGAAGTCAAACTCTAAACGTGATCAGCTGACCTTCTGTTATAAGAAAATATTTCATAGGTACTTATTTCTCTAGAAGAATATACTGGATTAGAAATTAAGTTATTCTTACAGTTGGTCTCATAATCTATGAAAGAGCAAAGGCTCCTAAGCTTATTCTTTAAACATTTATTTTTAGCGTAGAAGAGGCAAGTATCACATAAAATGGCCTTAAGAAACTGCCTAATTCCACAGGCAAGAGCATCAGAGTCCAGGCAAACAGCAGCGCCGAGTGACAGCACAAGCCGAGCGTTCCCGAGCCAGCCCGGTGGTGGTGAGGCAACACGAAACCTCCTGTTCTTCAGTCGTATGACCTCACGTCTCTGATAATCCTTGTTGCTCAACTATTTATTCCTTTCTATTAAACATATTTTCCATTCCTTTAAAATGAGCATGTTTTCTGTGAAATATATTATTTCATTCCTTGAAATAAATACCGTGCCAAATAGTAGTACTGTAGTGGGAAAGGAGGAGGAACGCTTCCAGTTATCAGAGTACACACTGATAGTAGAGACTTCCTACCTGCAGTCACTTAATCATGAGGGGGGTTAAAAAAATCTTCCAAATCTACATTTGTGGGACTGAAGAATTAAAAAGAAAAAAGTCAGACAATTCATGAGTTTTGGCTATGGTCCTAAAATGCCAACATAGAAAGGTCAGTCAAAGGCACATACCTGCGTGGGTCTGGTGGCTGGAAAAAAAATAAGTTGGAAGTGACTGGGCCACAGTGCGATAGATTTCAGAGAAAAAGAAAGTTAGGAAAAATTAATTGGATGAACAGATCTGAGAGGAAAGATCTTCAAAAGCAGCAACTGCTTCTAGAACACTGCCCTTCCTCATGGGGATAACAACCCACAGTGTCTCAAGCACCAGGGCTGTGTGCTGCAGTTCCCAGAGCCAGACTGGGAGCAAGCAAGCTCCACTTCAAACAGCCTCGGGCCACCCACAGCACATCCCTGTGGAGCAGAGCACCGCTGATGTAAGCGACAGAATGGGGATTTTACTCTGACTGCTGCAGACAAAAGAGATGGCTGATACTTAGCGTGCACAGGCACAGGAAAGTATGATCTCATCTGCAAATATGCTACAAGATAATAATAAATAAAATAGATGGTATCTCCAGAGGATGGAATATTATTCAGAAAAAGAAAACAGCTCTGAATACTGTGACAGGAAGCCGCCTTCCACCACTCCCAGAGATGGCAGGAAGCCCTGGGGCTAGGGCTCCTGGGCCTGAAAGGTCTGCCTCACCCAGAACAGGGAAGGGTAAGGTCCCACCTAACACAGCGTTATCATTTGGGAGGCAAATAAACCAAAGTTAGAGCCTTCAGATATACTCTGGTTTAAATTAAAAAGGCAGAACAGGGGACCCCCTTTAAAGGAGCCTAGCTAAAGCTGTTAGGGACTTTTTTTCCCAAAAGCAGAGACAGAGAAGTCATGGCAGACCAGAGCTCTAAAATCACTGGCAAAAGCTGTAGAAAGTAAAGCAATGATCTCTCTCACCTATCCTTCTAAAGGCAACTTGACTCTTCCTATGTTTTGGGTACACATTACCAAAGAGTGTGTAGAGAGAAAGATTAAAACAAGCCCGTGTAAGTTCAATATTTTCTAAAACAGATTCATCTCTGGAAGACAAAGACTAGTTAAAATAATATAGCAAAGCAAATTAGCAGATGCTCAGGAGAGCAAATACTAAAATAGCAGACAGTACAGCAGAAATTATATTTTAAAACCTCACCCAGAAAACCAGTTACTGACATAGTGAAATGCTGTGGTAATCACGTTGAAAAGATTTGCAAAAATATATTTAATTCAAATGCAAGAACCAAGTGATCAAGTAAACCTTTTCAAAGCATCTGAGAATATGCATCATCACCTCAGATTCTTCACTTAAAGGGAAAAACTGAAGCTAGGGAGTTAAGACTCCTTCAGAAAATATCTTTAATTTAGAAACAAAGAGGTTCGTATGCTAGTTTGGACTAACAGCCTCAAGAAGGAAGTCACATAGCACCCTGTTAACCATTATAGAGACCGCTTAGCCCAGGGCCTATCAGACTTCAGGAAAAATAAATAATTAAGATAGTAACAATAATAAGAGCATACATTAAGAGTCACAAGATGTATAGCTTCTACCCCTGAACATCAAGAAAACCTAGTGATATTGTTCAATGTTTTTTTAGCCCACTGAGTGAACAACCAATTGAAACTGAGAGCCCTAATTTAATGTGTGATTTTGATTTAATATGTAGCCCCAACACTCTATTCCATTTCTTCACAGCATGCCTGGCAAGCCTTAGCCCTTTCTCTTGTCACTAACCCCTGAGGCGGCCAGACGCAAGGCCTAGGCCGTGACTACCTGCCACAGGGTTGGGTTCCTGTTAAGCTAAAGACACCATAAGGGCCTAAGTTGCGTTTGAGCTCCTGAGCCCTAAAGCAGAAGGACTCCCTGGCCACATCCTCATGAAACAAGACTGAAGGACAGAGAAGTTACCTCAAGTCCTACAATAATGACTGACTGCCCTGACCTCACTCTTGACCCATCAGCAGGACCCACACCCCAAACCCCTTACTCGTGATGACTTGCGATTTTTGCTCTCTAAAACCCCTTGTCTGTAAACCATCAGGAGTTCAGTTTCTCCAGTACAAGCTGCCAGGCTCTGCTGTGGAGCACTATATGACAGCCGCCCCTTTCTCCCGCTGCGCCTGGTGTCTGTGTGACCAGGTATCTGCGGCACAGGGTGGACAAACTCTGCTTGGTTACACTGCTCGACTCTCAATACTTCCGATGCTCAAGTGTTCTCGTGTTTTTCCCACAGCAAGCAATTCTCCAACACCAGCAAGGTGTCCTACAATTTAACTCAATTCTGACACTATCTACCTGGAAGTAACATCAGATCCCACAGGTTATGACAGACACTTCAGACACCAACTGGTTATAAAATTGTCTGATCCAAGACCTCCAACCAGTATTTAATAATTTGCTAGAATGGCTCCCAGAACTTACTACAGTATTGTTTTGTTTTTCTAAGATTTTATTAATTAATTTATTTATTTATTTATAAAGAGAAGGGAGGTGGGGGAAGGAGGGAGAGAGAGAGGAGGGTGGAGGGAGAGAGAGAGACACACATACACACTGATGTGAGAAACATCAATTGGTTGCCTCTCATACGAGCCTTGATAGGGGACCAAAAACATAGCCCAGGCATGTGCCCTGACCAGGAATTGAACTGGTGACCTCTTGCTTTGCAGGATGACGCCCAACCAACGGAGCCACATCAGTCAAGGCTGGTTTGTTTTAATAAAAAAATACAACTCAGGAACAGCCAGATGAAAAAGATGCACAGGGCCAGGTATGGGGGCAGGGGTGTCGAGCTCCCATGCCCTCTCTGGGTACTCTGCCCTCCCAGCACCTCCAAATGTTCAGCAAATCAGTTCTCTGAACCCCAATGTTTAGGATTTTTATGGAGGCTTCACCACAGATGTATGATTAGCTATTGGTGATTAAACTCCATCTCTAGCCCCTCCCCCCAAAAGGATGGGGCTAAAAGTGCCAACCCCTAATCACAGGACTGGTTCCCCTGGCAACTAGTCCACCATACTTAGGGCATTTCCAAAAGTCCCTCCATTAACATAATTTCAGGTGTGGTTGAAAGAGGCTTGTTATGAATAACCAACGATGCTCCTTTAGCCCGTTAAGGCTCTCATCATGTAGGAAATTACAAGGGTTTTAGGATCTATACCTAGAAAAGACTCATGTGGACAAAGAACAAAATATAGATTTCTTCTGTTACGACAATGTCACAGTCATGTAACCTCTCTTTTCAGAGCTCTAATTCCCAGCACACATAAGAATATAAAAGAGTTCTGACTCAGATCAGGTAAACCCTTCTTTATGCTTTAAGTAGCACCATAATTGGTCTGTTTTGTCTAAGTCGAAACAGGCAGAGAATTACTTCAGTAAAGAAAGCCAAGCTGACAGTACATAGAGAATGAGGTTTTTAGAACACTGTGACAGTGAGATTCTTTCAAAGAGTCATCTTTTATTAACTGACCACACTCATCAAAGTATAATTCTAACTGTAGTTTTGAACTGTCTTTCCAGATGATGTTACATTGGTATAATACAACCTCCTTAAAAAGTTTACTTATTCATGTAGCTCACATGCCAATCAATACTTCTTCAAAGAAATTACTTAAAATGAGTTTTAATGAAATTCCACAATGACTATTAAGTTTTTATAATAGAAATTAAATCATGTTTTTTGAGTTAGACTTTAATTCTCCTTGAACTGATTAATACAAGAGCCTTAGAAAGGAATTAATATAAAATTGCTTTATTCCAAAAAAAAAATCTGAGGCAAGAGAATCTAAGTAGAATTAAATTATAGCTTTAAGGGGATTAATGGTAGTCAACATTTAATGGTTTAGTAGATGATACAACTTTTATGACTGCACCAGACCACACTATTAAAATAAAAAAGAAAGAGGCAACAACTCATTGATTAAAGTCTAGACTCCATAATTAACTTACCTATTTATCTTCAAACTCTTCTCATTCAATCCACTTTTCATGTGAAATTCTGACAGAATAATTTACTGACCCCTTAATAAGCTATCTAACTACCCATGGAGATTAAAAAAAATTCCTGTCGTTATGACACACACCTATATATTTTTCTCCCAAAACTCACAAGTTAACGTTAATGATTCTTTCAAATAACCATATTTACATGACAGTAAATACAATAAGACATGATCATAACCGCTGCAAATCTCAGATCAGACTGAAATTTTAGCCAATCCTACCCACCCTCCTATGCCACTCCAGACAAACAACTCCCTCAGGCCACTCTACTTGAGTCTGAACCAAGACATCTCACCCTTCAGCACCTGGGATGGCCTTGCCAGGATTCGAACCTGGATCATCTGTATGGTCAGACAGAGGCTTCCAATGAGCACAAGACCAGCTGCAGGTGCACATCCCTTCCTCACATGAACATTCTGAAACACCAGGCATTTTCAGAGAACCCACTTGGCAGAAAGACAGGTTTTACTAGGTACTAGAAACAAAATGAACATAAGGATCAGGCTACATGTTTCACAGCTAAAAGATGCTCCCATACACACCACCTCCTTTGATCATAATTACCTTGAAAGTAGCCAGGTGAAGATCGCCCTAATTTTCTACTATGACGTTACTGCAGGGTCACAAACAGAACTCTGACAATGGGACTATACTGTTCAAAATAGTTTTTTAAAAAAGAGGGGTGTTTCAGGAACTTTACCTTGGTATTTTTCTGGATTGGGCAAAACTTTGGACCTCTTTTGAGGCAAATTTATTCGAGGATCCCCAACTGTCAGTCCCAGAATAGTACCTGCCGGGATTTCTGCTGGTGATGCTATTCCTTTAACAACAAACAAACAAACAAATCCAATCTTAAAGAGGATCATTCACGGAGGGGAGCAAAGGGGAAAAATTGGAACTAGTGTAACAATATAATTAATAAAATATACTTAAAAAAAAGTATACACTGTATACATATTTGCTTGTATTTTGAAAATTTTCTAATGAAAGTTTCATCTTGAGCTATTTATTTAAAAACATACATTCCCCGTTTTTCCGCATTGACACTTTCAGAGAATAAATTAACATTCACAGAGTGAAGTTTCTTACAAAAAAAAATTAATTTAACAATGCAGATTATTTTACAACATAAACTTGTGTGTTTCTATCATTGGTAACTACAGTATCTTTACACACAAAAGAACTCACGTCCAGTTAAGAACAGATTTCAGTTTAGTACCTGGTATATGCATTTATCTATGATATCAGAATGCCAGTTATTTAGAAGACTAACATTTCATTTGTTTGTTTCATAAGCAAACTGAAATAGTGTTCACACTATCCACTCTCGGACTGGCCTTCTTGCTGTGTTACAACAAAGAGTTACGAGTTAAAAAGCACCACAAAGTGTAGGAGTCTAACTGCAAAGCGCTCTTTCCCCCCACTTCCCACAGCTCCCTCCTTCCCCCAGTACAACCCAGTATCCCCTCCACATACCTCCCAACAATTCAAAAAGGGCTTCTTGTCTGTGGTGAAGGGAAACACTATCAGGATCCTGACAGGTTTCAATCCACCAACGGTGAGGTGCCTTCTCTGAGTCCTCTCCCTCCTGGAAGATAAATAACAACTCCCGTTTACCAGAGAGAGAATGAATCGGACTTAATATTTCTGTTATGCTTGTGATACTGCCCCCTCCCCCTTTTTTCTGCATGTAGGAATGAACATTTTGTGGGCGGAACCATGGAAATTGTCATTATTTTTAACACAGAAATTAACAACAGATTAACGATTCTTCTAATTAGAGGCAAGGATGGAGTACCACACTTCCTTCCATCAAAATTTCACACACTAAGAAAAAGACGCCTGGTTATCAGAGACTAAGCTACTCCATACTGAGGTCTCTGTGCACAGTGCCAACAAGGGCACCTTGTTCCTCTCCCTCTGCTGCCAACTCCATCCCCACCAATTTAAGCAATGAAACCTTCCTCACCAAGGAAAAACCAAACCAATACCTGAAGAAATCTACAGCAAAAGACTATATTATGACGAGAGTATTCCTAGAAATTTCAAATAAGATACACAAGTATTTTCCCTACATTTTTTTCCTGACAGAACCAGGAATTGAGCACGGTTTCAAAAAGCACTTCAATTATCATGTGCATGCCCAGGAAGAGCACCTGCAGCCACGATGCACCCTGAAGTCATTAAAATAGGAAGTGCTCCTAGAGTCTAATGCAACCTGTAGCACGTGCCCCTCACCTCGTAAATCCTCGGCAGCAGAGCTTAGTGGTTTATACAGTACAGGCTCTGGAACCAACTTCCTAGGTTCAAATTCTTGCTCTGCAACTCATGTAGCTGGAACAGACCACCTGGCCTGGGGCAGGCACTGCACTAAGCACTGGGGACAGTCAAGAACAGAACTGGCCCTGTCCCTGCCATCACGAAGCTCAGAGCCTAATGGGAGAGACAACTGCTGTATTAACACACACACAGGTGCAGACACACAAACTGAGGGAGGGTGCAGGATGCAATATAATTTACAGAAGTAATAGGATTTGACTTGAGGGATCAAGAAAGGATCCTGCAGGGAAAGAAGAGATATTGAAACCTGAAGAATGAGGAAGGTTTAGCCAAGCACAGAGTGGTAGAGGCAGAATGTTCAAGCAGGTGAGAAAAAAAGGCAGGTGCGTAAGGGAGATCTCAGGAAAGGAGGCCGGAGAGGCTGGAGCGCAGCGCTGAGAGCTGCGGCAGAAAGGTACAAATGACACAGTCACACTGAGGGCTTTGGATTTTATCTCAAACACAATTCAAAAGCTTTCAATCACAAAGTAACGCCATGTGAATAAATCATACAAGATTACTCTGCCTGCGGCACAGACAAGGGGTGGAAAGGGGAAGCTAAGGAGGCAAGTTAAGGTGCTGCTTCAGTATCCAGGCAAGAGGCCAGGCAAGAGACCACAGCGGTTGGCATTAGCAGGGAAGCAATGAAGAGAGAAGTAGCCTTTGTGTTATAAAGTATTTTTCTTCTAAAAGCTCAAAAGCTATTCAGACCTATCATCGTATGTGACCACGTCAAGTCTGTGAGAGGCTCAGGCACTGAAAGGTTCTTTGCACTAATTTAGCAAAATAAACTGAATGTGAACCCAGAGCGTCTGACTCCTAAGCTAGTCTCTACTTTCTGGACCGGTGCTGTCAGCACGGTAGCCATGGGCCAGAGTTATGCAAATTTTATTTTCAGCTAATTAAAATTAAATAAAGGTACAAATTCAATTGCTCAGTCCCACTAGCCATGTTTCAAGGGCTCAGTAGCAACATGTGGTCTATGGCTGCCATGCTGGAAGGACTACTAGACTGTGCTGCACAAGACACATTGCTCCTAACCTTTTAGGGAACCTTAACTCTCACCCTAGAAAATCTGTACTAGACAAGTTACAAACAAAAAACAATTGCCATACACTTTCAGGGGCTTATGGAGCAGAAGTTAATATCCTTTTATAAACTCACAAGCTGCAAGAATAATTTGTACTTAAATAAGAACAAGTCAGTTTACTTAGTACATTCATTTAGATTTGCCTGTCCAGGAGAAATAAGAGATGAGGAAGTCCTTAATAATAATTATCAACAGAGAACTAAACATTATAGGCCATGGCCCAAAATGTTGCCAAATTATGTGTCAGGTTTCACAAGTTTGCTAGGAGAAACATGACTGGAAAAAATCATCAGCCACATTGTATCTTACGGTGTGGACAGAAGCAGCCTTCAGGGCCTCGGTTAGGATGGAGTGGGAGAGTGGACCAATCAGGCGGAATCTGTTAATCTCCATCGTCAGATCACTGAAAAAGAGAAAAACTCTTAAAAGGGAGACTCCCATGATACACGAGGTCTGTGACGGCGGCCAAAACAGAGGAAGGCTGCAGTCAAAGGTTCTCAGCAAGTGCAACCTGTACCTGATGATAATGCCTGTGGTTGAAGAGGTCCAAGAATATGGTTCATGTGAATCTCTAGTTCCGTCCCCGAAAAATTTTTTAATTGGGTTAGCATTTTCTCCATCATTTTTCCGTTTTCTCTTCTTGCCAACTTTCTCCTCAGGCAGTTCAGTTTGGCTTTTCTCTTGGGATGGTGTCAGAAAGGGGTCAGGGATGCAGGCAGTTGATTTGACGGGTTCTGTACACCGGCACACAGCTTTTATTTCCTCTAAAATATCCTAAGGATATATTTAAACATTTTACTTAAAAATTTTTTTAACTTAAATACATTACAGATGTAATAAAGTTTAGTTTGTTATTTGTTTTTCCTCTCTTTAAAAATTTAATTTTCATTTCTTCACAAATTAAATTGATCATCATCAAAATGGTGTTTTGGTTCTTCTGAGTAGTGCATGGCACTTGGAACAAAAAAGGAACTCCTAAATGTCAAAGATTGATGAAAACAACGTGACTACTCTGACCAAATTTTTAAAAAGTTTAGTCTACCATATAAAAGCAGTGAATATACTAAAAAGAGAGAGAGCAGGAGAAGCTGAGCTAAACGCAACCACCTAGACACCAGTGAACCTTCAGGCCTGGTGGAAGCATTCATTCAAAGGCAGCTTTTCAAGCCATTTGCATAATGAGGTTGGTTTTCATCAATACTTATGGTTTAGTAAAAAGTGAGAGGTCGAGATTTGCTTCATTTAATATTCAACAACTTTCCTCCCTTTAGTCAAATACCAAGCTACCAGCCAAACTTTTACACCATTTTATTTTCTCTAGTACTGATTTCCATCAATCATCAAGAATGCAGTAAACAGTGACAGGGAAATAGACTCAAGAATTATACCTGTTTAAGAGCTGGGTGAAGCCAGATCCACAACTGCCTGTTCTCAGAAATGTCGCCAGGAGTCCTCTCAGACTTCCAAATGAAAGTCACAGGCCCCAGCACGTCGTGGGGATATCTATTCGCCCGGTAAAGCACGAGGCTACCTTGGCGCTTTCCAGACAAGCAGTGAACTGCTGCAAAAGTCAATCCTGACAAGAACAAAAACAAAATTCCACGATTCTGAGTGTTGAGACCGCAGTATTATTTCCCAACAGCCAAACTGTTATTCATTGTCTCTCTCCATGAGGGATGACGTCTAGGTTTTGACCACTGCTTAGATCAAAGTGGTACACAGTAAGTTCTCAATCAGTATTTTACTGAATGAATGGTTTAATGAGTTTTGAGTTTCTTCCTGCCTGAATTCACTCAACCAGCATAATAGTTCTCTCACTTTATACTTGACAATGTTAGAAGTGATTTAAAACCACTCTAAGCCCCTTTTATTAACTTACTCACTGGGAACATAAACTGTCTCACGCATCTTTATGTATGTTTAAATTCCCAAATGCTTACAGCAGACACTTCTTCATGCAATGAATAAAGCATCAAAGACAAATATAGGACTCAGATTTGAAACAAGCTTACCTGTGTCTACGCTACACATCGGAGAAAGTGCTTTTAGTATTTCTTCCTCTTTGCCTTTCAACTCCAAACAACAATAGTAGGATAAGTCCTGCACAAAGAGAGAGACATCATTAAGAACTTAGCAATTTACAAGGAAGAAATTGCAAGAAGCCAAAAGTCACATCAGAAAAACTTCCAGAGTCCAAGGCACAGAGCAAATTGCTAAAGCTATCATTTCACAAGTCAAAATCGGAAACCTGTCTATTGCTATTACATTAGCAAATATTCTTAAACCAATTTAAGTTGAAATAAAAATGAATTTCCATTTAAATATAAGTTAAAGAAAGTCTGTGTTTTATCCCCTATTCACAGACAAGTTCTAAGTAGAGTGTAAAAAGCGGTGCCTCTCAATAAGGATTATCCTTCCCAAAATCTACCTAAGGTAAAAAGTGACAGTCATAATGTTGCAAACAATTTATCCCTTATTTCTCCCATGCTCAGTTTGACTAAATATTCAGCTTTGACTAAGCAATATAAAAGGAAAAATGAGAGTAATGAGTAAGACTTTACCAATTAAATAAGGTGAAGAGATCAGTAAAATCAATTTGTTAAAGAATTATAGCCCTGGCTGGGTGGCTCAATGGGTTGGAGCACCGTCCCCATACACCAAAAGGTTGCGGGTTCAGTCCCCGGTCAGGGCGAGAACAGGAGGCAACCGCTGGATATTTCTCTCTCATATCAATGTTTCTCTCTCTCCTTCTCTCTCTCTCTCTCCCCTTTCCTCCTTCCTCTCTCACTAAAATCAATAAACATATCCTCAGGTGAGAATTTTTTTAATTTAAATTTAAAAAAATTTGAAATAGAAATAGAAAGAAAGAAAGAAAAAAAGGACATACAGTGGCTTAATGGATCAAAAATAAGACCCTTATATATGCTGTCTACAAGAGACTCACTTCCGATCAGATAAAAAGATACACAGAGACTGAAAGCAAAGGGATGGAAAAAGATATTTCATGAAAATGGAAACAAACAACAAAAAAACGGTGGGGTAGCAATACTTATACCAGACAAAACAGACTTTAAAACAAAGACACATATATCCATATGTTCACTGCAGCATTATTTACAATAACTGAGATATGGAAATAACCTAGGTGTATGCATATACACAATGGAATATGACTCCGCTATAAAGGGGAATGAAATCTTGCCATCTACAACATGGATGGACCTAGAGAGTATTGTGCTGAATGAAGTGGGTCAGACAAAGACAAAGCCATATGGTTTCACTTAGATGTGGTATCTAAAAAACAAAATAAACAGGCAGAAGAGAAACAGACTCACAGATACAGAGAACATTTTGACAGTTGCCAGATGGGGAGGTAGTTGAGGGGATGGGTGACAAAGGGGAAGGGATTAAAAAGTACAAATGGGTAGTTAGAATAATCACAGGGATATAAAGTACAGCACAGGAAATATAGTCAATAATATTGTAATAACTATGTATGGTCTCAGATGGGTACTAGATTTCTTCGTAATAAATGTCTAATCACATGTTGTATAACCTGAAACTAATATAACATTGCATGTCAACTGAAAAATAAACAATTACTTTTAAAAAATTAACAAAAAATGGTTTAAATGGTGATTTGCTGCTATATGTATTTTACAATTTTTTAAAAGGTTATTGTTTTGATTATTCTGCTATACTGGTCTTAAAAGTTATCAGAGGATACTAATACCAATGGCTTTCAAAACTGGGCCAAGACTATCCTGCCACTGAAAGATAGGCCCTCTACAAAGAGCAAGTTTCTAAATATGTACTGGAAGAGAGGAAGCAATTGAATTAACAATGGGGCCCAGGAGGGACAACGAGATAAATACTACTGTGAGGCTCTAAAACCAACTGTTGCCCTAGCTGCTGTGGCTCAGTAGATTGAGCATTGGCCTGCGAGCCAAGTGTCGCTGGTTCGATTCCCAGTCAGGGCACATGACTAGGTTGCATGTCAGATCCCCAGCTGGGGGTGCAAGTGAGAGGCAACCACACAGTGATGTTTTTCTCCCTCTCTTTCTCCTTTCCCCTCTCTCTAAAAATAAAATAAAATAAACAAACAAATAAATAAATTATAAATAAATAAATAAAATTATAAAACCAACTGTCCCCTCAAATAGTTTTAAACAAACTTCCCAGCATCCCACTGAATCATAAACATCTGGAATAGCATTTGAAAACTGCTCGGGGCGTATAGATAGTTCTCAATTATCTGTTATTGACAAATGACTACTAAATGAATCAATGCTGAATACATCTTGAACATGACCAACAAAATCCTGCATGATCTGGTCACTACTCAGTTTTCCAGAACTAACCTCACCCTAACAGTAGCCTTGCTGTGGCTCTCTTCATCTTTGTCACATGGAATTTATTTCAATTCTTCCTTGCTATCTGGCTTCCTTCTGCCTCACCCACGCTCCCATTTTCTTACTCCTTAGAGATCTGCTCAAACATCACTTCCATGGGGAAGCTCTCTTGTTCCTCTGTTATATTTGTATACATCCCTTACAATTCTATATCTGGCTAACTATTTGATTGATGTCAGTCTCCCCTAATACCTTTAGGCTGCTTTATCTCTGGCATCTAGCGAAGTGCCTCATGCTCAATAATTATTTTTAAAATAAGTAATTTTAGAGTTAGGGCTTTAGCATACCATGAACTATTCTAAAAGTCTCTTATCAAAAAGGGTATAAACAGAAAGAAAAGAAAACCAACTGGAAAGCAAACCTGAAGGAGGCAACGGCCTGTCATAGCGCGATAGCAGGCTCTGTGGCTCTTGACTGTGGGCCTCTCCCCCAGGCAGTAGCCCCACTTCTTGACCATGTGAAACCGCTTGGCGTGCCAGATGTGAGTTTCTAACCATATGTTCTTCTTCTGTCTACGGTTAAATTCTAGCATCCGGTTTATGTGACATCTTCGAGCTTTATGGCATTTATTTTTTGAATGTTCTTTTTTCTGATGTACTGCTTTCTCTGCCTGTAGTTTCAAGAAGAGAAGCAGGCCCAGTTTGTAACCATTTCAAAACAAACCTAAGTGTTCGGAATTCAAAATTAAACTAACTATAGATTAAATGGAACACATTATAGACCCCATGAGTTTGCTTACTTTTTTAAGGTGGTGATTTCTCCAATGAAAGTAGAGAGGGAAGCAAAAGAAAGAGTGACGATTTTAGAGGTAGGCAAATGTAAGAAGGAAACATGTCCTTTCACTTAATAATTAGACAAGCTTCATGGACTGTAAAAATTAGTATATAAAATGTTCAACTCAAGCTTATTGTGGCTAATAGTGTATTAGACAGCAAGAGGAAGAAATCCTATACAAGCTTTTTGTTGTTATTTTTTATTGTTTTTTGACCTCTAAGATTATAACTAAACCCAAAACTTGGTACTAAAAAATAGAGAAGTGAGGAAAACCTACAACATTTCGTGTCATTTAGGTACTGACAGGTAAATGCTAAATGCTGTCACTGGGAAACAGACTTCACATTCCATCTAGAAACTATAATACAAAATTCCTGTGTACTTTTCACTCCTGATCGCTTCCAGAGCCAAGCTAAACTTCTGTGGGAAAAAACTCTTCTCCATTAGTTTGTGGACCCTTACGGGTAAGGGCTTTACCCTGATGAACTCTAACCCCACAACCAGCACAGTACTGGTACACAGAAGGCACAGAATGCAAAAATTCTGACACAGCTAATAAAGACGTGAGTACCTTAGATAATCTCAGAAAGTCTGAGCCAGAATTTCTGGTGAAGCCAAAAATAATTAGACTTGAACAAAAATTAAATTCAAGTTCAAGTTTTCAACACTGAAAGTCAAAAGGCAATGATGCTGCCTTTTTTTCTAAGCTGGCCACATGCCCAAAATGCAGAGCTAAAATTGAGTATCGGGTAAGAAGGTCAGAATTTTATTTTAAATCTGATGGGGAAACATCAGCTATTCAATACCATTAAAAGAAAGGAGATCCAAACATTTTATTTAAAAGCAGGCGTAATATGTAATTTCCAACTATCTGCTAACTTAGTGGATGATAAGGCGGGGAGGGGGATAAACGGTTAAACCAAAATACGCAACATGAACGTGTTGTTTCTGGTCTCCATTTTAACTCATTCCCATTTTCTTTTAGGAACTGCTAGCAGAAACAGTCACACACAAAGTGCAGCTCCTACCTCTTTCTGAGCAATCTCCCGTAACCGTCGCGGAAGGCGCTTCACGTTGTGGCTCATGGCTCTCCGCCTCATGTGCCGTGGCAGAGTCTGGAAAACCAGCGAATTCGAAGACTTCTGAGTCACTGCTTTCAACATAGCACTGATTTCAGCTGCTCGAGCCTGAGCAAAAGTAGAGGCTGTTGAAGGAAAGAGCAGCATCATTAAAAACTAGTCTTGAATCAACATCTTTTGGTACAGCTCAGAAGAAAGAAAGATTTGAAGAACATGCACCTTTAATTCACCCTCCATCCTAACCACCTATTAGATTAATACCAATAGTGGTTATTTCTGTAAAGATTGTGAAATGATTCTTCAACTTTTACTTGTTCACGTTTCCTAAAAGGATTCAGTGTCACTTTTCTAATTTAAAAAAAAAGTTGAAAGTCAATATTACAAAAAGTTTTTTAAAACTGAGCTACAGTGCAATATAATCACAACCATTTTTAAGTATGATAATCACACAAGAAAACAAAAATAAGTTCACTCCCGGGCTTCAGCACCAAAAGCAAAAAACAAACAAACAACAACAACCAAAAAAACACGAAGAAAGACCTTCTAACCCTGTTGCCCCCAGAATATAAGGATGCCAGCCTGTTAAACCAAGCACGACGTGGTCCGGGGACAGCCAACTGACCTGGAGTCTGCACAGTCCTTCCCCGTGTGGGAAGGCCACCCTCCCCGCTACACCCCCACTCTTATTGGGGAATACTTGGCCCCAGGGTAGGTAGGACGATGACCATGCCTAGCTTGAAGCAGCTAGAAGAGCGTGAGACCATCGCCCATTGTCCTGTATAAGATTATAAAGTGTCTAAAGTCTGAGGGGGGAGAAGGTTACTTTTTTTATTGTTATAAAAATTAATCAATTAACGAATTAATTCTAAAATAATAATAATATAGGAAAGGGAGAAACCGGAGAGATTGCATGCATGACCCATGGACATGGACTGGGGAGGGGTGGGATTGCTGGAGGAGGGGGGTGTAGGGCAGGGGGGAGCAAAGGGGGAAAAAATGGAATTATTGTGACAATATAATCAATAAAATATACCTTAAAATAAAACACAAAGAAAGAAAACAAAGAAAAAAACAATTTTTTAAAAATGATTTTGACTCTAAGGGTTTTTTCCTTAATATTTTCTACTTTTTCCAAATATGTGACTATAACTATTATTAGTTTTCTTTACTGAAACTCCTTTTTTTTTTTAAGTAAATAAGAGTGCTGGAGAAATTTAAGTGAAGTCCCCCAAGAAGGGATAAAGAGAGACCAGAAGGCACCCCGTACCTGTGTACAAAGAATATGGGGTTATGAGGTAGCGGGGGTAAAAGTGAGGGGGGCGACAGGTGATGAGGAGGGAAAGGACCTGGAGATAGGTACTTAAAGGTCTGGAGTGCCTTTAATCCTCACCCAAGGATATGTTTTACTGATTTGAGAGAGAGAGAAACACGGAACGTGAGAAACACTGATCAGTTACCTCCCACATGCAACCCGCCCAGAGACTGAACCGCCACCCAAGTATGTGCCCTGACCAGGAATCAAACCCATAACCCGATGCACAGGATGACATTCCAACCAGTCAAACCGCACGGCCAGGGTTGGACTGCCTTTAGGGTATTAAATTTGCTTTCATCTTTGGAAAACGCCATGCTGAGAAGTGTAAATGGCATTTTATCTTTTAACAATAAAAGGGGGAGGGAAGAAGATTTTAAGACAAAGTGAAAGAGTTCACAAATAAGGACTTGTAAGAAGACAGGTAAAAAACAAAAACAAAAAGGAGAGAAGTTAAAGAAGGGAAAGCAATCAGGCCCAAGTCCAAAGGCTGGAGGTGAGACGGGCCTGGAGCTAAAGGAGGAGAGCTCCGAGAAGGCAGGGCCAAGGCTCACAGAGGGCATTAGAAATCTGGCTGCCTCAGAAACAAAGAGCTCACAGTACAATCGAACCTCACTTCTTTACAAACACCCACCTGTTATATACTTGGGAATCTCCTGAGATGTGCCCTCAGGACCTGCTTTCCACCCTCCCTTTTTTTTAAACGTTACTTTTGAGGAAGACTGCTCATTCACATCAGGCTCAGGCGGTGAATAGTGGGTCATTTTGGTTTGCCGCTGTAGTGCAGTTCCAGAAAAATGACCTAGTATATTTTTTTTAAGAAAGAAAAATATGTTACTCTTATCAAGATCAGAGAACATCTGTTGAGTGGCAACAGTGATTGTGTTTGCAATCCTACACCTACCGTGTAACATGGCTATTGGTATCCTCCCTTTAAAGAGGAGGGATAATAGGTAGGAAGGTGAATTAACTTGCCCAAGGTGACACAGCTAATAAGCAGCACACTAACGAGTCATATCAGTACGAACACATGAAGGAACCCTGGAAAAAACTGCTACAAGGGAACTTTTGTCCAGATAAATAGTGCAACATGGATTTTAAATCAACTCCCCCTGAAGTACTATAGTCCATATGACTTTGTATATTTAGTCTTTGATAGCAATTCTCTGGCACACTGAAATTGGGAGCCTATGCTAAATTTAAAAAAAAAAAGAAATAAAAGCAAAATCTTAATACAAATTTCTGGACATTCAAACCAATGCTAAATTAAAAAAAAAAAAAGAAATAAAAGCAAACTCTCAATACAAATCTCTGGACATTCAAACCATTCAGACTTCAAGATAGCATCAAATCCTTGTCTGCGAATGGAGAGACCAGTAGTGAATTTTATGGATTCCTGCTTACTTTCATTAAGGTGTTAATTATTAAGCCCCTATAAACATGAAGCATGTTATAACACATGTCATCGCAAGGTTTAAGAAACATAACATGTTAAGGTTTGTCACATGGCATGGTAGGCATCAACTGTTGGATCTGAATCTAGATCTTATGAATATGAATATAAAACGTATTTCATCAGACACAAGGCACACTATTCTTTAAGCTGGTCCCAGAAAGTTCTCGGTCACCTGCTTGCTGTCTTCCCACAATGGCATTCTCTACTGCTGCTCAATGAACTATATCAACTTCATATCACTTTATGAGGTTCTAAAATCAGCACGAAAATTAAATAAAAATATGATGACTGCACTGTATTTTTTAAAAGAAATATAGAAGTATAATTTAATAATTAATTGGTGTCAAGAGAGACAAAAAATATGTCACGTCTAAAACACCAACACCAATTCCCATTATTCCCAGTAGTTATGTTTTAAGAAGTCATAACACTGAAACACTGTTCCTAGGGGAATATTTATATATATGTATATATCACATAGATTACAATCTTAAGTAACCCCTGGCTGGTTTGGCTCAGTGGATTGAGCGTCGGCCTGCGAGCTAAGTGTCGCTGGTTCGATCTTCCAGTCAGGGCACATCAGAGAAGGAAAACTCTGACTCCAAAAAACCTCCGCTGCCTTGCGGCATACCTCTTCAGGGGAAAGGCTAAGGGAGTAAACCCCGACAGAAAATCCGGAGCCGGAGTCCCTAAGGCGGTTTGACGCTGTAGTCAACACCGGCAACTCCTGCGGCGCACCTGAAGCCAAGCTGTATTGACTCCGTCTTTCCCTTGGACCCTTCAGCTGCGAAGAGAGGGGGGGTCTGCTGCATGGGCAACAGCAGACCCTCCATATCACCCTGCCCAGGCTCTGTAGCTTCAGCTCCACTGGAGAGGACACTCCAGCGTCATCGTAAGATGTCGATTCAACACGGGAGGAGACAGATACCGTGTCACTCCCGAGTCGGACTGCACAGCCATTCTCGGCGGTGCAGATAGACTCTTAAGAAGCTACACCATCGTCTCTCGAGACGGACGGCTGCCAACGACAACGACAATCTTAAGTCATAAAAACAACTTTTCCTGGTAGATTCTATTTCCTTTATTTTACAAAAAAAAACAAAAATGAGGTTCCAAAATGGTAAGTGACCTGAGGTCATCCCACAGTGGGATATCAAACCCCAGTCAGAGCTGGGGCTTCCTACACTGCCCAACCACTGTCTCTGTCCTCTGGTATCTCTGCCTGAAAGCTGAAACAAGGAGGCAGCTGGAAACATCTACATGGGGGGAACTGAATTTTTTCCCCACTCTGCACATGTCTGCAAAAGATCGCCCAAGTGCCATGAGTACTGATTTTAAGGTTACAAATAAACTTCTGTGACTGGGTGAATTTGCAAGTAATAAAGGTCAACTGTATCTGTTTTTAACTCAACTCATTTACTATTTAGATGATGACCATCAAGAGCTGCGAACAAAAGCATTTGCTCCAAATGGGAGTGGAGAGAGTACTGTGGGTCTTACCTAGCTTTTGAGCTCGGAAAGGTTTTCCACCTCCATTATGGTGCTTTACACCTCTATCAGCCACAAAGCCAGAGGATAAAGTCACATTGGTGGGCTGGTTTCTCATTTTCTTAGCATGTTTTCTTTCTTTTGCGTTAGACATCTCTGAAAAGAAAGTAATAAATTTAGTACAGGGGAAGGGAATTCCCATTCAAAAATAAAAATAAATATTTATGTGACTCAGTATTTAACAAGTCTTTATTATAGGTGGATTAATGATATTAAATGTCATCATGTTTTCATAATATTTATTTACAGCAGGAATTCATAACCAGAGAAATCTCTAGGGGAGCCATAAATGGTATTAACACCAAAAACATGATTCAATAGAAAAATAATAACTGTTGTTGGAAGAGACTTTAGCACATTCCAGTTTGCACTGCCCAATAAAGTCACACACCAATGTTGACATGGCAAAAAGTCTGTTGAAAAAATGAAAAATGAGGCAAGAGGTAAGATTCCTTATGCATGATAAAATAAAATTAGCAAAAACATTTAATCAAAATTCTTAGGTGAAACATGAGTCACCAGAACCAATGAAATATATAACGCACTATTCTGATGCAATAATCTCTACAAAAACTGAACATAAATTACTGATGTTTTCATTTCTATTACTGAGATGAGGCCAAATGTACCTTTAATTTGTAACAGCAAAAAGATTTCAATTTGAAGGAAGGATAAAGGACAAATGCTGGGGGAGCCTGATGGATTTACTCAGTAATTCTCAAACTTGACATTCCCCTTTTTTTCTCAATAGTTTCAAACACCTGTTTTCTACTTTGAAATAAAATTCACTAATAACATAACTTAGCAGACATATAACTTTTACCATTGCATACCCTACAATATGTGCCCTAACTGTAAAGAACTAAGCAATAATTTTAATAACATGTATTTCCTGTATGTAAATATTTCACAATTGTACTAGATGACATTATGAAAAAAAGAAAAAGCTCTGAGCCAGACGTAGGAAAAGTCAAAACCTTAGCAGTATGTTAGGACCAAACAAGGGGGAATAAACAGGATTTTCTTATTGTATTAGATTTTAGAAGCAAAGTAGGACTGGCATCTTACCTGTCTCACTGCTGCATCACCAGCACCTAGCAGAATGCCTTGCACAAAGTAGGGGCTCAACATATATTTGTTAAATGTACACGTGCATGCATAAATGAAGAAGTGAAGCGTGCTATAATGCATTATAAACAGAATTTAAAATATTTAGCTAAGTACCACCCCCTTTCGACACCGCAAGACCGAGTATCTGCTGAGAGAAGGGCCTTGGGGTCATGTGCTAGGCCAACATCGCTATACACCGTATTCCTTTTTGAAATCAGAGCCCAGTCACTAGGGCTCAATTCGGTCAAAGGGGAAGGAATAAAGACCTCTAAAAGCTCCAGAAGCACTCAAGAGCAGGGAGCAAGGGAGGGGCTGGAAGGTGGAAAAGGATCAGATCTCCGCGGGGTCCTCCCCAGAATGAACCAACCATCTTATTGCCTGAGGGCAGCGATTTTTCCACGGGGGTGCCGCACGAATTTTTTAAGCATGTAGGACCTGTTTAGTGAGGAGCACTGACCTCTTTTCCCTTAGACTGTCAAATTAAAAAATCACAGCAGCCAACACAATAGCCATCCGGCGTAAATGAATCAAAATTGTACCTATTTCTGTCAAATCATAAAAAAATTATTTTTGGTGTGCCACAGAATTTTAGTATTTAGTTTATGTGTGCCATGTGATGAAAATGGCTGCGTCAGGGTGGGGTGGCGGGGGCAAGTTCATTTCCAGAACGGCCTCCCTCCGCTGTGGCAATTTTAGCAAAATGACAGACTCAAGGAGGTGGAGAGCAGGGGCGAAGGAGGTGCGAGGCAGCAAGAAGAGCCCAGCAGCAGGAAACGAGAAGAGGAAAGAGGAGGTCAGCGCGGTCTGAGGGAGAGAAGATCGGAAGGGGGGAGGGGGAGTGCAGTGTGCCAACGCCAGGCGGGGACCCACACACACACATTCTCCCCTAGTGACCACCAGCCCCTCACGACCTACCTGCCTGACGCTGGAGGCAAAAGCTAGAGCTCCCCAAGTCAAAATGACAAGTCTGCCACACTGTCCTCCAAAGCGACGTGCGCGGAGAGCGAGCTGGAAGGCGCATGCGCCAGGGCGGGCGCTGCCTCCACGTGGCCGGGAGCGGCGGAAAGACTACAACTCCCAGAATGCCGAGCGAACGGGCCTTGGCCACGTGTTTTAGTAGGGCTGACCCTGGGCGGGTTAGTAGAGTGAGAATCAAAAGGTAGTGTACGGGATTGTTCTTTCCCAGGATCCTGACGAGAAAAGGATTAGCCATGTCGTCCTTAATCAGAAAGGTGATCAGCACCGCGAAAGCCCCAGCGGCCATTGGTCCCTACAGGTAACTAGGCATGTGGAACGTGGACGGACCCCAGGGTTGGGGGGGTCATGGGTATGGGACTGACCGTCCGGGATCAGAGCTGAGTTGGGCTTCAGGATTCCTCCGGCATACTACTCAAACGCGAGGAAACCTAAGCCGAGAAAGGGGGCAACGCACCCAGAGACCCACAGTGAGTTAGGAGCACAATAGGACGGAGACCCTGCGCTCCCGGGGACTTTGCCCAGACCTGGGGTATCTCGCTACGTAGCCAGCAAGTCAGAAAGTTTCTGGTTAGAAGTGGTTTGTTTTTGAAGTACCCCCCCCTTTTTTTTAATAACAATTTTATCAAGCTGTAATTTAGATACACCCAAAACCCAGCCCTCTAAAGTGTACAATTCAATTATTTTTACACACAAAGCAGTGCAGCCATTGCCATTATAAAGTCTTGGAACATTTTATCACCCCGTTCACCTCTTCCCCCAGCTCCTGGCAACTACTGAACTCCTGTGGGTCTCTCTAGATTTGCCTGTTGTAGACATTTCCTATAGTAAATGGAATTCTATAATATATGGTCCTTGGCAATTGACTTCTTTCACTTAGAACAATGATTTTCAATCTTTCATCTCTTGGCACATGTAAACTGATTGCTAGAATTCTGTGGCACACCAAAAAATATAGTTTTTGCGAATCTGAGAAAAAAATAGGCATAATGTTGATTCATTCACACCAGATTGCTTTTGTTATATTGACTACTGTCACTTTTATTTGACAATCTAAGGGAAAAGAGGTCAGTGCCCCTGACTAAATAGTCAGGAACTGCATGTTTTAAAAAGTCTTGCAGCAGACTGACTGAAAATCGCTGACTTGGCATAATGTTTGGCAAACCCTCTTTTAACTCAAAGGAATAAATCCCGTCCACAGATGCTTAGCTAATCCCTGCACATCTACTCAAGACAGAAAACATACAAATGTTTTGTGATGTTGATTAATTCATTTGCTCATGCTTATTTCCCACTAACAAAGTCCAATACAAATCATAATGAAATCATTTCTAAGATTGCCCCATGTACTCTAGCTAAATATATGTATCCTGGCCAGAAAGTCTATCCTGTGTTCATTTATTTCCACTTGTCGGAGGCGCTGCTAGATAGAAAAGTTTATTCCTTTTTAAAAAGATTTTATTTTCTTAAAATGTCTCAGCTTTAAAACTATTGGATCTTATATGCATTCTTACATACTTTTATTTTCCTAATATAATTTTTGTTTTGAATTCTTTTCTTAAGTATATCCTGTAACCTGTTTTCCATGTTTTCTTTTTTAAATGATCTATAATGTCTGTTCACTGTAAAAAGAACTACGACTGGAACACTTAAACTATGACAGACATGTATTGAGTACCTACCATCTGCCAAACACTTCAAGGGATACAAAAATGTATAAGAATCAAAAAAGAAACATTTTAATTTAGTGCATGCTGCATGGCAGGCACCTGAGAACCACCTTCTCTAAATCCCACCCCATTTTACAAAAAGAAAACTGAAGCTCAAAATGCACTTGTCCAAGGTCAGTCTGTAAGTGAAAGTGCCAGAGATTGTTTTGAACAGGTCCTAGCTCCCTCCTCTACACCACACTGTCATGAAAAATAGCACTTATATGTGGCAGAACAGTAATTGTTATAGTAGGGTTAGAAATAAAATGCAAAGGGAGGGGGTACAGGAGGTGGGGAGTGGGGGTGGCAAAAGAGGAAAAGAAATTGATGGTAACTTGGGGCAAAGGAAGAAAAAGATTTAGGAAGGCTCCTCGTGAGAGGTAGTGCTTGAATTGGGTTTTGAAGGTTGAGTTTGCCATTTACAATACTGTTGTAAAGTTTGATTTTTAAAATATAGTTCACCCTTGAAAAACATGGGTTGAACTGCATGGGTCCACTAACATGCAGCTATTTTTTTAAATGTATTTTCCTTATGATATTCCTAATAACCTTTTCTCTAGCTTACTTTATTGTAAGAATACAGTATATAGTACACATACAAAATATATGTCAATTGTCTATGTTATCAGCAAGGCTTCTTTTGGTCAACAGTAGGCTATTAGTAGTTAAGTTTTGGGGAAGTCAAAAGTTATACATGGATTCTCTGCTGTTGGAGGAGTGGGCGCCCCTCTCTGCCATATTGTCTAGTGGTCAACTGTACTTTGTTAAGGACTTCCACGGGAAGCCATGGGGGGAAGAGCATTCCAGGTAGAGGGAATGACTTGAGTCATAGAGGTAGAAGAATGCATGGCATAAAGATTTTCCGGAGGAAGTTTTGGTAATCTAAGTACCACTTCTACTCTTTTTTTTTTTTTCTTCATTTGCTAAATCTGTGTACCACCTGTATTTTAATTTATTTAACACTTTTCTTTCAGATGGCTCATTTCATGTAACAAATTTAAAAAGGAAACTTTACAACAGTACTCTTCATAGAAACCCAATAGAAGGTAACAGTAAAAAATATAAAAAAATTTAAAAAACCTCAAGTAAATAAACAATTATTAAATTCTAGGTAGATCCTGCAGTTGGCTCAGAACCCAAGGCCTGCTCTCTCTTTGTTAAAAGTGAAAGGTTTCTTTACCTTGTTTTCTAAAAATTATTATTTTTCTCCATGTACTCCGAGGACTGAAGTCCTAATTGCTAACATTTATTGATGCTTACTCAGCCCTAGGCACTGTTCTAAGTGCTTTGTACCCACAGTTACTATTACTGTCCCCATTTTTCTGATGATGAAAGAGAAGTGAAAAGGAATCATTTCCTTACTGTGATTCAGTGTTTGTGTATGACCTACACTTTGAGAAACACTGGTTAGGAGTTGGACTTTGAATCCTTTTTTTCCTCTTGCTAAAAATTAGCTTTTAGCAAAGTCTGGATTGTGATGGTTTCCAATGACAAACTAAAGAGTAGAAACTTTATTTTGTATGCAGTGAAGAGCCATCAAATGTTTTTGAAGAGGAAGTGACATGATCAGATCACTTTTAAGAAAAGAATTCTGATAGTAATTTGAGAAGACGTTAAGATTAGTTAAGGGAGCGTTACAATAAAAGTAAAAATAAGTCATCTTTTTACTTCTTCTGCCCAGTGGTTTTACTTCAGAACAAATGTGATCCTCAACAAAAACAAAGTGATATAGAGCCTGGTGCCTACACCTTCCTCGAGTATGTACTTTGTCCAAGAAAGAAAGCATGAGAGTAATATCCCTGGTTGACTCGTAGGAGGAGGTCAACTATCTTTATAAAGCTGCAAGCAGAAAAGAAGGCAATCATTATATGAATATGCCAGTATGACAAGGGAAAAACCATCAGCCAGCTTCATTGTGGGGAGACCTTTAGGGACACTGTGCCTCATGTGCTTTTGTGTATCCGAAGGTGATAATACAAGGCCACTGGAAGTGGTACTAATCTTCAATATTCTATGAAGAAAGAAACAGATTCCATCTAACTAGTGCTATCCCGATAGAGTGAATTTAGACATGTTTTATAACTATTTGGAAACAAGATTTTTTTGTTCAGGAAGTTTGTAGTTAGTCCACTTCTGAAAATTCTGGGTCTTCTCCAAGAGGAATTCAGATGTGTTGAACTTTCAGTCCCTGGCATCAGGCTGGATGGGGTGTTGTCACTAATTAGCTAATCAGCTCAGCACATTTCAGGGATACCTCAGGACAAAACCTTGAGAAATTTCGACATCAGGTCGCTGTTACATTGCTTTCCATTTTGCTGGCACACTATGCAAATAGTCGTACAGTTTTGAAGTGGTAGTCCATGTGGCATAATTATGATATGAGCATTATTACTAGGATGTTTTTGAATGGTGTTATTACCCTTTGACCTGGAAGTAGAACAATATACTTTAAATTTTTCTCGAGCCTAATGACTTGTCTGTGGCTATTAGGATTCTTATGCTCAGGAAGAGTCAACTATCCAATTACTTTTGTGAACAATTTCTACTAATTTACAGTAGTCCCTCTCTATATTGCGGTTAACTTATCGGGGCCTCACTGTAGCGCAAGATTTTTTTAAATATTACATTTAATTATTTATCGCAGATTTTTCGCTATATCACGGGATTTTGTGGTAGTGTATACGTATGTTGTTAAAGTTACATAGGTTTAAGAGTGTAGAATATGTTTAAGAACATAAGTAGTGTTTATAAAAGTGTGGAAAAGGTTAAGGGAGTGGGAAGGGTTAATAAGGGACTGGGAACGGTTTATAAGTGTGTGGGAAGGGTTTATGAAGCCTTAAAATATATATAAATACTAAAATAAATGTAAGGTTCCTACTTCGTGGATTTTCACCTATCGTGGGGGCGTCTAGAACTTAATACCTGCGATAAGTGAGGGAATATTGTACTGTGTAAGAGATAACTCACTTAGCTCAGGTATTGTCAGAGTTCCAGGGCTTACTTTTAATTTTCTGAGAATTAAATGAGTTCCTTTTTATGCTAAAAAATATATATATATATATTTTTTTTTTGATCAATGATAATGCATATGGGCTTGAACTAGGGGGAGAGTTAAAGGTACTTTTCAAAGAGCCGCTGGTAGCCTGATTCTACACAGAACAGTTAATAGAAACACCGTTAGCTGATGGTACTGTTCAACCGAGAAAGGCTGACACATTAGTAGACTCAGTAGTTATCTGTTTGTGGGCTAGGGTGAAAGCCAGGTAGTGGAGAATTCCTCAACTTTCCAAATCCTGTTACCAAGTTTAATTTTACCTGCTTCCGTTCTCCAAAACCCACACTAAAAGCCAGAAGGCCCTCCAAGAAAGATAATTTATTGACAGCCAAAGTTGTTGAAGCTACTAGGTGGTTAGAGAGCAAAACATCAACAAGAAGCTATTATTCTCCCACTATGTGTAAGGAACCACCCAGGCCCTGCACAGCTGGAGACAGGGAGACACTGCCCCTGCCTTCAAGCAGTTTGCAGCCTGGCATCCCCCAGGGGTTAGGGGAAGACCAGAACTATATCATATGAGGCAGGATCCTGTGCCTGGTATGAGAAAGGCTCCACCAGAGGCCCTCATGACTTACACATAGATAGAAAAGTGCTTTAAATCCTTTGGCAGACTAAGCAGACCATTCATCAATCAGGATTTAGAGCTCTGGACACATTATACACTTCACCTAACATTTATAATAGCACTCTGGAAATCCAAGATGGAGAAATCAGTCTCCTTGTTTCAGAAGCCTTCAATCCAGTAGAAAATAACTCTCATTTCCAAGGCTCTTTCACTTTTTTCCTCCTCCTGTTAAACACATTTTAAATGGTGAATCAGAAAAGACAAAAAGGAAGATTCCGAGGTGTCAGAAACAAACAGAGAAATAGAATCAGAGCCAAAAGAATGAGCTGATGTGTAAAGCCCATGAGGATAGGAGGCCTGGATACAGGCTTTAGACGCTAGGGTTCTAAATTCTCACTTAAAAATAGAAGATGGTGTCTTAGGTGTATGTTTGAGGTACTGGAAAGAGACCCATCCACAGAGGCTAGAGGAGCTACAGTGAGAAGCTGGTGAAAAGAGGACTAGAAAACTCTGTCCACTACCCTGTTGTTTGCTGTATGCCCTGAGCCTTGTGTTGTACTGAATGCAGAACACATCAAAGGCAAAAAGAAAGCATTTCCTAAAAAGGCAAGACCTCACTGACAGCAGACATCACATTCCCAATAGCCAATGCTGGAGGACCATGGAGAAATCTTCACAGTGCTGGAAAAACTAACTTCTAATCCTACACCCAACTAAATTCTATTTCAAAAGTTAGGGCAAAGCAGATGTTTTTGGTCAAAGTAAAAAAATGTGTTGTTAAGCCCCTGCTGGAAAAAAAATAAAAATAAAAATAAAAACACTAAAAATATACCTAATAAGGAGTGTATGCAACAACAACAAAAAAAAACATGTAAGTAAATCTAAATAAGCCCTGACTGTAAAGAAACTAAAAATATACAGAGATGGGGGCTAGAAGGTTGGGGAAGAGATTAAGTGAAAACACAATGGAACTAAAATAGTAAGAAATAACAGGAGGGAGAGCTGAGTTAGTCTATATAGTCCTTCTTGTACTATTCAGAGGAAGCTGGATAAACTTGAGAATTCAGGGAAAATATGTAAAAACATGAGTAATTACTAAGTTAGTAATTACTAAATTAGAAAGAAAATAAGAAATAAGGAAAACAATACTTCAGAAGTCAGGAGAGGAGGAGGAAAAATCAAAGCATGAGACAGAAAAGTTGAAATAAGATAACAAATAACTCTGAAGTATATGAATAAACACATTAATGTAAACAGATTAAATGCTCCCAACTTAAAAAAAGATGCTTAGATTAGAAGGAACATTAAATTTAAAAGGAACTTAAAATTAATTCCACAAAAACTCTTCATCAATTAGAAGGGTGCTGCTGTTTCTCTTGAATAAAGCCCTGGAATAGTGAGCAGAATGGTTTTTAACGGGCCAGTGGCTTTGACAATCCAGAAAACTGCTACAGCGTTTCTGAGTGCCCCGATTCATGAAGTTACATGAGCAGCAAGTGGAATCAGTTCACCAGTGTACTGAAACTTGTTCTTTGGAGAATCAGTGAACTTATCTGTAACAGAATATACTGTACTCCCAGTTCTCAAGGGAAACTTAATAAGGCAGTGATTCAAAGGATAGAGAATGACTTTTAAGACATTGGACAGGACTTCTGTCATGATCCTTGGCACAGTCTTTAATGCTAATGTAAAAGCAATGATTCATTGCGACCTGTGGGCTGCTTCTTTCACCGAAGCAGCAAAACCAGATGTGTTACCAGGTACTCCAGTAGTTTCAACGGCAGGCCACTTTTCACTGTTTTATCTCTCGATGGTCTTCCTGGTTTCCAAAATGGGTTCACAAAACAAGAATTTTTAAAAAGATTTTATTTATTTCTTTTTAGGGAGAGGGGAAGGGAGGGAGACAGGGAGAGGAACATCTTTCGGTTCCCTCTTGCATGCCCCCAGCTGGGAACCTGGCTTGCAACCCAGGCGTGTGCCCTGACTGGGAATCAAACTGGTGACCTTTCGGTTTGTGGGATGATGCCCAGCCTACTGAACCGCACCAGTCAGGGCAAAACAAGAATTCTTGATGGCATCAGCATGTTTTTAAAGGATAAAAAAGAGAAACTACCTTCACTAAGAAACATCAGAATTTCATTCAGTTACATGCTGAAAGAAAATGGCATAACTTTCAATTCCTTTAAAACCTTGATTTGAGAGACTATAGAAAAAATGCCGATGATTCTGGAAGAACAATGTTGTCTGAAAGAAGCCTTCATTGTTCTGCTTCTGGTCCCAAACCATTCAGAGTTCAGAGAGCCTCACCAAGGCCACTGATCATATTTTGCTCACAAGATTTTGTAAAATTAGGCTTTTGTGTTGGAGCAAATGCAAATGTAGGGAAGGTTCCAGCCTTTTCAAATGAAGCCACCTTCTTATCAAAACAATGCACACTGTCCAGTATGTTTTCTGGTTGGGCAGACATAGAGGCTTCTTCAGTTTTGTTCACTTCTGGCTTCTATTAGCAGGAACCTTGCCAGGCTAGAAAAATCATGGCTTTGTATTCTATCCTTGCATATTCATCCTTTAGAGTAAGGTCAAAGGATACATGATTTTTGTCCTACTTCCTTTTTTATTGTATTTTAAAATATTTTTCCATTTGAACTAGAATCTGTATAAATACAAATGGCATGGTGAATTTTCCTTGATCCTTATCAATGGGAAATTGATATATTTCCCCATGTAGCAACAATGAAAAGGGTACATAATCAAACTGGATACACTTTATTTGCCCATGTTTACTGGGTTATTTTTCTTTGTATTACGGAGTTATAAGTGTTCTTTAGATATATGTTCTGCAGACATTTTCTCCCAATCTGTGACTTGGGTTTTCATTTTCTTTTTTTTTTTTTTTTTTTTTTTTTTTTTTATTTTGGTTTTTCAATTTTCATTTTCTTAAAGATGTTTTTCAACATGCAACTTTTTAATTATAATCAAGTCAATTATTAACCTTTTAATTTTACATTTTGTGCTTATTGTGTCCTACCAAAGAAACCTTCAAGCAGTGCATTTTATATTTATATTTTATCTATACACTGGATTTCTGTTCATTGCAGTCAAGCTGTGTTAGTGGACAGGACCATTTACATTTCAGGACAACTAGGCATAGACCCTTCAACCGGACAGCTTGTGCCTGGAGGGGTGGCAGAAGAAGCTAAACAAGTAAGTAATTTTCCACATTTGGGGTTTTCTTCTCTACTACTTTTTAATACTGAGGAGTATTAAAAATCCACTTGGCTGATTTGTTATAGAGATTACCAGATACTGTAAATGCTTTTTAAGTTACTTACTGATTGATTTAAGACAATTATATGTCAGTAGAAAATTGGAAACTTAATGAATTGTTTAACAAACAAACAAAAAAAGATTGTTCCTTCCAAGGTGACCATCTTGCCACTTCCATGAGGATTGGGAAATATTTTTTTCAGGGCCACTGACCTGTACAAACAACCCCACCACCACAGAAGTAAAGGTCAACACCTGTGAGTGAGAGAGAACTATCACAGATTACATGCAGTATGTTTTTCTAAATAAGATTGGGGAATACAATCTAATCCAATAACTAGAACTAAATTATAATTCAATGCATTCACTGAGTCCTCTGGACTATCCAAAGACAGACAATAACCTAAATGTCCATCCATAAGGAGCTAGTTAAATCGTGTAAGTGAGTTGCTTCTTGGTTTTCCTCCAGTGGAATGAATCTGCCTGAAATGTGATGAGACATTTTCTCCTTTTGTACCTAAAAAGGTTGGGTTGAAGTCTTTTCCTCAGTGCTAGAATGTGTTAAGTTCTCAATGTCCAATAAGCTAAAACAAATAGTTTCTGGGATTCCTAATGCTATATGACTTCGCTACCATAAGTATGAACTAGCAAGCAAGCATTAAAACATGCTTTCTTTTAAATAATATTTGATTTTATTAAAGAGTTCTTTTTCCTTTAAAAAAAATGTAAGTAAAAAATATATATATATATAAAGTTTGGCAGTCTGGCCTTTAGAAAAACAGTTTTCCATCCTTTCCTAATTTTTTTTAATTCATTCTTCCTCTCTACTAGTCACATTGTAATATTGGATGATATTTTTTCTTTAAAAAATAATATAAATCGGTAATACATAGATAGGGCCAAAAATTCAAAAGCTATAAAAAGCATATACAAGGAAAAGATGTCTCCCTCCCTTATACCCCCCTCTCCAGTTTCCTTCATCAGTTTCTTATGTACCCTTCTAGAGACAGCCAATGCTTATACCAGCATAGATGTATGTATCCTCCAAAAAAACTTCTGATGTATATATCCTCATACACACATACAGATGGTAACTTATTCTGCGTGCTGCTCTGCATCTTGGTTTTATTTCATCATGTAACAATTTATGTTGTAGACCTTTTCATATTAATTTAGTTGTATGGGTCTAGTGTGATTTACTTTATATTTATTTAGTGGTGGCCTAGAAAGAGTATAATTTCCTAAAAAGGGAAAATTTTTCTGCAACATAAGCTATTTATGGAGGTATTCGCAAAAGATGATTAATTGAATTGAATTAAAGCTTTGTTATAACATCAATGCCTTAGGCCTTCCTTGCCTTGGTTCACAGGCTCTTAAAAACATCGGTGAAATTCTGAAAGCTGCAGGCTGTGACTACACTAATGGTGAGCTACTTCACATTACTTCAATCTCTGTTGGATATTTCTCGGTTCTTTTGAAGAACACATGGCATCTAGTAATATGTCGTGCCATATTTTTGTTGCTTTTAAAAATAGTTTTAATTTCACTCCCATTTTAATCAAGACAGTCATAGAATCATATACTGTTTTTTAAGTAATGTTTTGGATCAGACCAAATAGCTAAACATAATGACAATGTATGTATCTTCCAGTGGTAAAAACAACTGTTTTGCTGGCTGACATAAACGACTTCAATACTGTCAATGAAATCTACAAACAGTGTAAGTAATTTGGCTTCATTAACATTTTCTATTTTAAAGAGGACTCTATTAACCTGAATGAGTGTGTGCATTATGAATTAAGAGTGAGAGGCGATGCTAAAGTGGTCTTAGGTCTTATCCTAAAAGTATGAGTAGTCTGATAGGACACCTATAGTGTACCTCCATGAAAAAAATCCAAGACATTTATATTGTATTCCTTCGAATAGTATACTGTATCCCTACAAATCCATTTTCCTGAAGCTTAGTCATGTTACACCATTCTCAGGCTTTTAAACCCTCCTAATAATTTTTTTTTTTTTTAATACAGATAGTATTATTGCTATGATATGGTCTAGCCACCATCTCTATTCTGACTCTCTCGGAATCATTAGCTGATTAGTTACTTAACATTTCTATACCTTGGTTTCCTCATATGCAAAATGGGGATAAAACCTTACAGGGCTGTTGGAATGCTTAAATGGTTTAATACAACATATAAACGTGTTAGGACAGATGCCGGTACATTGTAAGCACTCAGTAAATGTTATCTCTACTTATTAACATTGTTGTCTTAGTGGGGAACATGGGTGTCCCTGCCAACTGGTGAGATGAGGCAAAGGTGCAACATGGAAAAAGCATCATTAGTTACTCTGTCCTGAAGAAGTGAGCAGTGAGAGCACCTGTGAGAATTACTGGAGATGGGCAGCTGTTCTCTATTTAGATCATTATTTTCTAAGTATAACTTTAAAAACAAAACCTCTTTCATATCAAAAAAGATTAAAGTGTCAGAGTACGTATTTTCATTTTCTTTTCTAGAAAGTATTAAATATATCATAGGAGTCTTATGGCAAAATATTTTATCAAGCAAACATGGATGTAAGCCTCTTTTTCTCTGTGTTGCTTATATCTAAGAACTGAGAAATCTGTGAAGCACTTTCCAGAGTCTTGATTATACAGTATTGAGTAATATACAGGGTCTGAAAGCTAAAATTAAATTTTTTAAAATTTAGATTTCAAGAGTAATTTTCCTGCAAGAGCTGCTTACCAGGTTGCTGCTTTGCCCAGAGTAAGTATATTTAAGATTACTAATGTACACAATTTTAAATATCTACATTATTTTCTAAATATAACATACTCAGCAATGTAGCAGGAAATTTCTAAAAAGAAAATAAATAACCCCAGCCTTCCAGGGACTTAAAGTCCAAAAGGAAACACCTAATATTACATGCATGGTGGAAAAATTAAGAAACCTAAGAAATTTTAAAAATCAGAAAATTAAAAATTAAGGCCACACATGAACACAGCAGAATCAGAGTACTTACATTGTAAGAAAAAAAATAGCAGCTATAGTGTTTTTATGTTACTTAGAGACTACATAAATTGAGCCAGATTTGTGAGTGATTATTTTAATTCCTTTAAGTGGTGGTTCCTTGGAATGATCAATATCATCAAACTTATTAAGGTATTGGGTACAGAAGAAGGAGCTCTGAACTTGGAATCACAAGATGTGGATCTGAACCTGTATCATTTAGCTTTGTGTCCTGGGACAGGTTAAATAACCTGTCTAAGCTTCAGTGTATCAATCTCTGAGCTGAGGAAAGAACACCTGTCCTACACAGCTGCTGTGAGAATCCATGAGCTAATGTATATGAACATGATTAGCCTGATAACACTGGCCTATGAAAAGTTCTTAGTGAATGTTTCCCTCTCCTATCCTTTGAAAAGTTTAATATTAAAGATGCTGTATTGCTCTATGTTTTTAGTAGGAATTATGGAGCTCTCTTAGTTTTTTAAAAAATGATCCAAACATTGCTTCATTATTTTTTTTCCAGGGAGGCCGCGTTGAGATTGAATCCATAGCTGTCCAAGGCCCTCTCACAACAGCATGACTCTTAAGTAGGCCCAGTGTTCTTTAGTCTGGAATTTCCAAATGTTTTTAAATTAACATCTTAATTTTTATAATCAATGTTGGAAAATGTAAGACTGGCTAAAATATCTGAAGTATTATGGAAATACCATATAATAAGGGGAGTTGAATGTGAATTGAAAATGAGGTGATGAATCCAGTTACTGATACTATACATTTCATTTATGCATTCATGTTGCTCTATGTGAGAAAAAAAGAGTATACCTAGTTCAATTAAATCATTTTAATTTAATGTTGTGCAATATGTCATTCTCATGTCAGATGTATGATTCTGCTTTTACTTGAGCAAAATTAAAGACTTAAGTTTGAATGATAGAGGTAAAGAAAAAAGTGGACCAAAATTTTATATAGCTAACATTTTTCTAATGGAAATAAAATAGACATGCAGATCTTCCTTGGTGTGATTCTGTCCACTTATTTTTAACAGTTTAATTTCTACACTAGGGTACATTATCTAATTAAAGATGGGGAAATGTTAAAGACTTTAAAGAAAAAACACAAAATGGTAACACACAGGAAACTAATGAATAACACAAACAAGCAAAATAGAACCAGAGGCAAGTAAACAAGGAGCAGACTGACAGTGATGAGGGGGAAGGGGAAGGGAGGAGTAAAGAAGGGAAAGTGTCCAGTTAAGGAGCTAGTATAATGACCCATGGACATGGACATGGACAAAGGGGTGGGGACTGACTGTGGGAGAGGGGCGGCGGGGCAATGGGGGGAAACGTAGGACAACTGTAATAGAAAAAACAATACATAAATTTTAAAAAAAGAGGTAGGAGACTGTGAAGTTAAAACACCAACTATTTTCTTCTCCAAACTTTTTTCTGACTTCGTACATTTTTACATTGTTGTAATCAGACTGTGTGTTACCATTTTGTGTTTTTTCTTTAAAGTCTTTAACATTTTTAGACAACTACTACATGAATACCTCCATGTTGTAGAGTAAATTTGAACACAAAATTATATAGATTGAAAAGTAAGTCTCTTTCACTCACTCTCCATTCCACTTACTTCCCCAAAGAGAACCACGACTAAGAGTTTTGAACATAACCAGCAGATAGTTTTCTACTCATACATACCTGATTGTCTAAGTTTGGTTTGGCTTGTTTACATAAATGGAACTTTACTGTGCATACAGGGGTGGGCAAAAGTAGGTTTACAGTTATTCATATGGAAAATAATACAGTAATTAATAATAAAACAAGAATAAACTCCGTACTTTGCATACTCACAACTGTAAACCTACTTTTGTGCCCCACTCTGTATGATTCTATATATACTCTCTTCTGTCTTGAAGATCTTCCATATAAATACATATAGATCTACCCAATTTTAAAACTGTAGCAGAGTCTTTTTTGTGTTGGATATATACCTTAGGTGATTTAACCATTTCTCCAAACAATTTGTTGTTTTCAAACTTACAGTCATGTGCCACTTAACAATGGAGATACATTCCGAGAAATCTATCATTAGGCGATTTTGTCATCATGCAAACATCATAGAGTGCACTTATACAAACCTAGCTTACTACACACCAAGGCTACATGGTGTAGCCTTTTGCTCCTCGGCTACAAGCCTGTGCAGCATGTACAGCATGAGATTAAATCAAGCACAAGAGAAACGATGCAATCAAGAGATGTAATGAACACCAGATGTATGAGGTTGCTGCCGGTGTGACACAGCACGCTGTTTTGCAGCAAAGTTTTTTTTTATAAGTAGAAAGTGTGTACTCTCAAATAATTATTAAAAAGTATAGATAATAAATACTTAAACCAGTAACAGTCATTTATTATCATTTTCAAGTATTATGTACTATACACAATTGCACTGTACTTGTATATGTTTGGCAGCACAGTGGGAGTGTTTACACCAGCATCACCACAAACACGAGTAAGTCATTGTTCCACGACCTTATGGCAACTATGACTTCACTAGGCAATAGAAATTTTTCAGCCCCATTAAATTAAATCTCATGGGACCACAGTTGTATATTCGGTCTGTCATTGACTAAAATGTCATTATGGGACACATGACGTATTACAGCAATACTGCCGTAATATTCCTACATATACAGATAACATCCTTTTATATACATGTTTTTTCAGGTTCTTTTAGAAATGTCATGCTACTTTTAAGAGCTCAATCAACCAAAAGATAATATTAAAAGCAGTCGAGACTGGATTTGGGAGTAAGTCCAAGGGGGTTCTAGGTCCAGGTCTTCCACTTAGCTCTATTACCTTGAACTAGCTACTTAACCTTTTTAAGCCTCAGTTTCCTGAGATAATAATTGCATCTTCTCAAAGGGCTGCCATAAGAATTAAGATGACATATATATGAAAAGTGTTTAGCACTGCCTAGCATATAAAAAGGCTCAAAGAAGCTGTCACTGTTCAGCAGTATTTAATAATTATTAATCGTCATATGGAATATTGTGCTGAGTCAAGAAGTTTATGCTGTTTATATAACTAAATTTTTTAAAATATAACTATAAGGTCTCTAAAGTTAGGAAGTATAGCACTGTGAATTCATAAAATAAGATTAGGTGCTAAAAATTATTTTAGACATTTTTGCAGGAAGCAATATAGTATAGTGGTTAATGGCATGGACTATACAAACCAAAATACAAATCCTGTTCCACCACTTTGGGCAAGATACTTAAGTTCTTTGTTGTATCTCTTCTGTAAAATGTCTCCTTTGTTTCATCTGTAAAATGGGGATATTACTAGTACCTACCTTATAAAGTTGTAAGGATTAAATAAATTAATATGTATAAAACACTTAGAATAATGCTTGGCACATAACGATGAGATGATGATGGAAGGCTTTCTATTATTTGACAATAAAAAGAAATGAGCTATCAAGTCACAAAGAGACATGCATGTTGCTAAGTGAAAGAAGTCAGTCTGAAAATGGTACATACTCCAACTAGTATAAGCAAGCACAAAAGAAAAAAAAAAGAAAGAAATCCATAGGCTCATGTCAGAGAAGTCCAGAGTACAGCTGGCTTTAGGTGTGCATGCTACAGAAACCTCATGGCACCATTTGCCTCAGGAAAAGATGCAGACCCAGACATACAGACTACCAGGATACTGACCTCAGCAAAAGGACATCATTTCCTGATATCTCTGGCAGGAGATTCTCAGAGAAGCCTCTGATTGGTCCAGCTCAGGTTAGCAGTTCATTCCTAAATCAAGCACTGTAGCCAGGAAATTAGATATTCGGCCTAGGCTGGGCCAAGGGGGCATAGTTATAGAAAGGCCATGACTTCAAATTCAAAACCTAGTGTTTTAAGAGCTGGAAATAAAATGCTGGTACCCAAGTTAGTTGACTTGTTAGTGGCTGGGTTGGGATTTTGAGTCTTCTCTCCACACTAAAGGAGAATCACTAGATTTTGTTACCTGTGAAACGGAACACTTATATTAGCCTTTCAAACATACAGATACAGCAATCTCTTTGAAGTGTGTTAGCATTAAACAAATGATCTCAAGATGTCTAAAAATAGTCACCCATATTTTCCTGCTGTTGTCATATTCTTTACCTTTGACAATGTGAAATTTAAAGAATGCTTTTCTTTTTTTGAAGGACATAATGAGTCAGAAGTAATTTCAGATGTTCCTGTAATAAAACTCAAATAAAAATATACTGAGGAAAGCTTTCAAACACTTTATTATTTCTGTTTATTCAATCAAAATTGTAAATATTGAACCAGCAGTACAAAATAATTTTATTAAAATTTTGGCCATATTCTCCCCTTCAGCCAATTATATCCCGTACTGAGGAAATTTTCATGATTATATAAGAATAAAGACCATTTGTCATCAACAAGTCTTTACAAAACGCTGAATCTGTACGAGGTCCTTTAAGGCACTTTCCTGCCCTCTCAAGAGCTTACAGTCTTTTCTCTAACATTTGGTCAGCAATCCAAAAGTATTAAAAATAATTCCAAACAAAATATTTAGTTTCAGTGTTTTTTCCTAAGATATCAAAAAATTATTTATCATAAATTGTGGTCAGCTAAGTGCTAATATAATTGGGCATAGTTGCTCTCCCTATAGCACTAATCAATATTTACTATATAGCAAGTTTTATTGGAACATTCTCTTTAACCTACTACTCACTCCAATAGACTCCAGTGAGGAAAATCCAAAAGTGCTATTCTCAGCAGTTCAATAGACTTAAAGTTCTGTTAATAGTTGTTATTGCAGCACTAATAATAATAATAATCCCTCATACACATCAACGTGATATTTGGTTGTGTGTAATATTTAGATTTCATCTTTTAAGGTTTATATTTTCTGAAGTTTGTACCATGAACATGTATTCACTTTGTACTAAGAAAAATTATTTTAATAAAAGAGTCCTTCTTTGCAATTATTACCTAAATAATCACTAGGTCACACTCAAGTACTTAGATAAAAGTAGTGTTATTTTTATCAAAGAGCTTTTTAACCAAACTGTGATATCTAGAAAACTTAAGGCAAACCCATACTGATCCACTAAATAACTACAAGTTGAAATAAACTATTAGTTTTCCCTCACACTGAATTGGTTGCTTCTTGCATGTGCCCTGACCAGGGACCGAACCTGTGACCTTAGCATGTCAGGACGACAATCCAGCCTACTGAGCTACCTGACCAAGGCCAATGACAGTTACTTTTATTTTATTAAGAAAATATTGAGAACTATCTATTCTACAAGAAAAATAAAGCAAGGCAGATGTCAAACTAAAATTAGTATCAGTGTAAGTGGTTTCTCAGAATTCATTTTCTAGAAACTGTTGAGGCTTGCAGATCTCTGATCCCAACAGTTGGTAGTGTGGGCTGTTTCTTCATGCCAGTAGCACATTATTAGACTGTAAGGGTAATTTAGATTAATAGAATATGGACTGGCCCTTCTTCCACCTTTAAAAGTTATTAAAGCCTGGATTTGATGTCTGGAGATGTCTTTCATTAGGCACAGAAATGATACTAATTATTGTTAGCTTGCAATATCTCAAATATTGTTCAACAAATTAGCTGAATGCTATTTCTGAGGTAAAGATAAAGGCCTACAATTTACTCTTTGTGAATTAGTATTACCAGGGAGTTCCCTAACTTTTGGGAATAGTAACAACTCAAAAGAGAAATTCCACACCTATCAGCTGCTTTTGGAAATTACACTGATTCTGTCTCTGCAATTACAACCTTGAGATTATAACCAAATGCTCATTAACTTTATAAACTCTGGGAGGAGAGGAGCTGACAAAGTCTGAGATTAAATGACATCCTGTAAGTAAATGCTTTCAACTTTTCAGACTCAGCCATGCCCTGCTGTTTGGTGTGGGGAAAGAAAGAGAAGAGGATCATTCTCCTTTTACCTTACAGATGTGTATGGACTACATGGATGGATTTATGGTGGCATTTGTGAAACAATTCAGAATTAATTAGATCACCAAATTACCTCTGTAAAACTGAGATGCTTGTAATGTTAGATGCTCTCACAAGCTATTGCATTTTCCAAATGAGCACAGATACAATCCTACTAGGGTTATTTGACCATAACCATCCAACACTCTTTGATTAGTTAAATGTGGAAAAAACATGTTCCTTTAAAAGCCATTCCAAATCCAAGGCCAAGTGTGGAATAAAGTATTTGTTAAATGTGCTATGGGGCCCTAGCCGGTGTGGCTTGGTTGGTTGGTGCATCGTCCCATAATCGAAAGGTTGTGGTTCCATCCCCAGCCTGGGCATGTATGGGAGGTAACCTACTAGTGTTTCTCTCTCACACCAATGTTTCTCTCTCTCCCTTCCTCTCGTCCTAAAAAGCAATGAAAACAATGTCCTTGGGTGAGGACTTTTTAAAAAAAGTCATATGGGTGTTTTGACTGCTCAAAGGCTCTTAGCTTTTCTAGGAGTTCTTACTCAAGTTCAAATGAGAAAAGCAATAAGGTCACAGGTTGACCACATGCTCCTATCCTGTGGGTCCCCCAGGAGGCCAGATACAGAGCACTTCTGGCCAAGGGTTTTGGAGTCTGGACTGGGGAATTTACCCTCTCCTGGTAAATGCAAACGTTCTCTCCCTACAGGGGTTGCTAGCTGGCAGACCATTGGTTCACCATTTCCCTCCAGTTAAGAATAGAAAATACTGAAATTATCTTACTATAATACAAACTGGGCTACAAAGTGGCTATGCAGCACCCAGGATTAAAAAATCTAAGCCTGATGGTAGTTTTTCTATTAATTCATTATGAACAGTTCAAGCCTTCTGTCCAACTTCCACACTTTGAATCTGAGGGCAAAACTGATCATCTCTTCTCAGAGACTAGGGACTTAGCATCAGAATGCACTTCGCAAAAGAAAAGCAATCTAATACAGGAAAGACTGGATAATGATTTTACATGCACTTTTCATAGCACAAAGGCTATGTAAATTGTCATCTGTGTTTTTAAATATGGATATGTAAATATACACTTATATTTTAGCATATATATATATATAGCCTGGCATAGACATTACCTTCTTGTGGAAGTATACACAAAAACTTTCATTATCTTTGTGTAGAAGGACTAAGGGATATGGGAGGGAGAAGTTCAATACTTATTTTATACATTTCTGTATTATTTTAGTTTTACTATAGACATTTATTACTTCAATTTTGTTTTTAAACTTTAATAGATTAGTTAGATGGAATATTTCAGTTTTGGAATATCCAAATATTATGGATATTTTCATTTTCTTTGTAAGTTTTTAATAAAAATTTAATATCTAAAAGAATAAGAACAGTTTCTATAAAAGGTGTTAATAACCATATTAAAAGCCAAAGGCAGTAGTATAGAAAGTATCATGAATTTATACAACTTTCTAAATTTTTTCTGAGAATGACTTTAGTCATTAATGGACAATAACAGGATTAATTTAAAAAATTGAAAACTTTTACATTACAACTATATAATAATGTTTTTGAGAAAAAGTCCAATTGTCAGTTCTGAATAGGTCTCTAACGTATGTTAGATATTGAAAAAAATTCACAGAATGGAGAATGAACCTTATACCTCTTAAGTAAATGAATCCTACTTACTATTTCAGTACTTGATAAAAGTATAATTCCACTTTTTAAGGTGATCATTCATATTTTACACTAAACTCTAACATTTTCTACTTACTAGATATCTACATAAAAATACCTTTTGGTCAGAAAAAAACACCTTTGGATTACAAAATGTAGCTTAAAAGATGCTATGTCACTTCTGATTTATATAACTTTCTGACCTAAAAATATTGCTCTTTTTGGCATTATACCAAATATGTAGCTTGTTATTGAGCTTGAGCAATCTTGGCAGGAAAATGTTAGTGTGACATAAATGCATATTTTAAATATATCCTTTTTTAATGAATTAAAGATAAATGGGAACCCCTGGTATTTATTATTCATTTATTGATTCAACAAATATTTATCAAGCATCTCTCATGGTCTGTTAAAGGAGCTAAATGCCTGAATGCAAAGATACATACACCGGCCCTTGCTGTCAATAAAATCACAATCCAGCTTCTGCACGCAGTCACCTACTCAAGCATCTCTGCTTGTTGGCTTCCTCAGAAACATGAATTAATATTAGGATAAAAATGATCATTCTTCCAACTATATCCTATATTCTTAATTACAGGTCAACTTAGTAATCATTTTCTACAGAAGGTAAGCAATAATCTTAAAAGTATATATTTACAAATAAGATAAAGAAACCAAATGTTTCCAGAACATAATTCTATCCTGATATTCATAAACACAGGCACTCAACGGTGGGCAAGATTGTCTTCAAAAGTGACTTTCTACTACAGTGCATCATTTAACATTAATGAAATATTATAAGTGATTTTAAAATAGTGATTTCTTAGCTCCTTTGCACCTCGAAAGCCTAATATTGAATCACAATAATCTAAAAAAGAATTGGGCCCAAGGAATAACTCCACAGGGGCAACGAACCTAGGTTTTAATTCTTGCTATTTATTGCCTTTGAAACACATTTAAAAGTCAATTAATTTAAAATAACTTTAATGTCAAGGGTAACAGCAATTGAGACACCTCACATAAGTGTAAAATCAACAGATTCAGAATGGCACGTGGAAAATGTGTAGCCTTTCATTGTGTAAATGCCTGATCTTGCAACAGCACCAGAGTTTGAATTCCTTTGACAAGGACTTTGTTAGTATATTTAACATGATGAATAAGACTCTACAGTAGTAGACAGACTTAAGGGGCGAAGGTAATTCAATGACATACTTCCTAAGGTTTCTACTAGCTTCCAGTTCTGTGCCAGGAGAGACGTCCTAGGTGGAGTTTGCACCGTTTTGTTGTTCATTCTCATTTCATAGTAATTATAACTGTGTGACTTGATTATCCTGAGCTCCCTAAAGTTTACTAACTCCTTCCTCCAGCCACCTATACCTAAATGTTTATACTTTCATTTTAGGGTTTCATTTTCTATACTGAATGGACCCATTGTCACAATGAAGAAAACACCCTCAAACTGTTAAACGATCATAAACCCTAGTTGTCATTGGCGCCGACTACTGTCTTTTTAAAAGTATATTCTAAGTAGCTAAGAAAACCGTTCCCAGCTAAGTGGTTTTACGGAGCAATGTAATCCAGAACATGATAACCACACTCGCTGTATAAAACATGTAGATCTTGAAAGCTAAGATATGTAACCACAGCCTCACTCCATTTTTCTGTCCTCTATGGTAGCACTCCTGTCCATCACCCTTCCATCGCCATACCTATCTGTGTGGCTGCTGAAAGACCCACGGCTTCTCCCGTTTCTTCTTCTTTTGTTCCAGCTCCTTCACTTACATTCTCCCTCTCTGTTTTAACCTCTTCTCCTGTCTCACCTGGAAAAGTGACCAAAGGAGATATTGAGATGCTTCTGTAGCATTAACAATCAAGTACCCACAGCTGGTTTCCAGTGGGGACAGCTCTTACTCTTTAGGTCTAAACAATAAGAAAGGGAGTCGGCCAGGTTCTCTCAGATCCTCTGAATGCCAATGACAACGCTTCCGAGTCTGGACCCTGCACATACAAATCTGTTTCCCTAAGAAGTGGGTTTGGACAACATCGGCCCCCATGCTCATGGGTGGAGCCAAGAAGCAGCTACCTCTTTTGATAGGGCAATACTGCTATTCACCAAGGTCCCCTGGGCTCCACATGACATTCCATGTGCCCCTCACTTATTTCCCTGTCATTATCCTAGGCCCTACAGACTTGAGTTTGCCAACCCCTGTCTAACAAACATATGCTTTTTCTGGTGGCTCCCTTGTTATTCCTAGAATAATTTTACACACCTTAATTAAAGTGCTTACCTCACTAGATTGTTTAAATTCTGCCTTCTCCCCACTAGACTATGACCCCCTTGAGAACAGGAGCTATGTCTTCCACCCTAGCATCGGGCATGATTAAGCACACAAAAACTGCTGTGTTAATAAATGAAAGAATTAAGAAACAGGTGGACAAATGCTTCACTGAATTACAGTGTAAAGCTAGAATCGGCCAAAATATAAGTCACGCCCCAGAAGAAATGTTATTTTTTTTTAATTATAAGTCCAATAATTAACAGTGTAAATACCATTTGCTTCATAATGGTAAAGTACATTTAAAAAACACCATATGACAAGACAATAAATTTTCTCTAGTCATCTCTTAACAGTAAAAAGGCTATAGGGGGACTGGTGCAGACTGACAGTAATTTTCTAAGGATAAGACTGGCAAAGATGAAAATTACACTCCAAGATCCATTATTTGTGTAGTCTTTCATTAGAAGGTCAATTCCTCCACTAACCATCTATTCATCTTTACTTTGGATCGTTGTATCATGCATGGGATCTGATAAAGAGTGAACTAGGAAAAATTCAGAAATTTTCATATGTTGGCTTCTATTATTTAGAACATACTCAGTTCTATTCAATGATGAAACTCTAGGTTAAAAATGTAGACACCAACTATGCTTTAGAAAATTTTGCTGGGAAGCCGAAGGCCTATTTTCCAGGTATGGAAGCCTTTTTGGTTTGGGCCAAATGAACTTCGACCACCTGTATGAGAAACTTCAGTGGCTATATGTTAGCCAACCCCTGTCCCTAGAGGTGATCTCTTATGGAGCTCATCTGAACATCCTGAATCTTTAATGGCATAACTCTTACCTTCGACACTGTGGTCCTCTTTGTTAGTGTGAATTTTCCTGACCATGTCCACTCCTGTGCCTGCTTCTGGAGTTCCTACTGGATACTCCATGCTTCTGACTATTCCTTCAGGTCGACTATGCTCCACATTCCCTGAACCTTCAGGAGTTTTATGAATCAAATCATTCTTCACAGCTGTTTTCACAAGCTGACTTCCTTCCAATATTTCCAGAAATCCTTTCTCTTTGGGTATTGTCTCTAGAAGTTGGGACTGCTCATCTCTTCCCAGTGTTTCTTGAAGTTGATGCTCTTCAGCTGTTTCAACGAGCTGACTTCCTTCCAAAATCTCTGGAGATTCAGTCTCCTTGGAGACAGGTTCTAGGAGCTGGGGCTTTCCCAATGCTTCCTGAGGTTGTGGCTCTCTGCCTGCTTCCAGAAGTGGGATTTTTTTAGCTGTTAGACGTTTCATCTCTCTGTCAGTTTGTGGAATCTCAGTATCCCCCACTACTCCAGGAGCGGCCCCACTCTCTCCCGCTGTCCTCAAAGGCTGACGCTGGACTTCTGTTCCTAGGGGTTCAGTCTCAGTATTTCCTTCTGAAGGCTGGGCCTTCATCACTGTTTCCACATCCTTCTTTTCTTCTGCTCCTGGAATATCAGGTTTGCCACCTGACTGAAGTGGCCCAGACTCCTTGGGTCCTTCCAGAGGCTGAGTCGTCTCCGTGGATCCTGGTGGGTCTACAGCATCCTTTGCCAGGGGCCGTTCATGAAGGGATTGAACACCATTGGCTGTAGACACTGCTGAAGCCTTGAGCTTTTCTAGGGAATGAAGGCTTTCCTTTTGCACCTTGTCATAAATAGTAGTTTCTCTTCCCAGTGTAAGCGGTTTGGGTTGGACAAAGCCGGACTCACTTTCTTCTGTGGTCGAAAAATATGTATTTGAAGTTACTTTTTGGTCATTCATTTGAAATATAAAAAGAAAAGAAAATAGACATTATTGTTTAGTTTCTATCTTGAGAAAATATATTGCTCTCAAAAAGTAGATTTAACAGTTTAGGACAGTCCTGGGTATGACTGAGTACAGAAAGGCCTGGCCACGACCCAGTCACTTCTTCATTCAGATCTCTACTGTCCTCAGCTCTGACACCTCACCCTAAAAAGTAACATTCTCCAAAATCATAGGTTGTTTTGTATTTCCTGTTTGCTCCTTATCGCTTGTCTCATGGCTCCCGCCTCCTATTCTAATTTAGTACATTTTGTTTTCTCATCTTCTTGTCCTCATTCCACCCTTCCTCCTCCTTAGCCTTAGATGAAGATGTCACCATGTGTGGTCCCTGGACTGCTTGAAATGTCTCACTTTTCTTCTAAAGAAGAATGACCCTCAGTGAAGGGAAGAGGTGCCCCCAACAGGGAAGCCCAACTAGGTAAAGACTAAGATGTCTGAGAAGGAAAGTGGCATGTTCAGTTCAGCCAGAGTGTTTAATTTTGGGGGCAAAGTAGGAAGAGAACTCAAGAGAAAGCTGAGGAACGTGCATTTTAATTACGGCTCTTCCTCCAACTGTGTGACCTGGGAACTTAGTTCCCAAGGATCTCGTCTGTAAAATGGCAGTGACTGTCTCTCCCACCTGTTGGAGCTGCATGCGCCAACACCTCACATTAAACAATGAATGCAAAAGTCAACGTGGCAACGTGTTTATACTCTTTGACCCATTGATCCTACTTCTGGAAATTTATCCTAAAAGCATAAATGTCAGGAATATGCTTTGGGGAAAAGTATATCATCACAGTATTCTTTATAATAGCAAAGGCTGGAAAGCAACTTATACGTCTAAAAGTTGGGGGGAAAGATCAATATTCCACTGGATGAAATAGTACTCTACCATGGAAAAAGATGATTATGAAGGCTGTATGCTAAAATAATAATTATGATATATAAGCTAAAACATTAGCACTCACAGTTGGGTTAATCAAATTCAATGATGCATATAAAGTGTTTATTAGCACAAGTTCTGCCGTGCAATTAAGAGCTCAGTCAGCTATCAATTTTATATCGTCGTCGTCGGTCGTCGGCAGCCGTCCGTCTCGAGAGACGATGGTGTAGCTTCTTAAGAGTCTATCTGCACCGCCGAGAATGGCTGTGCAGTCCGACTCGGGAGTGACATGGTTTCTGTCTTCTCCCGTGTTGAATCGACATCTTGCGATGACGCTGAAGCTACAGAGCCTGGGCAGGGTAATATGGAGGGTCTGCTGTTGCCCATGCAGCAGGCCCCCCCTCTCTTCACAGCTGAAGGGTCCAAGGGAAAGACGGAGTCAATACAGCTTGGCTTCAGGTGCGCCGCAGGAGTTGCCGGTGTTGACTACAACGTCAAACCACCTTAGGGACTCCCGCTCCGGATTTTCTGTCGGGGTTTACTCCCTTAGCCTTTCCCCTGAAGAGGTATGCCGCAAGGCAGCGGAGGTTTTTTGGAGTCAGAGTTTTCCTTCTCTGATGTGCCCTGACTGGAAGATCGAACCAGCGACACTTAGCTCGCAGGCCGACGCTCAATCCACTGAGCTAAACCAGCCAGGGCAGTCAATTTTATATAGGGCTAGCTATAAGTATATATTGTATTTATCAATGCTGGAAGAAAGGAAGGGAGGGAGGGAGGGAGGAAAATCAAATCACAGACGGAGGAGGAAATATTGGAAGAAAATAAACCAACACATTAAAATAGGCCCCTAAATGATGTATTTCTTCTTCGATATTCTTTTCCAAAGACAGTTTTTCTTTTTTCATTTTTTCCCCTAAGATACCCCCTACCCTGGCTATATGGTCTCCTTTTCAATCTCCCCTTTTCTAGGGGCAAATATTTTCATTATTTTACCTATTTGGGAGGGATACTTTTTTCTATTTCTCTAAGTGAATGGTAATTTCATGATTTTTCAGTTTGGGTATTTCAATTAACTCCCAGTATGAAAAATAAAGACTTAGATCTTTTTATTTCTTCCCCTATCACCCCACCCTCTCCCATACACATTCACATTTCCTTTCCATTCATTAATTGTATATTAGTAATTATTTAAAATAGTAATTTTGTTGTAATCTGGGTTATATCTACATTGTTATACCTACTTATAAGAATGTCTGCTTGAAGAACTGAGCCATATATAGTAAGCTATTACTTTGTGTGAACATATCTTGTTTTTAATAACTGTATGGTTCTTCACTTCCTTGGTTTACGTGTTATCATCAATTCAACTCACTGCCAATTGTTTTTCTTCTTAATACATGTATTCATATCAAGTCATTTCCCACCCTGCCTCCTGGACTAAAGAGGAATCAAAGCCAGAAGCTGGAGGAGCAGAGTACAGAAAGAATTTTGTGAGATTCAGGGCAGCGAGCTGTGAGCCGCAGGGGTCCACGTGACAGAACTGGAAAGAGGGCTACCCTTCGCCTTCCTTCTGGCTGCATCATGAATGAGGCTTTCAGATTCATAGCATGCACGGAAATTTAACCAAAGTGATTTCTCAGGTCTATAAGAAATCTGTTATGACAATTCATTTATACACCACACAAAGGATGTTCTGGCGATGACCGCCTTAAGGAATTAACAGGGAAATGTTTTAGTAAATTAATCACAGACATCTGCTAAACTATATTTTCTGGTAAAATAGTTATTACAGTGATTAGTACTGTCAGTTAAATCCAGCTGTTCTGGCTCTGGGTGCATTCTAAAAGCTTCATTCTTCTAAAGCAGAAAGCAGCGGGAGGGGGGGGGGCGGGGGGTATGTGTCAGCAAATAAATCATAGCCACACAATTTTATATTTTTGAAAAATATCTTATGCTACCAGTCAAAGTCAAGTTTTCCCCCAAACCGAAAGGTTAAGTGTCCAAGGGATCTATCAGTTTTTACGATAACTAGAATATTCGCACCCATAATCACAGTATCAATTTTCATTCTCATGTAGTTTTCCTAGTCTTAATGGTATACTTGATGTAGGCAAACATTGTTAACGTATAATGTTTTTATAACACAGCCTGAAAATAGTCAACCAAGCTGGGAAATATTCCAAAAAAGAAAACATCACACTAATATTTTTCTGGAGTAGCCCAAATGAGCTAAACCATCTTTAAAATGATCACAAAAATTTTTTTTCTAATGCTAAAAGTGCAATGACACATCCATTTTGTGATTTATATTGATTAACTGCTGACTGAATTGAAAATAAATGTATTTTGGAGGTAACAGTTCCTAACTAATAGTTTAAAAGTTCTTTTTCCTATGTGAGCGAAGAAAGCAATCGGCTCTAAAAGGGAGGACAGAGATCTTAGAGCCTTGGAAATGACACCGGTAATGCGGTGGGGTTTGAATCCTGGTTCCTCCACTTGCTCACCTTACTAAGGTTCTTGGTGCCTAAGATTCATCACCTGGAGAACCGTTGTGAGGATTACACGAGGAAAGCGCTAGCACAGCGAGTGGTACCGACCAAGTGACAATCGATGTTAGCCATCACGAGTCTTATACCCCATATGATGGCCCTGGCAGGGAAGAGACTATGGTAGAGAGACAGAAAAGTAAGGTAATTCCATTTATTCTAATACTGATGTCTTTCTCTGAGTCTATTCAAAAAAGAAAGATCAGAGTAAGGAAATGAAAAGGTTGGAACACAAATGGTTGTTTCGAACCATCTCTCAGAGAACACAACAATAAAGCCTACAAGTACCACTAACATTTCCTTTCAGACATCAGATTGCGTATCCTTCAGAATGTTCTAATCCCCAGTTGCTGAGGGAAGTACGAACTTTGGATTCATTTCACCTCCTTCCTCTTGGGCTGGAGCAGGGTATTCCAGACTGTTCTGATGTTGGGTGTGAATCTTGATTCCATCATTTACGTAACTGTGCAATCTAGACAAGTTCCTAACCTCTCTGAACCTCAGTTTTCTCATCTGTAAAATGAGGATATTATGTTTGCCTTTCAGGCTTGTTAGGAAAATTGACCAAGGTGAAAATGTGTGCAATTACCTAACATGGAGTGGGACATGAGAAGGTACTCAGTCAGCAGGGATATGGCGTACAGCCCTGTATGTTTCTCAATGTGCAAGAGTGTCCTGCTGAAGGAGTGAGGGAGAGCTGAACTCCAGCCTGCATGCACCCATGTGTGATGGGTGGAGAAGGCTTCTTTTTCTAATTTCACAAAGGTCTTCTGTGGACTAGCAGTGGCCCTGTCAATAAATTATAACTAACTTTACAACAGAAAGAATAAACTGTGATGTTAAAGGACTTGGATAGTCACTTAAATACTATGAAGTTGTCAATGTTGACCTATAAAACTGTTGTTACAATGATGTTTTAAAACATGATTATTGCGTGAAGGCCTGTGGCAGGTATTGATGTGATGTGATTTCTGCCTAGTGCTCTGAATGTCAAAGTGAAGAAATTCAATGAAGTGTGGATAAACAGTGGGAGTAACTATGACTCAAATAAAAAAATAAAACATGATTGTTAATAGATAATGGGATAGTATTCCTAATTTGACTGGACTTGACTGGCATTAATAAAGGCCATTGATAGCTTTTTAAATATAAATAAGTGTTTCATTGTTGGCTTTGATTTCATTTTATTGATCAAACATTCACAAAGTGCCTCCTGCACCCCAGCTCTGGGCTGAGCACAGGGCTTACAGCAGGCATCAAGGAAGATCTGGTCCCTGCCATCCTAGAGTTCACTGTCTGCAGGGAAATTCAAATAATAACTAGTTCCCTCATTAAACCCAGCTTGTACCCACATATCACCTCTTACCCAAGGAAATCCACACACTCTGTCCCCCCAGTTTTGTGAATCCTCAAACACACCTCCTTGTGGTAGAAGAAGGTACTACATCATTCCTTCCCGCACTTGAAAAGCAGTGAGCTCCCACAAAAGGAGATAGTCTATCCCTAATCTATATTATTGTGTAATAAATACTGAGGGCAGATGCATTGTTTCCACATCCAAAGTTGTTTAAAGATGTGTCTGTTTTCTGAAGCCTACATATATCAAATCATACACTGCTTTGGGCCTAATCCTTTGGTTACCATTATGTTTCCACATCCAAAGTTGTTTAAAGATGTGTCTGTTTTCTGAAGCCTACATATATCAAATCATACACTGCTTTGGGCCTAATCCTTTGGTTACCATTATCTCTCTGGATTCTGCTGCAAGTTGACCCTTGCACGAATTTGTTGTGACAGCTGAGCTAACAGAAGCCTGATTGCAAGCACTGTTGTCATAGGCACACAAAGAAATTAAATATTAGGCAGCGTTACAGAAAGGATTAGAATTAGAGCTAACATACCTGAAATTCACTTTGTGATGGAAGTTTATCAACTCAGTTCATTACCCTAATCAGAAATGAAACGTTTCTACCCAACAAGGAGAAAAACTTGAGATCAGTACTTCCTGTCCCATGGGTATGACATGTCAAATATCCCAAAGTCCTCATTGATCTGTCTGCAGGGTTTTCTAGAGAATCAGTGAGAAAAGAGGGATCTTGGTATTTTCCCTTGTTGCCACCATTTCTATGTTCTTACAGCTTTTGAGCTTTGGGAACCAGGGATGCCACATGAATCAGCTCCAAGGGAAGAGCCCACTCATTTTTCTTCTCATTTTTTTTACTTTGCTTTCTCCTCAATTCCATTCTATTATTTCTCCATCCATCGAACAAACATTTGTGGAGCTAATTGAGCTACTCTACATATTTTAGTCCCGTCGCCTCATCAAAGTCTGTAAAAACACTGTCCTTGTATGCCAGGGTACAGATGCTGGTCCCCAAAGGTGCATTCTGTTAGCTGATAGATCTTAACAAGGCATTCGTTTTGAAGAGAGGTGAACTTAAGCAACATCCCATGTAATGCAAGTATGAAACCATCAGTCAAAAAAAAAAAAAAAAAAAAAAATCCTAGAGGGCAAATAAAAACCAGGCAAACCACTTTTCTTTCTTAGTAGAAACACTTGAATTTATATATTTAAAATTAGTTTTGACTATCACAAAGTAAATTCAATAAAATTTGAAGGTAAACCTAATTTTTAAATTTAACCACAAAGAAACAAGAACATGTAGTTGGAAAGAGACTTTGGAACACATGATAAGCCCACAGGGAGATGTGGGATTCCTGCACGAAAGAGCTACAGAACCAGTTATCTGGCCCTGACATACTCATCTTCTTCAGATATAATTTTTCCAAATTCATTTTCTTTAATTTCTTTTAGACCCCATAAGATAAACTCTTATAAATATTTCAAGAAAGCTATTGCATAAAATATCACTTTTGAAATAACCAACAGTATTCACCACTAAAAAAGACAGGTTTCATTGATTGATGGTCATTATTAGCACATGGCGATCCAATATGTGGGCAGAAATCTAGTCTACAAAATCAAGGGCATCTCACCCAATAGGAAGAGGAGAGAGAAAGCGAAGATTATGTATCTGGTATGTACAAACTGTGGCACTTGACCGGCCTAAAGAGGCCTTGCCCACCATGCTTGTCTAGAAGAAAACTCGTGGCTAACATGGACTGAGGCACTGTGCCTCCAGCTCTATATGATGATCTCATTCAATCCTCCCAACAATCTCACAAGGCAGGCCCCTTACAGGTGTACCTCACGTTATTGTGCTTTGCAGATACTGCTTTTTTAACAAATGGTTTGTGGCAACCCTATCAGTGCCATTTTCCAACAGCATCTGCTCACAGATGTCTGTGTCACGTTTTAGTAATTCTCCCAAAAAAGAGGATTCTCTTTTATGTTTTTTGTTATGATTATATTTGTTATGGTGAGATGTGGTCAGTGATCTTTGATGTTACTAGGGCAACACCCACCATAAGCAAAAAGCTTACGACTCACTGAAGGCTCAGATGATGATCAGCATTTTTCAGCTAACATACATTTTGGGCACTTCATTTATCTAAACTGGTCTAATAGGACATGCTCATCCCAATGCAAATTAAGCCATATGGATTTAAATGTCAAGAAGTGTCGATGTGAATAAAGAGCATGTTATCAGGCCTCACGGTCTTGTGTGTTATTAGAGAGGCCAAAGGGAGAGGCCAAAGGGACTGTTGAGAAACCAGGGTCATCCATTCCTCCAAGGTGTGGGGCTACAGCAACCCAGTCCTAGCCTAGCCCAGTTATCCTGGGGACCCCACAGCCCAACAGGGAATAAAGTGGTGTCTGTTGAGCTTGCTCCTATGACAGAGGTTGCCCTTTCTTTTCTCTGCATATTTCCAATGACCAGCCCTTGTTTCTGAGCATACTAGCATTGTCTGGCTTATTTCACCCACCTTTATAAAGCATAATTTCCATGGAATTTTAACTGTTAAAACAATGGGGGTTTTTTTTGTTTGTTTTTTGTTTGTTTGTTTTCAGTCCTCAGGCTTAAAGGGCAAAGCTCTGACACCCTTGCTTGTGCAAAACAATGAACTCTAGAGCCTGATGGCAATTCTCAAGGAGGGGTCCAAGGAAGTGAAAAATAGCAACAGCCCTGGGACCATAAAGAAGCTTCCAAGGTCATTATTGTATTTTCCAGACATTAACACTCACCTGGAGAGCTTTAGTCTGGTCTTTTGATTTAAAAAAAAAAAATCATTATCTAATACTACCTACACTTGTACACACCAGGATTTGGAGCCTAGCCAAATTCGATGCTTTTTTATCAGTTTGGGTGAGCCTTTCAGTAACCCCCCACAAGTATTAGGTTTTTATTTTAAACTTGATGTTGTAAAACATTAACATAAGTGAAACTGTACGCAGGAGCTGGGAGATGTGGCCACCTTACAGAAGCATAATTTACCAGAATACAATAAAACTCTTTGCTGTGTTGACATTTTCCTGTATGACTAAAAGACTCACGAAAACTGAACACTTTCTTCCCAAGCCCATCTTGGCCAAAGTTACCTTCCAGTTTCTGTTATTCTGTGGGTTTTGATTCCTACTCTCTCTCTGCTTTCTAAGCAGTGCTCTCACCCAACTGAATCCCCAACTCTGTCGGTCCGTTCATTCACCCCCCCACCCACTCTACAGATGCAGATTGCAATTCTCTTATGCGTACAGCAACATGACGAGCTCTGGCAGAACCGGACCTACACCTCAGCTGGAACTAGAGTCTGTGAGAAGAGTGGGGGTTTCGGAGTCACGCATGTTAGGCTTAAGCCCCAACTGTGTCACTTACTAGCTCTGAGACCTCAGGCAAGTTACTTAGCCTCACTAAGTGGCAGTTTTATAGCTGCGCTTGGTTATACTAATGTTTGCTTTATTTATAATGCTCTTGTAGAAACTAAAGGAGATCATGAACTAAAGTACCTAAAACCAAGTGGGTTCTCCTATCTTGTCTCCTGACTCCTGCTCCATGCCCATGTTTTGATGCAACTACATCAAAGCCATCATTTAAAAAAAAAAAAAAAAATGTATTGTTGGTGAGAGTGTAAACTGGCACAACCTTTATGGAAGGCACTCAGGCAGTTATCTATCAAAATTATAAATGCACAGACCCTTTGACTTAGTAATACCACTTCTGGGAGACTGTCCTACACATATGCTTGCACACATTCAAAATGATGTATGTACAAAGGAATTCAACTGCAGCCATTTGCAACAGGAAAAGACAGGAAACAAATCAAATGCCCCTCAACAAGGGACTGGTTAAATAAATCACACAATGTATTATTGAGTGAGCGTAAAAAAAGGAGAAAGAAGTTCTCTATGTATCAATATAGAAAGATCTCCATACTGACAGGTGAACATAAAACAAAGCATAGACTAGTGGCTATAATAATATACTACATATTATAAATAAAGATGAGAGAGAGAAATAATATTTGCAATGTATAAAGAAACTTTGGGAGAATATACAAAAAAACAAAAAATGTTTACTTTTCGGTGAGCTCAAAACTAAACAGTTGGTAGGGCTGTAGTAGGAGGTGTGGTTTTCACTGCATGTATTTTTCAAGTGTTCTCAATTTCTTGAGCCATGTATGCAGTTCTTATATTCCACTTTAATTAGCTGTACATAACAACCAGGCCTACCACAAAGATTTACCAAACATTCTCTAGGTGCCACTCTCAAGAGAGGGCACAAAGACACACAAGTCTCAGTCCAGAAACTTCTAGCATTTAAAAGAAAGAAATCTCATTTGTATGATAGCAGTATGCAAGAAAAGTCTATAAAAATTCATTTTAGTGTTAGTCATGTTTGTTATTCAATTACAAAAAGAAAGTTCGTCTCCTCAGGACTGAAATTCACTGTGTGAAAATACTGGTTGAAGACTGACGGTATCTCCACAGTACAAAGAACAATTGACAAAACTGTGAATCAAGCCTCTCCCCTTGCCTAGGCAGCAGGGACTCCACAGCTCATGAGAGTTCAGGTGAGAACAAATGACTAGCTGTCAGTGGAAATGTACACATTAACCTAGCAATGAATTCGTCAATAATTACCGTCTATTTACTTTGTCCACTTTGATGCTTCCTGGAAAATCTCAGGAAGAAGTCTGCCACAAACAGATGGCATTTATTTTAGAAAAGCGTTTAGGAAAGAGTTACCCGTGTAAGCGGGAGCTGGTAGCACTGAGAGGGGGGTTTGGAGGCTAAAGCTCTAGAGGCCTTTGGGTCCATTAACGTCTGTGAAGTGCACAACACTGTTGTGTTCAGATTCCATCAGCTACTCATGGCATTGAAAAGAATAGAAATTACCCTACTGTTTACATCTTGCCTCCACAAATAAGAAACTGCAAACTCAATTTGTCCAATTGTCCTTTAAAAAACAAACAAACAAACAAACAAAAAACGCTCACCAAGGATATGTTTGTTGATTTGAGAGAGAGGAAGGGAGAGAGAGAAAGAGGGACATTGATGTGAGAGAGAAACATTGATCTGTTGCCTCCCAAACACTTCCCGACAGGGGATCAAACCAGCCACCTCGGTATATGGCCTGACCAGCAGTCAAAACCACAACATTTTGGGGTACGGGACAATGCTCCAACCAACCGAGCCACCCAGCCAGGGCTGTCTAACTGAACGTCTGACAAAAAAAGAAAAAAGAAAAAAAGCCTCTTTTCTTACACCTTTCAGGGCATTAAGTAAAAATCTGTGTGACTACCAGGCACTGTTCTACACTTTGAGAAGCACTGGATAATTAATTATTCACACTCAGAGGTTATTCTCCACCTCTTTCCCTAGTCAGTGGTCTTTGGAGGTGGTGGAAATCTCAGTAGTATTCAGGGTCTGATGGGTTAAACAAATGCCTCCATGTGAATGGGTTTTCGTACTCAGCCTAACAGCTTCCTAACCAGTCACTGCTATCGGATTTAAATTGGAGCCCAGAAAATAAGTACCTTCATAGTGTAGTGTTACAATATTCAAGAGCTATAACAGATCTTAGAGGCAGGCAATCTAGTTCAACCCGGTGTTTATGATTCTTTTGCTGATAGTCTAATACTGCATTATGTACAACAAACTTATTTTAAAAACAAAAACAAAAAATAGTTCTTAAGCCAGTAACAAAAAGGCAGAACTGGCAACACAAATCCAGTCTACAGGCTACTTGATGTTTTTTAGCTTTAAAACCCATGGGGTTCTAAGGTTGATATTGTGAATTTAAAAGAATTTCTTATGATATAAAGATTATCTGTATTTCTATGGGAAGGCACTAGAAGTTCTCTTCATCTATCCTGTTTCCCTGAAAATAAGACATCCCCCGAAAATAAGACCTAGTGCAATTTTTTTCAAGCTTAGAAATATAAGGCCTCCCCTGAAAATAAGACCTAGTGGCAGTCATTGCTACAGTTCCCCCCAAATTCTTGATGGAATTCAGTTTGGCTGGTTATGCTGATCTTTGTGATGACATGACTACAGCATATTAATAAATGTTGAATTTTTGTTCAACAATAAATGTGAATTCTTGTTCATGGAAAAATAAGACATCCCCTGAAAATAAGACGTAGCGTGCCTTTAGGAGCAAAAATTAATATAAGACACTGTCTTATTTTCGGGGAAACACAGTATATATTCTTCTGAAAATATCTCTAAGGTTAAATATCCTCCAAATATTCGTATTCCTAGTTAAACTTGGAGGCAAATATAAACTTCATGTTTTACTGACTTACTTAGAGATAAATATTTTATTATAACATTATATGTATATTATTTATTCATATATGTATTACATATCATATTTTTATATTTATTATAACATATCTTATTTGGGGATTCTAATAACTATTCTATTATACTTTATATTTTTGTTGTTTGCATATGAATGACCACTCCTCTAATGGAGATCCAGAGTGATTTGAGGCAAAAACAGATTTAAATCTAGTTATCACAAGCTAGTTTAAGGAAGAATAGGTCAAGCTCTGGAATCAGAGTACCTGAATTCAAAGCCCAGCTCTGACTCTTTAGAGGCCCATGAAGTTGGGCAAATTATTTACTCTAATCTGTAAAATGAAGAAATCATAACACTTAATCATAGCATTGTTATAAGGATTAAATAAAGTAATTTATTCACCAATTATGTACCAAGCATTTTTAGGCACTGGGGTGATGGGGAGGGGTAACAGTAAATGTATGTATAGGACATTTAATAAACTTGGACTGTATTTATCGAAAAGCACATACACATTCGGAACTTTATATAAAGAAGCTTTGAGCTGCAGAAACAGAAATGAATTATTTATTCAGCCTCCAATTCACGGAGGAGAAGTGGTGATGAACATACAACAGTATCCAGTTACATGAAAGTATTGTCTGATTGAGGCTCCGAGGCAAAATACCTGTGGATTGATCCAATATGTACATTGAGCAATTTATGCAATGTATTAATTAATTTTCTATGCACCAGACTGGTTGTCAGGTGCTTTAACCTTTCTTTCAGATCAACATCTGTGTAAACTTAGAATGGCAATGAAAAGATGGATAAACACTGAAAGGCTGTGTGTGACTCGTGTGCATGGTTATTAATATTAGTTATTAAAAAATTTTTTTAAGTTCATTCACTATTTTATGAGAGAATTAAAAACCCCATTTCATCTGTTGGATTCTTTTGCCCTTCCCCAAGAGTAACATTCCCTGTAATACATGTTTTTATCAATTTAAAAATCTATGATGATGATTTAATGCTTTGCTGTTTAAACCAGGATGCTACTCCTGGAATACTTGGGACATGGCAGGGGATGGGAGTAGCCAAAATAATATGGTGTATCTTCCTGAAGCTTTTTCTGCTCTTCCCAATTTTCATATTGAAATCAACAAGGATTCAAATGGAACAGATTGCAAAATCAACTTGATTTCACAAAATAAAACATGAAATATCAAAGAAATTGTTCTGTGCACTGGCCTTTCGAGAGCATATTTGGGACACAGAGGCTTTCGTCTCTGGGAGAAAGGTTAGCAAGCACTGTACATTAGGAATGGGTTTTCCACCTTTTCACGTTGTCAGTCATAAGGGGTTTGGAATCACTTTTAAATGTGGCTTTAGTTTTTTGCCTATTTTCAAAATTTTTATTGTTTTCTGTTATCTACTGAAGCTAAAAATACATTATCGTAAGCCATGAAAATGACTGCAGTAAAACATTACTGACTAGGACTCAGTGTCCGAGCTTTGAAACAGCGTTTATGAAAACCGTGCCCTCCTCTACCGAAATCAGAGAGGAAGATATTTGTGTTACTGGAATAATGCAAGATGCTAAAAGAAGACCTGTGAAAAGAAATTAATCAGAGTATAAAATTTCCCCTAAAGTTAGTCTTTAAGAAGACTGTACACTAGCTTGAAGGAATTTGCTTAACCTACAGAGCTTTGTCCAAAATGTTAGCCATTCAAAACCTAAGTGAGTCACCGTGTAAAATCCAGTCATTCTCTACTTCATTAATCTTTTATTCTTTTTGCAGCCCTTACCACTGTCAGAAACTATCTTAATCATTTGTCTAACTTGTTTACTGTTTCTTCCACCTGAAAACTTCAAAAGTAGAGTCTCCTTACCTCCAGCATTTAGCCAAGCACCTGGCTATTATACTCTCTACTTTAAGATCAAAATATGCTTACTTGTTGAATTTCTTTATAAGATTCAATGATGACCTTTTTGTTTTTTGTTTTTTTATCACTTGCATATTTGTCAAGAAATTCTCAAGCCAAGGATAGACGAGAGTGTATCTAACCTCTTCAAAAGCGCAGGGACTGTCTGGAGTGACTGTCTAGCTGCACCTTTGCCATCGCCAAATCTGAAATTCTTTCAGGAGGGCAAAGCAGAGATCTTGATAGAAAACGGGTACTATACATCTTTCCTTTCTACCAGAAACTAATGGCTCCCTGTGAATTTGCACCTTTATATAATCTGCAGTTTAGTACTTTGGGGAGATTAAATAGCATTTATTGTTATGGACAGGATATTACTCATCTGTTCAAGAGAATGTGCCACCTAGCCGCGTTAGGGATTTAACGCCGGCGAGGGCACCGGGGCACAGAGCAACCCCAGCGACCGGCCCTGGACCTCGCGCGTCGGGGCGCACGCGGACAGCCGCACCCTGGGTAACACCAAGGCCACTCCAGATTTCTAGAGCGAGTCGCACTGCGCTGAGGGTACCACGCCCATCCTCAGGGAGGAGCCCGCCCCCTGCCGGGCGGGGTGGGCACAAGCCGCCCCTTGCGGACCCCGGGGGAGTAAGCCGTTCTGAATCCGGAGGCCCAGGCGGGGGTGGGGTCGGTTGTACTGCTCACCGCTACGGAGCCTGCTGCTGTCGCCGGCCTTGTTGAGGGCGCTGCTGGAGCAACCCATCGTGGCGCCGCCGCCACCGCGGGCAGGAGTGCAGCCCGACGGGCGAGTGCAGCCACCTGTCCCAGCCCCGCTTAGTATCCGACCCGGAGCCTGGATTCCGCGGGACGACCACAGCAGCACAGAAATTCCTCCAACTCCGGCGGCCCGGCTCCCGCGGCTCTAGGGCGCAAGCGCACTGGGGAGCGCCGGGCTGCGGGTGCGCACCTGGAGAGGAAAGGGGGCCGCGCCGAGCGCAAAGAGCCACGGAGCGGAGAGCTAGAAAGTGGACAGGATGGGGACGAGCAGCCAGGTGTAGTAATGGCAGAGAGGAAAGCAGTAGTAGAAATGATGTCGGGGAGAGGGTGGAGGGATCACCTGAATCATCACTAAATAGCTGAGGAGAAGAGAAGACCATTGTGGCGGGTGGCTATTGATCGGTAGATTAGATTTGCAATGAGTCTTAATCACATAACTTCAGTACAGTTACCATCAGGAAGTTTAACGTTGATACAATACTATTTAACCCACCGTCATATTCAACTTTCGTCAGTTGTGCAACCAAGGACCACATATTGCATTTAGTTGTTCTGCCTCCCTTTAGTTTGCGCTAAACATCTGAAGTTGTTCCTTAAGTTTTGTCTTTCATGACCTTGACAATTTGTAAGAGAACAGACCAACATTTCTCAATTTGGGTTTGTCTGATGTTTACTCGTGATTATTTTCAGGTGATGCAGTTTGGCCTGGAACACAGGCATTACATTGTGTGTTCATATTTAGAGGCACATGATGATGTCAGTTTGATATTGATGATGTGGTTAAGGCAATATTTGTTAAGTTTCTTCACTGAAAAGTTACCATTTTACTCTTTGTAATTTATGGGGAGAGACTTTAAGTAAATATTCTAATTATCATCAAGCTTTTATCTGCCACTTTCTGCATTATTAATATTCTTGATTGGATCACTAATTTTTATTATGGTAATTTTTCTACTTATACTATTCCTTCTACATTCTACTTTAATGGAGCACTTTCTCTTTTCCTCCATTATTCACTTAGTGAATATTCATGCATTTTTACATTATTCAGTGGGTTATGTTATCATCGGTGTTCATTTGTTCAAGCTGCCATAACAACGTACCGCAGGTAGGGTGATTTAACAAATTTATTTCCTATTGAAATCAAGGTGTTGGTAGGGTTAGTTTCTTCCAAAGGCCTCTCTCCTTGGCTGGTAGAAGGCAATCTTCTCCGTGTGTCTTCACAGGGTCTTCTTGCAATCCATCTGTGTTTTAATCTCATAAGGACCCAACCATATTGGAGTGGTGCTCACCCATATGACCTCATTTTACCTTGATTACCTCTGTAAAGGCCCTATCTCCAAATACAGCTACACTTTGAGGTACAAGGGGCTAGGACTTCAACATATAAATCTTGGGGTGACAAAGTTCAGCCTTTAACACCATCATTATTTTTATGCTCAAATTGTCTAAAACTTGGCATACCTAATTTCCCTATAAGGGTCATGAGATACTAACAAAGCTGTGATATTTACCATATGTTTACAGGTCTCTCCTCTTCATTTCACCCTCCTTTTCTTCCTTACCCCTCTCTCCCTCCTGATTCACTCCCTCCTTTCTCTTTCTTCCTCTTCCTCTCCCTTCCCCTCCTGCACTGCAGGCCTGACAAAGCCTTGGCCATCCAGCAATTGGTTCAGAGATCTCTTCAAATAATGATAAGACTGGAGACTTTTCGGGAAGGACCCTTCATAACATTACACATAGTTATCAATTATATTTTAGGATTTGCCTGGGGTATCTTACTTTTCCTCAGATGTAATTTATCAGCCAAGCCATGGTGTTCCATTTTCTTCAAAGGAAACATTTTAGAATCAGGTAATAACCAGGTGTCCTGTGGATGTTAGGAAGTCTTTTTCATGAGGTACTTCAGTTTTTGCTCTATGGGTTCAGGAATACATGGCTATAGGAACAGGGATAGCAGCCAGGTATGGGCTCAACACCATGTTCCCTCACTTGCTGAATTGGTCTGAGCAACAGTAGCAGCAAGAGTAACCAACTGTAAGCTTCGGAAATGGTACCCTTTCTTTCAGAGGACCTATCAGCAACTTCATGGAAAATTGATTGGACCACTTTGGGGACAGTAGATAGGCTTTACTGTAATAGATATTAGATTTACTTTTCCTGCCCATTATACCTGTGCTAGCATCATCCTTTAGTGGATGGTATGTATCATCAAGACATCATACATCTATCAAGGCATTACATTCACGTTGTACCTTATCAAAGAATTCACTGTGAGACAAGTAAGGAATAGGTTCAATTGTATGTGATTTCCTGGGCTTTCCATATACCTCATTATCCAGAAGCCAAACCTATGGAATGCTGGAATGGCACACTAAACAGTTACAGCACAAGCCAATATTAAACACCTTGAAGGCTGGAGTGCTGCCTCGTGGTTTGCAATGTTCTCGGAACCAGTGGTTAATAAATGATTTTGCTTCCTCCATGACCGGTATTTGCTCTTCCGGCTTCTTATTCATTTGATGAACTACAAAATAAATTTATTTTCTGCTTAACTGAACTGGTTTGCTTCTGTTGCTTACAAAAGTATCCAGACGAATATACAGTGCTAACCCTACCTCCCCTTTTCCTGACCACTCTCATTCTTAGCAATTACCTGTCCTGTCATATTCCTTTGGTCTTGATAATACCTGATCATAACTGATACTGTGATTTTAAAGGCCAGTAGACCATGATGTGTTATATCTAGAGGGCAGTAGTTTATAAATCTTTTCCCCTCCAAGACCCTTTTTATCATTTTTCTTTGTCATATCTCTGTCGATGTTGCCACAAATTTGCATTTATTAGCTATTTCTCCATTAAGAAATCAGTGACATTTTCTGATCAGCAGGACATGCAGTGTTACAGTATTAAGTTGATTAACTGATTAGAAGCAAACACATTGATGTCTTAGACTGTGTAATTACAGCTTTATTAAGGGTAAGAGTACATTGCAGCCTTTTCAAATTATTGAAATATGTAAATTTTCATACTTTTGTGGGCACTTAGGAACACAGGATCCCCATGTATACTAAAATTCAAAAACTGACTATAAGAAATATAAAATGACCAAAACACCAAACTTATAGAAACCATTCTACTTTCCAAAAGTATAAGAGGTAAGTGCTCCTCCACAGTAGATGTTGAATAAAGTACTCTGAGTTGTTTGTATCCAAGAGTATACAACACGTTTCCTTTAATGGAAAAGCAGCTTAAAAAATAGGAGAAGTATTTCTCTGGCTTATTTTTAATCTGGTGCAGTCTGGAGCATTCCCAGTCTGAAAAAAAAAAAAAAGAGTACAGGAGAAATATTTTGGATTCTGTATTATTGTGGAGGCAGAAAGGATGGAGATGAATAAGTAACATTCCTTCCCACTTGTTCTTCAAAGGTTGAGAATTCTTGTCTAGGTGTATGTGTGTATGTAGTTAGCTGAAAGGCCACTAACATTCCCTGGGTTTATAGAGTCTTTTCACTGGGATTCACTGTTTCTCCCTCATCCCACCATATTTGTGAGCATGCTTAATGTCGGGGTGACTTAAGAATGTGAAGGCTGAGTTAGACAAATAAGAGTTCCAAATTACTAATGGGCTCCTTTGTAATCTGGACATTGAATAAGTAATAGTTGATCATAACTGCTTAGCAGTAAGGGGATGGGTTAATGAGTATCAGATGAACTTGTATTGCTCTAACAGGGAATGCAGCCTGTCACTTTTAATGCTCATAGCAAGTAAAAAACAACACAATAAAAGCAGGTGCCTGCAGTTTTCAGAAACTTTGGTAAAGAAAACTAAAGGAGAGCCTTATGTTAATTCTGTCCTATCACTTTGACCTGTTTGTAGTCCTTTAAGATCACTCTGAAATGCTACAGACTAGTATCCAGAAAAGTGTCTGGGTGGCAAAGTCCTTTCTCAAAGCATATACATTTCCCATTTTTAGTATTAAGATTTAACAACTGTTAACCCTTTGCTGCATTTGCTCTACCTACCTACTTACCTGTCATCTACTTTTAGCAATTTGAAAATAAGTTGCAGATATGACACTTACCTATAAATTCTTCAGCATGTATCTCTTTAGACTAAGGACATTCTCTGCGTGACTTTAAGTAGCTTTATTTATTTTTAAAGATTTTATTTATTTTTAGTGAGAGGGGTAGGAAGGGAGGGAAACATCAATGTGTGGTTGCCTTTTGAGCACCCCAAACTGGGATCCTGGCCCACAACCCAGCCATGTGCCCTGACTGGGAATTGAACCAGCGACCCTTTGGCCAGGGCCTAGTATCTATTTTTAATAGTAAGAGCAACCTGCTAACACAGGGGTGAGCAAACTATGGCCTGCAGACCAAGTCCAGCCAGCTGCCTGATTTTGTAAATAACCATAAGGTTTTATTGGAACACAGCGATTCTCATTCATTTAGACTGTAGCTGCTTTTGTGCTACATCACAGCTGAGCAGTTGCCACAGAAACCATATGGCACAAAAGGCCTAAAATAGTTTTGCTCTCTTACAGAAAAAGTTTGCCTATTCCTGCTATAATAAAAACAATTCTGAAAATATTTACAAAATCTTCATGAGCCAAAGGATTTGAGTGTCATTTTTGCATGGCAAGTGTTTCTTCCTCTTGTGTATGGGTTTTGTGATGTCGTGAATGACTTCAGTTGTGGGGGGGGGGGGGTGGCTGTGCCGGGGCGGGGGGTTGGGGAGGTAGGAGTGGGATGGAGGAAGGGAACTAACATCCACTACATACTTATTCTCTACAGGGCTCTGTGCTAGGTGCTTTATACACTATTAATATTTACTGTGATCCTCACAACAATACTATTAGGTAGACTGTATTATTCTAATTATACTGATGGAGAAATTAAGGCTTGCTCAAAGTCATGCAGGTAGGTGTTAAAGAGAAAAACAAAGAACTTGAATATGTCCTAAAGAGAGACAGCAGAATCAGTTAAGATTCCCTAGGAAGACTTCTCAAGCATTTTGTGGTCATGATTCATATACAAACCAAGTGCTCTGGACTTCTCTGGCTTCTAGTATAAAACACAGTATGATTGCTGGAAGAAAGCAACTAGACCTTTCTATAAAGTATAGTAGGAACATAAACTAAAGACCAGAAACTTTGTATCAATAATGAAAGGCACTCAGGAAACTCATCTCTATTGTTTAATTGTTCATTCTCTAAAATGGGGGTAATAATCCTGATTACTTTGGGGAAAGTGAGTATCAAAAAGCTTTGAAAGTATAGAGCTCAATATAAAAGTGTAAGGCATCATTATTTAGTTTTCTCTATCTAGGCAGGCATGCGTCAAAACTAATTTGGCTGTCACATTCTTCTCTACTCAAATTTTAGTATTGATAAGAATTATCAAGGCTGCTTATTAATTCAGATTCCAAGGCCCCACATCCAGAGATTTCTTCTATAGACCTGGGCAAGGCCCAGAAGTCAGAATTCAAGGTGATTCGGAATCAGGTCATCTGGGAGCCATAAGTTGAGAAATACTGCTTTAAGGTATAATTGATGTTTCAGAAGATCTATTTCAAATAACCACTTCATTATTAAAAAGGGGCTTTAAAAAAAAGATTTTATTTATTATAGAGAGAAGGGAAGGAAGGGAGAGAAGGAGACAAATATCCATGTGTGGCTGACTCTCACACGCCCCCAGCTGGGGACTTGGCCAACAACCCAGGCATGTGCCCTAACTGGGAATCGAACTGGCAACCTTTGGGTTCACAGGCCAGCACTCAATTCACTGAGCCACACCAACCAGAGCTAAAAAGGAGCTTTTCCTGTAACAATGCATACTGTAAAATAATTTAATGTGAAACAATTCAAGCAGTACTGAAATATATAAAGTAAAAAGTAAAAGTCCTCTCCTCACCACTTACTCTTCCCATCTTCCGTTGAAAGAAGTTTGATAATCAGCTTTCCAGGCTTGAATTTTCCATGCATACACCAACATGTATTTGTTAAGAATGACAACCATTTGATGTTGTTTTGCTTAAAAAATAACATCGAAATATACTTGTTCATATGTCTTTGAGCAACTGTGACTATTTCTGTGGCACACATTCTTAAAGGTTGAATTGCTGGGCCAAAAGATTCAAATAGCACAGAAGGAATAAAATAAAGTGTATCCCCACCCCCTTCCGACCTTCAATCCCACTCTTGAAACTGTGATCTTGTGTGTTCCTATACAAAATGCTTGTGGGTAGGTCAATTTTGCTTTGCCACATTGCCCATCTGTCCTTAATGAGTGCCTATCCCCCCAACCCATTTTATAGCTAACATTCATCTTTTTGATGATAATTTTAGTGTCTTCATTGTTTTCAAGCCCCGTCAGCAATGGAATCATTGATCAGCATGCTGCTTCTATTAATGCTGAAAACTTTGGGATATTCTCCCAAGGGCTCTTCAGTCATGGATAAAGAGTCTACAGGGACTTAAATACATTTCTGGGAAAATACTAGACTCAAATAAAATTTTGAGCATAAAGTGATTTCTTAAAATTCTACTCTAAAGCAAACTTGCATAATTACAACATTTAAATCTATGTTCCACTTTTTGTCTTGCCATCCCCCTCATGAATGCCATATTCCAGCCAAACTGTAATATCCACTCTGATGATGCTCTTTTAGCTGTTTCTGCTCTTCTCCAACTAGAATGCACCCCTCACCCCTTGATGTCAGTTAATCCTGAAGAGGACCCGACTTCAAATCTTAGCCCTGATCTGTTAACCTTTACTAAATTACTGAACCACTTGTCTCTTTAGTTTTATCCTCTGTAAAAGCATAATACCTATGAGGTTATTGTAACCATTAGTTAAGATGTGTGAAACTTACATTAAAGTCTATAGGAAAGTTAATTATTCTTAATATTATGCTCTTGTATGGACCAGCTAGATGGCAGGTGCTTTAAGAACACGTGCCATGTCTTACCTCTGTATATTCGTAGTGCCGAGAGTGTTGAATTTGTCAGATGTATTTGTTAAGTTGAATAAACACATTATGCTATTTGTGTATGTCTTTCTCCAAGGCCTAATACAGGACCTGACACATGGTGGACTATGCAAAGTCTGTAACCATTTCATACTTCTACATGGCAGTTAGAGTTATTTACACTAAGTGTCTTTTTATAGGTCTTGTTTTCTCGACACGACAGTTCTTTCCATATCAAGTGCCTAACAAGCATGTTTGATAACAGGGAAAAAATGCATACCTGAATTGTCTAATCTAAACATTTCCAAAATGTACCTGCCATGAATGGTAATGTAAAGTGCTCTAAGTAGATAATACAATTCTTATCATTGGATGACAACCACAAATGAAACACTGACATGGATCAGAAAAGAGCCCAGGGTTAAAAGAGGAGGTGGGTGTTTTAGCTTTCACTCTAGGTAGCAGAGTCACAAATTCTTCAACTCTAAATCAGTAAAATTCGTAAAACAAAACACCACAAAAACAAAAACCCAAAGCTTAATGTTTACAACTAGATTAGAAGAGGAGAGCACATATCATCTGGGTTTGCATAATGTTAAGTAATTTATGTCTAAATGTTAAAACAAGGAGTATGATAACCTAACTCTACCTAGTTGGTTAGTTTCAGGTCAAAGTGGAACACACATCTGAATAAACTTTAATTGTGAGGTGACCTACAGTACAGACCCAGGTACAGTTATTGGCCCTAGCTCCGATGACACACTAGATATGGAAACCTGAGAATAAAAACATAACTTATAAGACTTTTTGTGACATGTAAGTTGTTGTTGACGTAAGAGCATTCAAACAGAAGATTTTTATGCGTTTATTTGAGCCAAACTGATGACATATGTGGGGAGCAAGATTTCAAATGCTCCCGAGAAAAAGTTTTGCAGCTTCTTTCATGCATTTAACATTAAAGAGTGGCCCTGGCAGGTAGCTCAGCTGGTTAGATCACGGTCCCTATTTACCAAGGTTGCAGGACAGACCTTCAGTCAGGGCACATACAAGAATCAGCCGATGAATGCATAAATAAGTGGAACAACGAGTTGATGTCTCTCTTTCCCTTCCGCTCTCTCTTTAATATCAATAAATGAAACTGAGTAGGGGATGTAAAGGAAGATTGTAAAAAGCAAGGCGTAGACTGGATTACAATATAACTAATAAACGTGAGTTAACTTAGATGCACAAGAATAATGGACAAGGCTGGCTTAAAACCTCTCACTAAAGAACTTACAGACCTGGAGCATGACTACCCGCGGTCATCTGCCCAGTTAGTAGTTTCTGATCAGATCACCCTGTGACGTTACTTCCCAAAGAACCCAGTTTTCATTAACACCGTGCCCCTGGCACAGTGCAGTTAGCCTTTCGGTTCCTACTCCTCCTGACCTTCTCCAGAGCACGATGACTCACAAAACAGCTTACCTACTGGGTTAATTTTACGTATGATTTGTAACTGGGCATTTATATCAAGGTCCAAGTTCTCGACAAAAAGGAAGCCGACGCCGGACGCCACAGTTCTCCGAGGAACCGGCCACGTGGGCCAGGGCAGGGGACTGCACGCAGCTGCCTCAGCCCCAGCGGAACTGACCACGGAGGGCAGACCCGGCGCTGCGGCGCATCGTTATCCTCTTCGTCTCTCCAAGAGGCCCTGCTTGGGGCACAGATGAGCTCAGCAGCGCCAAGACCGTGGTCCGGCCACCGCCGCCTCTTCTCACCGCTCCTCCCGCCTCACCTTCAGGCAGCTTCTCCAATTACCAACCAGCTCGACTGTTTTCAGTCGCTCAGTCCGCAGCTAGAAGCAAGAGTAACGTTGCGTGAAGAGGACTAAAGCTCGCAGCATGACTAAGCTTACAGCACCACCGTCATTGTCACTAGCGGTACCTATAGCAACTGGCGGCGGTCCCTCCCTTCTTGCCTTGCCTTTTCCGTTTGCGATTTGCTTCCGCTTCCGGTCCCGGAATCCAAACTGGGCCGTGAAGAGCTTTGCATTGTGGGAACTTTTTCCTTTCTGACTCCCCGGCCATCTTGGCTGCTGCGCTTGGTGAGCGGCCCCAGCCGGGTGGAGTTTTACGCCGCGTGGGGAGCCCAGGCGATTGCCGTTTGGACCTGCAGATCCTAAACTTACTGTCTTGTGCTCTGTATGTTCTAGGTAGGGGTCCGTCCCGCATCTAAGGCAGGAAGATGGTGGCCGCAAAGAAGACGGTGAGTGAAGCGGGCCGGGGCGGGCAGGGGATTCACGTGGAGATGAGTCTTGGCTGGGGCGGGCAGATCTGAGCACCCTGGGAGACAGCGTTCACGATCGCACTTGGAGGGTCCCAAAAGAAACCGGAGAGGGCCTCTCAATGACTTGGGACCCTCGATTTCGGAGGTTTTGTGAATGGTCTCGGCTTCCAGAAAGCTGGGTCCAGGTTGAGGCGGTTACAAACAAGGCCTTAAGATAAATGTTAAATGTTTGCTTTGTAGAAAAAGTCGCTGGAGTCGATCAACTCTAGGCTCCAACTTGTTATGAAAAGTGGGAAGTACGTGCTGGGGTACAAGCAGACGCAGAAGATGATCAGGCAAGGCAAAGCCAAACTGGTCATCCTCGCCAACAACTGTCCAGCCTTGAGGTAAGGGGAGGACCCTGAAGTGTGTGCCGTCCTCTGCGAGCGAAGATGCAGAGTGCAGACTTGCAATATGGATAGCATGGACTCGATTTCATGCAAAATTTGCTTTACAGAGTGAACGCTTGAAGAATGGCTAAAGGTTGCTATTGTGGTGTCTGGCTCTTGATTCCCACCCCCACCTCCTTGTGTAAGCTTATCTTATGGGAGAACTGGGGCTGAAGGGGAAAAAAACCACAGTGCCACAAGTTTGAGGGAAGCACATACATGTAATCTGTTTCTACGTGTATTTAGTGCTCTGCCTTTGGTTATTCTTTTAGCTTTGAGATGCTTTAGAAGTGCTGCTTCATTGCATGAACATGTTTTGCTATAGAAAAGCTAGAAGATAGAAGTTCAGGCAGACCAGTGGAGTTGCAGACTATCAAAGAATCATCTGGTTCATCCTACTGTGCCCGTGCTCTCAGCCAGCATTTTTGCATGATTGTGTTAAATAAAATTGAACTCAGTGGGGATTGTAAATCAATTTTAAACACTTGGGCCTTCCAGAATATAAGCCATGTTCAGTCCCTACCCACATAGATTTTCTGTGGTAATGCATAGCCTCATAGCATTTTATAGGGTATCTATTTCTGCAGAACTCTCCTCATCCCATCCCATACTTGGTCTTTGAAACCTGCTACAGCAGTGCTCAGACATGAATGCACACAGTCACATGAGTGAAATGCAGATTCTGATTTGGGATCTGGAGTGGGGCCTGTGATGATGCATTTCTAACAAGCACCTTGTGACACTGTGGAGTCTGTGGATCCACACTGAGTAAAGGCAAAGTTCTGTTAGAAGTCCCCTCAAATTTGTAAAACCACTAATGTCTCCCTACTCAGTAGATACAAACGTTGATTCTGGGTAAGTAATACCACTTCTGATCTAGGATTTTCATCTGTGGCTGATAGAAATGGCCCATCTCTTAAAGATAACATGAATTGAGTCTGAATCCTCCACTTACTATTCTGTGCCTCAATTTCTTCATTAGCCTAAAAATAAATGGAGTACCAAAAAATTAGAGGTTATGGGAATTATGTAGTGTCTGGAATGAAGTAATGCTTTGATTTTGGGCCCTACCCTCTTCTCCATGAGCATAGGTCCTGTATTAATCAGATGTGTTGAGTAGATTTTTTTTCTGGTTGTCTCATCTTGTAAGGGCTACAAGGAAAGGATGGTTTGTGTTGGTTAACAGATATGGTAATAGGTTCTTAAGAGGAATACGGGCTTGGTTACTGTTAGAAAGCCTCACCAACGTTAAAACTAATGGCAGAAGTAGTAAATACTTAGTCTGTCAATCACTTTGCCTTCTTTTTTGGTTCCCAAAGGAAATCTGAAATTGAGTACTATGCCATGTTGGCCAAGACTGGTGTCCATCACTACTGTGGCAATAATATTGAGTTGGGCACAGCGTGTGGAAAATACTACAGAGTATGCACACTGGCTATCATTGATCCAGGTATGCTTTGTAAATCATATTTTTCCCTTTATAATATTTGCTATACAAGTGTCTTTGGAAGTGATATATATATATATTTTGTTTGTTATTTTTTACTTTGAGATCATGAATATCATTTGCTCTCTTAAATAATGACTTAGTACCTTGGTAAAAAATGAAATTATGAAAGGGAAGAATAATCCGGTGAAATGGAGGGAAGTAATCCTTACTGGGTGCTTACACAGAGCTAATACTGGTTGAAAGAAGTTGACTTTTGAACAACAGTTTTGAACTGCATGGGTCACTTACATACAGATTTTTTTCACTGGGTTTTGCTTTAGTGGATTCACCAACTACAGAACAAAGACAGTATTTTCAATCCAATGTTGGGACTCCACGTGTGCAAAAAGCTGACTTAAGTTATATCCAGGGGTCAGTTCCCCTAATCCTTAAGTTGTTCAAGGGTCAACTATACTCATCTGTTGTTTTGAATTAAGAATTTTTAGTTGATTCATAGAATACTGCGAATATTCTCGCTGTTCTGATTTTTGTAATAATCAGGGCAGGCTAAAAATTCGCTATATTAAGGCCATGCATGTGTCCCCAGACCGAGTTCTTTCCCTGGGTCTGGTTTTATAAATGCTGGTGATAAAACCAAGTTTTATTTATATTATGCATCTTAAGTGGGAAATCTCTGACTCTGCATGACTTTAATAAACCTCAGGAAATGACAGCATAGCTTTCCAATGACTTAAAGATAAGCACTGCTGTCATGATTATGAGTTGCCAAAATGAATAATAAAATAATTATTGTTTTGTTTTCCAGGTGATTCTGATATCATTAGAAGCATGCCAGAACAGACTGGTGAAAAGTAAATCATGCAAAATTTTTCTTTAATAAAACTGTCCAGAGCTTGGTTTAAAAACTGCATTCATTTCAGTTATTTTCATATCTTTTTGTTTCAGTACTTTCCAGAAGATAGGATTAGAGAGGATGAGGCAGCTAGATGTGGTGGCAAGACTTTTGGGTTAAGAAATATAGATCGCAGTTTCTGTTTTTCCTAAAGGGAGAACACCAAGTTCCTTTCCTGTACTGGACTTTTTTTTTTTTTTTTTTTGAGAGATGGGGAAGGATAGAAACATTGATTGGTTGCCTTTTGCATGTGTCCCAATGGGCGATGAGGCCTGCAACCCGGGCATGTGCCCTGATTGGGAAACAAACTAATGACTTGGCTTTGCAGGATGATGCTCATCCCACTGAGCTATGCCAGCCAGGGCTGGATTCTTAAGAGACTTGATTTTCATAATTCCAGTTTCAGGACATGGCTGGTGTTTTATATTTGAATGTGTTTGAGAGGCAGCAAGGTTCAAAACCCAAAATTTAACCAGAATAGCAACTTACAGACCAGCTTAAATCTACCAAATCTGAATAGCAAAGAAAATTAAATGAAATATGTTCTTCCATCCCAGTGTTTGCCACTGCATATTACATCTCCGAGGCATGTCCCACAAAACCCTTTTCCCACATTAATATCCCTTGGAAAAAACATTCAGAGGAATTAATCTGGAGTGGTGGCGATACTGGTTTACATGCATCCTGATTTAGAGTTGAGTGGTGCTAGTGGGGTATACTGTACACGGTCTGTGCTTGGGCTATAAGGGAGGTTGCAGAAGTGTTGAAATGACCATGTCTTTTGGACTTTAGAATCAATCAGCTTGTTCAGGGAGTTTTTGGTGGTAGATGAGTGAAAACAGGAAATGAGGATGCCTTCAATACATTATCTAGAAAATCAAGTATTTGCTGAACTTGGAGTCAAAAGATTATGATATTAATTATATAACAACTATGGGTGACTCAAATTCCCAGTTTCACAAGTGAGGGACTTGGTCTATTTTAGCTTAACATTCCATGGTTTTAGTTTGGGTCTGAAGTTAATCTGAGTTTATGGATATAATTTGGAGAATAGCTGTTATGAACTAGATTTTCTTACTGGTTGTTCAATTACTTAGTATTTCTCCATTTGGGAGCATGTGGGCAACCGCTCCTCATGGTTTTGAGAATTGTAGACCCGGCCTGAGCATGACTGCCACCAGCATTCTGGCCGTGCTTGTCTTTAAGTCTCAACATAAGGCTGTGTGCGAAACATAACTGACAGCCACTCAGAGGGTTGCCATGGGAATTGGATCAAAGGATGCTCATTATGCTTTAGAACTTGCTCTTTCTTTATCAGTAATGTAACATAAACAATCTAGCAAGGAGTATATGAAACCTTGCACCTGGTCAAGATGTTTTATTGACCCTGACCGGTTACTGTGACCGCTGAATTGGTATATATAATCTGTTACTGTCAAACGCCTGAATGCTATTGACGATTTATGAATTTTGACATTGTATCTCGTATGTATCCTCAATAAAAGACATGAGGGATGAAGGTTTAGCTGCTGATCTCCACTAGCGAGCCAGTCGCCTTCCTTCCCCCAGACATAATGAAATGTCCTGGGTAAAAGTTTGTTCCGCCGTGGTCATGAAGCCTCTGCTGGACAGAGCAACTTCCAACTGAGCCTAGGGTGTGTGCAGCACCTCCGCCATAGGAGCACTACTGACATTTTTCAATGGGACAGTTCTCTGTTGTGGAGGGCTGAGGATACTGCAGGATATTTTTCATTCCTGGTTTTTTTTCCATGTCATTGTAACAATACCTTCAAATGTCACCCCACAATTTAAAAATTAGCACCTCTGATTAAGAGCTACAGAATTAAATAAAAATTTGCAAATATCCTGAGGTGCCCATATTTGTGTCTGAACATTGGTGTGTCCGAGTTGGTTTAAAATTGTTTGAAATCTATCCTTAAGAATTACTTGGTCAGACTACTGCTGGTCTAATGTTAGTCTGTTTTTATGGTTAAATGTCTCTCAGTCTTTTAGCTAAGGAAGGTATGTACTTGTTTTCCATTTCTCCTTTCAGGTAGTTGGGTTATTTGTCCCTCCAGGTTGACTAGTTCCAATTTAATTTCTTAAGGGGTGGTGACATGAAGAATACAGTATTGCAGGTGCCAGTGAACCATTTCTTTGCAGTGGCTCTATTGCATGACTTTGGCTGCAGGCATTTTTAATGATGGCAATTTTAGAAAATACTCTGATTTCTAGGGCCTTCTTCCTAGGTAGTGATATGTTTTAAGATCATTTGACTTTCACCTTTTTATATGTGCTTTAAAAAAAATTTTTTAAGACAGAAAGGAAGAGAAACATAGATGGGTTGCCTCTTGTATACAGCCCAACTGGGGACCACAACCTACAACCCAGGCACGTGCCCTGATCAGTGATCTTTCGCTTTGCAGCGTGATGCCCAGCCAACTAAGCCACACCAGTTACGGCTATATGTGCTTTTTATGTGCACTCACCATTGTTTCCACAAGAAAGGAGTTTCAAGTTCAGAGGAAAGGAGTTAAAAGCAGTAAACAGAAAATACCTCATTTTGGTCTGAGGCAGCGATGATGAAATGCCATTAAAGTGCTGCCAGTATTTTAAAATGTCAAATTTGGAAATGTCTAAGGTGTTATTTTTAAATATTCTCTTCTAATTACAATGAGTGTAATGTGTTTGGCTGGAAGGCTCTGTATTTTGTAGGGGACTGCAGGAAGTCCCAGCCAATTGGATTTAATCCATACCTATGCTGAGAGATAGGGAAGTCTAAAAGAAGAGTTTGGATATTGTAGAGTGTTGATTGCAATCTGTATGGTGTGGTAGCAAAAGCAAATGGGGTTTAGAAAAGAAACCAAACTTCAGGCCAGTCGTGAATGTAGTTATCTGGACTTTCTGGAAGATGGTCCTCTGGTTCACGGAAAAACAGTTCTCTTTGATATTCTCTCTTGCAATCCTTATTTCCAGCTTACGCTTGTTTCCTCTGCTTGCAGGGGCATCTGGTTTCCTTCTCCCTTCCCGTCTTTCAGGTCACCCCAACATCCTCTTCCAGTCTAGATCGGGTGCCTCTAGTTGTTGTAGAGCCTTTCATGGCATTAATTACATCTGTCTCATTAAACTAAGGCTCCAGACGACAGGAACTTTACATTTTCAACTTTATTTATTATGTGTCTGGTATATAATACAAATTCAAAAACCAGAATGAAAAATGACTTTTAGGGCTTCAGCATATACTTAATTCTCATTGATATATGCTTGTGGCTTTCTAGTCCAGAATTTTATCTTAATCTTGTTGATAGTAGGTCTTGAACATCTTGTACATTAACCATTATTTAATGTACTGTCTTCTACCTGTTTGCCTCAAAAAGATAACTTAGGAGTGGGAATCTGCCTAAGCACCTTCCTTGGGTAAGGTAAGCAAAGAATTAATTCACTGAACATACACTTTTGTGGCATCATCTTTGTGTCAGATCTTGACTGAATAAAAATAATAGCTAATCTTGAGCATTTAAAATGTGTTAAGACTTGCTTAAGTAGTGTACATATTAACCCATTTAATCCTCTTGACTATCCAGCAAGACAGCACTATTAGTCCCATTTGACAGAATCAAGGCTTGGAAAGGCCAGTAAATAATGAAACTGGAATGCAGACCTACACATGAGCCCTGGCTGGTGTGGCTCAGTGGATTGAGTGCCGGCCTGTGAACCAAAAGGGTTGCCGTTTCGATTCCCAGTCAGGGCACATGCCTGGGTTGCAGGTCAAGTCTCCTGTTTGGGGCGCGCAAGAGGCAACCACACACTGATGTTTCTCCTCTTTTCCCTCCGCTCCCTTTAAAAATAAAATATTTTTTTAATAAAAACCCTCGAGTGTAATGTTCATATAATAGCTTAAAAAAACAGGAGCAGGTGCAGTCCAGAGACACTAGAGGGAGCTGGAACTCAACAGAAAGGGAAGTAGAATTGAGCCAATTATGTCTCAAAAGCTAATGCCAACCCAAATCAATACTTTAATGAAAACACGTTTTTGGGATCAAGTGGATGACTTAAATATAAACCAAGGGTTTAATACTTTTGAATCACAACTTTTATACTTGGATAAATTGAGGCCTAGATGTTCTTCCTGGTGTATCACAATGCCGTTTGGGAGGACGCTGTGATGAAAACATACATCTTCAAATATTTAATCATAAAGCTTATTCAAGATACTTCGTTTTTAAGGCATCATTTGGCCTCCAAAATCCCATGGGAGGATATCATTTGGGTGCCTTCAGTTCATAACGAAGCTGCCATCTGCGATGGTTCCTGGTGCTGTGGATGCCTTGACCTGAGACCCGAAGTTTCCTTTGACCCTGTCCCTAGTCCACGTCCTTAATTTCCCTGGGACAACCGCTAGTGTGTATATCCTTCCAGATCATTTCTTATACTTACAGGTACATAATTATGTATCTGAGCAAATAGTAATGTTTGTGGGCATTTGAAAATTTACAGGAATAGTATGCTGAGCCTTCAACTTTGTTTTTGAGTTTAACCATGTATACATGTAGATTTAGTGTGTTCTTTTTAAATGCTGTATATTATTTCTGAAATATAAACTGTGCTACAATTTATCAGTTACCCTTCTGATGATTAGGTTATTTCTAATTTGTTAGTTTTTGTAAACTCCAGCAACATTCTTGTATATATGTCTTATACCTGCTCAAATGCAGTGGCCAGAGGACAGGGTTATGCAGATTTTGTTCTGCAGGATATTGACATTCTCCAGAGAGATCGCCCATATGCATTCTCACCAGCAGTGTACAAGAGCCCCAGATTTCCACATCCTTACCAACACCTGTTACAGTCACACATACTCATTTTGCTTTTGCCAAGCTATTGTTTTAACCTGCATTTTCCTCATTACCAGTGAGATTCCACATTTTTTTCATATGCCTGTTGGCCATATCTCACATTTACATTCCTTGCATTTAAAGTTAAACTAAGAATTTTACACAGAATAGCATTCTCTGGAGTTTATTTTAATACTGTATTAAAATACCCAACGTGTACAAGTACATGTCCTGTGGTTTTATGCATACGTCCATATACATATATCAAGGTTAAAGTCCAGTACAAAAAAATAGCTTTTCCTATGGCCAGTGTTCTACAGAAGTAAGTCCGTGCAAACTGTACTTCGTAGTCAAATGAGATTGCAACGCTCTAAGGCAGGATGAGGCAAAAGCAAATCATGTCCACAGTATCTTACAGAGTATCTTGCATAGCTTATTTGTTCTGACTTGGTAAACTCATTTTAGGATTCTGAGGGATTCATTCTCTCATTAAATTTATACAAATTAGTGTCTACTTTTTGCCTTTGTTCTGCAGCAAACCAGCTTTCTTGGTACTTGACAACCTTATAGAATTGACTATAGCCTGAGCTCTGGGGCTCTGAACTGCTTGCATTGTAATCCTTGATACAATGACATACAAACACAGACTGTTTCACGTCTTCATCTGTATCTCAGGCGATTTTCCAGGGCTTCCATTCTCTGTGTCATTTCTTCTAGTAAATCTCACATTAAGGAAGAGGAATCTGAATCGCCTATTTTTATTTACATTAAAATATAACTTGATTTACCTAAATAAAAATTTGTCCTAAAAAGTATAAGGCTTTTTGTTTCACTTCTGTTAAGTATTTTAAAACCCTGACTTGTAAGCTATGGAGACTATAAACCTTTTTTTTGGGGGGGGGGGGTAAACATAAAAGCTGGATAGCGTGGCTCAAATTCTTAATTTTTAATTCTAATCACACCTCTGTTGCTGATAAATTAGTTTGCCATAGCACACCTCCCTGAGCCAGAACTCATGTTGGTAATATGGTGAAGAGGGAAAAAAACAAGGATCAGGCCTTGACAAGTGAGCTATGACATCTGGAGAGAGAGGGAATTTTCACTCATGGTGCCAGACAGGGCTAAAGCGTAGCGACCTTGAAGACTGCTTATCTATGCTCTTTTATATATAACTCCCTTAGTTGCTTGTGAGGTAGACCCTCCAAGTTGAGGTGGGAAAAGGAAGAGAAGAGGCACATTCAAATAAGCATTTGTCTTCCGCCCTATAAGCTCCTTAATACCTTCCACCTGTCCTACTGGTGACAGGATGAGAGTCAGATTATTTTTCTTAGGAATCCTATTTTCAGCTTTCAGAAAGGGAATTGCTATATGCTGTTCCTTATTATATAAACCCATTGGCACAGAGAGAGTTCTAAATTAAACAGTTTCCCTATTGACTAGTTGGGGCATGTTGAGGTAGATTATCAGCCAGCTTTAGTAAATGGACTAATTTTAAGTTCAGAGCAGTTGGCAGGCTGTTCAGTGTGTAAAAGCACTAAATTTCTCTATTACCTCAAAGCATTCCTTTTATTTGTAATATTGTTTTAATGAATCATTGGATCCTGCTGTACGCTTGGTGGAATGTTTCATCTTAGAGTGTTGATATAAAAGATCTTTGCTGCCAAAAAACAAACAAATAAACAGAAAAGCCCACCCCACCCCCATACTATAGAAACTAAACAGTAACCAAATGTGGCTACAGTGCGGGTTAGATCCAAAGGAAAGGTCTGGAGTTTAGAACCACCTCATTCTACAACATTCTTGGCTCCTAACACGTACCTTTGGTATACTTCAGAGCAGTACATATCCTCCATTTTCTCTGGGCAAAGAGGAAGTGAATTAAATATGTTTGTTTCTTTCATTTGCATGCTAAATGAATAAATTTACTGCTAAACCCTCAGAACAGCAAACAGCACTACACGCTCAACCTTTGCCCTTAGCTCTCAAACACCTAACCGGTTGCTTAAGAAAAAAAGCCTTTCCTGGAGTTCATTATTCTTGACTTTATGGAAATAACTTCATTTGGTGCAGTACTTGTGGCATTTCGATAATACTCTTTGCATTCCATACAGAAGCGTAATACAAGAAAAGGATATAGCGTTGTGTTAATTTTCTTACTTCTTCATTTGCAAGGTTCTGGAACATGATAAGGTTTTCACATTTGCATTGATCGGATTTTTCTTCCAAAGGACTTCCTGAGAAAGCAGATGGAAAGTGTTCACCTCTGTAAACCCACCAGATTTCCCAGACGCATAATAATAGGACTGAATCAGCATATGCAGGAAACCATAATGAAAGGAATGTTCAACTTTCTCCACACAGCCAGATCCAGTAAATCCCAGGAAAGGGCTTCCAACACTGAAGTGGCCTTTATTGTGGATTGGGGGAACACCAAGTCAGTTTGTTTTAGTTTTTTAGTTCTCATTTTACTTAAGTTCTTCTCTTTTCCCCATCCTATTTCCTATTTCCTCCTTTCCTCTCTTTTAAACTGAGTGTTGGCAAGCTGAAAGGCTGGTATCAAGTTAACCTCTAGTAATATTTTACTGGGAATTACCTGAAGATTTTGTGGGATGGAACAGTTTTTGTGTAGACCGTGAAAGACTGTCTTCAAACAGATATCTGTGTTGCACTGCAAAATTAGAACAGGAAAGTAGGTCTTGGATATTTATGGTGACTGGCTCAGATTCTGTAAAGAGAAAGAAAATTGAAGTCAAACCTGCTTAACACAGCCATGGTATAAAAAAACTCAGCTATCAGAGTAAGGTACTTGGTATTCCCAGCATGTGGTACACAACTTGAAGACATACTTGAAGGCAATAAGACTTAGCAGAGAAGCTATTATTAGCAAATATGGCTAAGGTATGGAGTAATTGTTTCCTATCTGATTGAAAGTGAGAAAAGCCAGTTAACATAATTCAAATCTTACTTTCATTTCATTTTGAAATAATTTTTTACTTTTTAATTACTACAGTTGGCAAACATTAGTTTCAGGTGTACACCCCAGTGATTAGACATTACATAACTTACTAAGTGATCATCCCAATAAATCTCACACCCATCTGACACCATACATAATTATTAGAATATTATTGACTATATCGCCTATGCTGCACTTTACATCCCATGACTATTCTGAAACAACCAATTTGTACTTCCCAGTCCCTTCACCTTTTTCACCCATCCCTCTAACACCCTCCCATCTGGCAACTAACAAAATGTTTTCTGTATCTATCAGTCTGTTTCTGTTCTGCTTTTTCATTTACTTTGTATTTTAGATTCAATTGTTGATAGATATGATTGTCATTTTATTGTTAATATTTTTTATCTTTTTCCTTTTTAAAGAAGACCCTTTAACATTTCATATAATGCTGGTTTTATGGTAATGAACTCCTTTAGCTTTTTCTTGTCTGGGAAGGTCTTTATCTGTCCTTCCATTCTAAATGATAGCTTTGCTGGATAGAGTAATCCTGGTTGTAGGTCCTTGCTTTTCATCACATTGAATATTTCTTGCCAGTCCCTTCTGGCTGGCAAAGTTTCTTTTGAGGAATCAACTGACACCTTATGGGGAACTCCCTTGTAGGTAACTAACTGCTTTTCTCTTGATGCTTTTAAGACTTTTTGTCTTTAACCTTTGGCATGGCCTCTTTGGGTTAATCTTGTTTGGGACCCTCTGTGCTTCCTGGACTTGCATCTGTTTCCTTCACCAGGTTAGGGATGTTTTCTGTCATTATTTTTTCAAATAGGTTTTCAATTTTTTGCTCTCTCCCCTTTCCTTCCAGCACCTCCATGATGTAAATGTTGGTACACTTGAAGTTGTTCCAGAGGCTCCTTACATTATCCTTAATTTTTTAAAATTCTTTTTCCTTTTTGCTGTTCTGACTGGTTAGTGTGTGTTTTTGTTGTTTGTTTTGTTTTGCTTCGCTTCCTTATGTTCCAAATCACTGATTTGGTTCTTGGCTTTATCTACTCTACTGTTGATTCCCTGTAAATTATTCTTCATTTTAGTTAGTATATCCTTCGTTTCTGAATGGTCCTTTTTTTATACATTGAAATTCTCACTAAGTTCACTGAGCATCCTTATAACTAGTGTTTTGAACTCTGCATATAGTATATTGCTTGTCTCCATTTTGTTTAGTTCTTTTTCTGGAGTTTTGTTCTGTTCTTTCTTTGGGGACCTATTTCTTTGTCTCCTCATTTTGGCAGCCTCCCTGTGTTTGTTTCTTTGTATTAGGTAGAGCTGCTACCTCTCCGAGGCATGGTAGCATGGCCTAACAACGGGTGTCCTGTAGGGTCCAGTGGCACAGCCTCCCTGATCACCCAATCTGGGCACTTGAGGTGAGATCCCCATATGGGCTGTGGACACCCTTTTGTTGTAGTTGAGACTTGATTGCTGTTGGTATTTTAGGGGGAGGGATTTATCTCCAGGCCAATCAGCTGTAAGGACCGGCTGTGACCACCGACCACTGACCTCTGACCTCTGTGGAGGGGCCCAGCCCACAGAACAGGACTTAGTTCAACAGGGCTCTTATTTCTCCTACTTCCATTTTTTTACAACTTTTGTCTGGGGGGAAACCATGATGGGAACATCTGCCAGAGGTTCTAAAAACACTGCTTTTAAAAACTTACCCGTTGGCTGGTGAACCTTCTTTGGCAATTCCCCGTCTGGGGAGTCCTGACTTCTGTCAGAGTCTTCCAGAGCTGAGAGGGAAAAGATGACCAAAAGGAGTGATGGTTGTCTGCACGCACATGTGTGGCCTTTAGGGAACTGGTCCCAGACCAGCTCCTTACCTACCTGCCATAATCCAAGGTATTTCGGCTTTACTTGGTAACACCACAAATTCAAAAAGAAATTGGTTACCAGGATAACCCAAGACCATGCTAAGGCAGTTCTCTCTAGTGAGGGAAGCCTGAACCCCTTAAGTGCATCCTACTTAAGAATGCCCCCAAAATATATCTAGAAGATGAGGTGGGAAAAAAATCTTAAAGTTGTCCAAGGATTAAGCTGCTGTGGCAAAAGTTCCACTCGAGGCGTTTCAACTTGAATGAAACAGCCTAGAGCAAAACATTATTTTCTCACCTTAAAAATCTGAAAGGCCTTCCCTCCCTGAGCTCTCTTCCTTTTTTTTTTTTCCTTTAGAGGAGTAAAGTACATCACTTAGACTGGGATTTTATTGGTGACTGAACCTGCTGCAGGAGTAGAAGGGAAAATGGGCAGAACTGCTATATGTCAGCACACCTCACATATAGCACAGTAAACTGGAGAAAAGCAGGCAGAGCTCTGAATATGACAGGTTCTAAATTCTAAAGGGCAGTCTAATGTTCTAGAAGCAGATTTAGTCCATGCAGAGAGACATTCTTTGATTTTAAACCGAGCTTTAACGGACTACCATCCCTTTCCATTCCAACTATAGGCACATCCTGAGATTGTACATCAGCTCTCTAGATCAACATAATGGTTGTTTCTTAGATGACCATCTTCGGAGAGTTTTATTTATCTATTTATTTATTTGTGAGGATTAAGTATGCCAGTGTGTCAAAACACTTATCACACTGCTCAGCACAAGGCAAGCACCAAGCAATGTTGGCTGTTACTTTTGTCTTCTCTCTCCCCTCTTCCACGTTCTGTGCTTAGTGCGTACAGGTGTCACTGGCCCTGCACACCAGGGAGGCACTTTTTTGAGCCCTTTGAAGGAATGGCTTGACAATGCCTCATTCAAGGGTGCATGCCGCCCTGTTTGCTAAGATCTCTCCTAGACATAAGCTAGAGTACCTTCACATATGCCTTTCTTTAGTTTTTCACTTATCTCGCCCATTGTGCTGAAGTCTTCAGCATAGAAGAGGTGCTTGTTTATGGGTTTAGAGGCGATCTCTTGCAGTTCTTCCTCAATGGCTTTTCCTACCCCGACAGCATACATAGTGATACCTAAGGTGCAGAGCAAAAGAATAACGGGTCGTTAGAGTTGTGTTCCCAGGGTCTGGAAGTTGTATGCACTGCACCCAACGCCAGCTAAAGGTTAAGTGGTGTGATTTCCATGTCAACCTCACTTCATTTTTTCACCATTTTTATTTTGGCTCTGTGAGCAAAAGACAGGAATCCCAGAGGGGAAGGTGAGGTTTCCAGGTGAGGTTGGGGAGCTACGCCACCAACCTGTTGCTCAGCTCTGGGCAAGGTCATTTAACAAATCTTAACTTTTCCTTGAATTAGCCTTGTGGATCAAGTAGAAAAGAGCACTATATTATAGCTTACTAAATGGGAATCTCTTCTGGGAGAAGTCTAAGAAATAAGTATTTTATGACCTTATAACCTAGTTTCTACTTCTCAGAGGTACAGGATAAGAACCTTAAGTGACCTGGGGCAGGATGAAGCTGCATTATGCCCACCCTTCCCCCCACCTTGGGAAAACAAAACCTTGTGAAGAGGTGCTAAGCTGAAAAGGAGAAATTGCAGACCACTGGAAGTCCCCAAAGTTGGAAAACATAACATTATAACCCAAGAATCAATGTTAGACATCAAAAGAGATAAGAGATGGCCCCAAAAGCTTTTCTAAACAATATTCATCAGTAGATTCCCTTCCCCATCTATTCTTTATTTGAAACTAAAATAATAAAAACTTAAGTTCTATTTGATTGTCAATTTTTTTTCAGCATTAATATTTTATTCTGGCTAATTCATTAGATTAGATTTTATAAACATGCACATAAAAATGGCTTTTTAAGCCAAGGGGCAACAGTTATGCCTTGTTCTAAGTCTGTGTAAGGTCAATAACCAAGTTCAGCATATTTGTCCAGGAGCCCAATGAGCTTATGTACAACTTCCTAAAAAGGATAATTACTATTTTAAGATTGTGTTAACTAAGCATAGGAATAATGAAATTCATTAGAGGATGTCACTTCAGATACATTTGTTGATTCAAGAACCACATAAATGTGTGTTTCTCCTACCACCTGCTTTTGGGTGATTTGTGGAAATGTGAGTTGTGGGAAAAGTAAGGTAGATTGATCTCAGTGAGACAAATAAAAGGGCTAACCTCTGTCCTTGGAGGCAAGATGCTTTCCCCAGCATTTTAAGAATGCAGGCTCTAGCGGCCCATGGGTCTGACATGAGCTTCCATTCACAAGCTAGTCTAGAAGCAGAGGAACTGAGAGTGAGCAGCCACCCACATGCCGCAGGCAGGACACTTGTTTGTGGCCACTCCTCTACTGGGCTGGGGAAAAAGTTGCGAATAGTGAGGGAAGCAATTGCACCAAAATGGCCTCTTTCGCGAAGAATGAGTGAATGCTGATGTGAACCAGTCTTTTGTGAAAGGAATGGCCCTCACTGATGGGATCTCTAGCACTCTCACCCCTTTGTTCATTGAGCCAGGATTAGTCACACATGTACTATGCGGCAGGCCTAGGCACCCACCGGGTCCATAAAGTCTTGGATGAGGCCCCGGTCTGTGTACACCCCTTCCTGCTTTACAGGACCTGCTAAAGCAATGTGCCCTCAACAAGTTCTTCAAGACAGTGCCTTTTAAGCAAACCGCTTCACAGCCTCAAGATTTCTCATCTCCCCAAAGAAGCCACTATGCCTTAAGCTATCTCTACTAACCATCCTAGCTTTTGGTTTTCCTTTTCCAAGGGCCACACTTCACATCTGTCCACAAGTAAAGTAACCTCCAGTGCCTCCTGTACTATGCACGGGGTCAGAAACCCCTCAGAGAAGAGGCTGAATTCTACTGAGCCACAAGAGCTGAGAGTCCCAACCTCCTCCAGCATTTTGATTTTCTCGAAAGCTAATTTTTGCCTCTTGCAAACACAAGCGCATTTGCTCTCTTATGGCTACTGTGCTTTCAGTGTTCACTTGCAGTATTGGTTTAAAAAAAAGTACCAGTAAAAATTCCTCCCATAAGGAATCTATTTTTACCAGTGTTTGAGGACTGGTGTGTATTTATCTGTAGCTAAATAGCACTTGCAGGACTGATTCTCTCCACTGGAGGTCACCCCCTGGCTAGTAAAGTGAAGTCGATGATTACTCAGGTGTGGTCTGTCCTGACTAATCACCCAATCTGCAACTCGCACACCCTTCCCGCCCCTTTACTCCCTTTAAGGCCTCTAGATGGCAGTTTAGCAAAGGTGCCCAGCAGTGGTTGACAGAGACCCTTTCCAAACACTCAAAGGCTCACACCTTTGGCCAGCTGTGACCACCCAGTGCATTTAGGAAACCTGAACCCTGAGTGGTGTAAACCACACCTTCATCCCACATTACCATTGGCCTTGGCTTTGCTGGCCCACTCGGAGACGTCATCCTGAGCCCGTCCGTCTGTGAACACAATGGCCACCCGGGGCACCCGTGCAGAAAGAGGTCTGGCCCCTTCCACGTGGGTAAAGCTTCTCTCAAACATGTGTTTCAGGGCCAGCCCAGTCATGGAGCCCTTGCCCATGTATTTCATGTGGGCCACGGCTTTTTTCATGTCCTTGGCCGAGCTGAAATTTCTCAGGGTAAACTCTGTGTGGACCTGCGTGGAATATTGGAGCAGCCCCACTCGAGCAGCTTTGGGGGCAATCACCAAGGAATCTACAATTCCGGTGACAAACTGCTTCACAGTCTCAAAATTATCTTCTCCGAGGCTCTTGGATCCATCAATCACAAAGACCAGGTCAACTGGGCCTTCAGAGCATCCTGTAAGAATGAAAGGAAAGTGGAGATAGGTAAATGATTTTAAAAAATCGTTTATGCCCAAGAGTAGAAGAAAGTTATGCTTCAGTTGGAGACATTACCACTTTGGAGAATCACCTTTGTTCTTTAGATAACATACAGACAAGAGTGTCAGGACAGACGCACAGCAGAGGTATAAACTGTCTAGGGATCCAGGTCCAAACTGTATCCTGGGTCACTGACAACCAGGTCTGGGAGGGACTGTGTGAAAAGCACACTAAAGGGTTTGACAGCACCCAAAAGATTCCTATAACTTTACTCTAGCACCCCCATGCTGACATTCTGATGGAGAATGGAGAAAGGAGAAGGAAGTTGTTTGTTTGTTTATGGATCTTTCTGCATATTTTTATTGAATTTACTGGGATGACATTGGTTAATAAAACCATGCAGGTTTCAAGTGTACAGCTCTGTAACACATCACCTGCACACTGCATCGTGGGCTCACCACCCAGTGTCAAGTCTCCTTCTACCACCATTTGTCCTCATTGGCCCTCTTCCATCTCCCCTCCCCACCCCCTCCCCCTTTCCCTTTCACAATCACCATACCATTGTCCATATCTGTGTGATTTTTTTCCTTCTTCTTAATCCCTTCACCTTTTTCACCCAGTCCCCCAACCCCCATCACCTCTGACAGTGGTCAGTCTGTTCTCTGTTACCTATGATTTTGTTTCTATTTTGCTTGTTAGTTTATTTTGTTCATTAGATTCCACATATAAGTGAGATCATATCATATTTGTTTTTCTCTGACTGGCTTATTTCACTTAGCATAATGTTCTCCAGGTCTGTCCATGTGGTTGCAAAAGGTAAGGCTTCCTTCTTTTTTTACAGCCAAGTAATATTCCATGGTGTAAATATACCACAATTTTTAAAAATTTCTTTTCTTTAATTGTTGTTCTATTATAGTTGTCCCAATTTTTCCCTCATTACTCTTCACTACCCTGCCCCTACTCACTCCCACAGTCACCACAGCTTTTTTATCCAGTTATCTACTGATGGGCACTTGGGCTGATTCCAGATCTTGGCTGTTGTAAATAATGCTGCTATGAACATAGAGGTGCTTATACTTTTTCAAATTAGTATTTTGAGTTAGAGAAGAAAATTCTTAAAATTCAGCCCAGCCATCACCTTTTCCAGAGAGCTTTCCTAGAAATCCAGGTTGTATTAGGTGCTCTCTGTGTACCCCACACACTACAAATTTAGTCAACAAGACTCTGCTTATTAAGCATGTGCTTCTTGCAGGCAGCAGCACAGCAGGACTGCAATAGTGACCCAGATGAAATCCCTGACACCAAGTTGCTCATCGTCCAGTGAGCTCCATGCACGGTGCAATAGCTGATTACGTGTGGGTCTCCTCCTCTAGTCTGCCAGTTCCTCCACAGCAGGGGCCATATCTCATTCACTTCTGTACCCCCCAAACCTGGCACATAAGAGGTAATCAATAAATGCTTGCTGACAGAATAAAGGAGGTGGTATCCATTGGGTAGTGCTACCTGTGAGTACCCTACTGACCTATTAAAACGTAAACACGAACTATCACTGGGAATTATTTCACTACATTAAAGCTTTCCAGGCAACTCAGATTGTTGACAATAAAAGCTTTATGCAAATACTTAAAGCAATCGGAGTGTGGAGAGTTTTTTTGTTACTTAGGGCTACATAAGGCATTTACAGATCCCAAATGGATGATCTCATAACATTCTCTTTTATTTATCAAGCAGCTATCAATCGTTGAATGTGAAGCACAACAATATAACCAAATGAAGGCACATACATGCAAAAATATTTCTATGCCTGGCCTGAATAACATGCTAACGGGTATATGCATGTGCATGTGTATGTTGGGGGGTTAGGTTCCTCTCTTTCTCCATTGAGTGCTTGTCTTCACTACTCAACTTATTGATTCTTTATTAGTGAAAGAGGAAAAGGCCAATTCAGAGTTTCAGTTACATTCAGAGCCTGTTCCTGAATCAACCAAAAAACAATAAAACAACAGGCAAAGTGCATGTGGATCTCAAGCAGATTTAAGAAATACTGGAATAATTTTGTATCTTTGAGTCTATTTTCTCCTCTTCCTCACATATTATTTTCTTACAGAACAAAACCAACCCTCGCAGGCTCCACATTCAGAGGGGCAGGGAAAGCTTCTCCAGGAAACAAGAACGCTAGATGCAGTGCAAGGGCATCAGGGCGAGAGGTGACAGAGTTTTGACTCCCCATCCAGGAAGAATGCAGCCCCAGCTGCTGGCTACCTCTTTGCAAGGGGTGGGGGGTCACTCCTTGGCATTTTCTTTCTGGTAGAGAAGCCCATTGGCTTGCTTTCAGGACTTGCTTTTCACAGAGTTCCAGAATTTAAGGGTTGAATAAGACCTTTAAAGGTCGTCTAGTGCAGCCCTGCTGTTGCTTACATCTTTACAACATCCCTGCCCAGCATGCCATTCAGCCTGGGCCTGAACACCTCCTGATGAGGAGCACGTCAACTCACCCCTGAAGCCCCATCTTTGGACAGCTCCACTGTTGATGATGACAATAGCTATCATTTGTCCAGCACTTAGAATGTGTCGGCACTGGTCTAAGCACCTTTAAATATATAATCTTATTTATTCCTCATACTACAGATAAAAAAGCTGAGACTGAGAGAATCTAAATATGTAATTTGTCCAAGTTCACACAAGTGTAGGAATGGGGGTTTAAATTCAGATCTGTCTGACTCAAAGTTCATGATCTAAACAAATTAATCACACAGCTTCCCTGAGAGTTTCTTTGTCCTTGAGCTGAGCTGTATTGTAGCTTCTTGCCAGTGTCCTTTCCTTCCCTGGGGCAGGGGTATGGTCATTGAAATCATGAATGAGGTGACAGTCACTGTGGTAATTGAATGATATTTCAAGTCTTTTTCTACAAAAACCCCAGTTTCTTCATTTATTTTTCACTCAACAACATACTGAACTTCCCCACCATGATGTGTCTAAGTTTTGTCTCTATTTTTTTCTTAAATTTTTTTCTATAAAATACATGCACATGGAACAAAATTCAAACATTATAAAAGAGTATATATATGTGTGTATATGTGTATCTATTGCTCTCTCTAGATATGTATATATATGTAATGTATATTAGAGGGAGCCTCTTATAAAATATATCAATGGTAATATACTATAAAAACCATTCAGCACCATTTTTTTCACCAAAAATATCTTCAGGGTACATCTAGAGCTGCTTCATTCTTTTTAACAGCTGTATACTATTCTACTGTACAGCTGCTCCACAATTTACCTAATCAGATTCTTATGGATGGACATTTACCTTGTTCCTAATTTTTTGCTGCTACATAAAATACTGCACAAAACACATATATATAGTTTGGGGAATACATGCACATATTGGTGGGATAAACTCCTACAAGTTGAATTGCCTTTAAAATATTGCCAAATTGCCCTTCTATATGTTATACCGATTCAGACACTTAGTGATAAACTTGTAATGACCTATTACAATATACCTTTGCCAACATAAAGGATCATCAACTTTTTGATCTCTGATAACTAATAAGTTAAAAAAAAAAAGGTATCATAGCTTTAATCTCTTATTATACATTTTCCCTTCTATAGCTTTTGTATTTCATGTCATGTTTAGAAAGGCTTTCTCTACTCTGAGATTATAAAATAATTCTTTCAAATTTTTTTCTGCTACTTTAGCAGTTTCATTTTTTTCAGGTTTAAAGCTTTGCTCCATTCCTCTCTTCCTGAAGTGCAATGCCCAGAACTGAATGTAATTCTCCAGCACAGGGCACAGACAGGCCTCAAAATATTTTTCATATTTGCTGAGTTAAGCTCTCTTCCCTGTTCTCTATTTATGCATATGCATTTGTATTTACAGGAGAAGCAGAGGTGGGGAATTTGTTCCCTGAAAATAGTCCAAAAAAGCAGTTACTCCCAAACCAAATGAAAGCAGAAAGCCAAGTTCAGATCACTTACTCTTGCACCGTCTTCCATCCTCAGCTAGAACAAATCCCTCTGAACATTTGCAGATGTAGGAATTGCCACGATTAACACAAATGTGTTCGCAGCCATGGTGGGCCGATTTGCAGACATCCTTCCCTGAGGAAAGTGTAAAGTTGAGCAATCCCATCAGTGTAGAAATGAGCTGGATTGAATAGTCATGTCAGGAGAGATTGCAGAAGTAACCCATTTTGTAGAAATCCATCTGTGTTCTAACTCCCTTTTAAACAGCCCTCTCTTAGTCTAACCCTTAGGACAGGGCACGGTGAGGGAAACACCCAGAAAGCTCTCACTCCCTGAAGCCTGAATGGTAAAGGTGGGTGATCGTGTCCTGAGTGTATTACTAATTTTTCAAATTGTTCGACCTGCATTGGCTTTTGATTTAACCAAACTACTGATTTTTTTTCCATAGACATTCCAGACACTTCTGTTTTAATAGTCTAATGACATTTCTCATGTGTAAACTCTTCAAAGTAGGTACAGCCCTTTAATCTTTACAACATCCTGTGATAAGGGGAAAGCAGGACTAATTATACCCAACTTACAAATGAAAAAACTAAGAAAGTTTCACAGAGTTGCCCAGAGTTGCAGGAGCTGCTAACAGATGAGGCATGTCGTCTCCTGAGTACTCCTCCGTTGTGTGAAAGCCTACGGTTCTTTTCTCTCATTAACTCCCTAAAAGGGGCAGCTTCCTATAAAATTGCAATTGATGTACTACAGAGACCTCTAGAAAGGGGGAATGGAGGGATTTGATTTAGCAATTAAGTTCCAGAGGTAGAAGTTGTACCTATTAAGCAATAAATGTGTTGAATGAACAAACGGTGCACGTGTGTGCGCTTGCATGTATAGAAACAGAAATGAAAGCATGTACAAATGGCTCAGGCGGCCACAATGGGCAGCAGTGTGGACATGGTCTCCGCAGAAGGGGCACTGCTGTGTGAAGGCAAACCAGGGTCATGCAGGGAGCCCTACAGATTGAGGCAAGGGTCCCACAGGCATCCAGGAGTCAGCTGTTCCTGCTGAAGGTAGGAGCCCTTCTTCCCAGTGGACAGGTGACAGCAGTGAGTTCCATTTAACCCAGCTTTGTTGACACATGGAGTGACCCCAGTTATCTCAAAGGAGTATGTGAAAAAATTCCCCAAATCAACCTCAAGGCAGATGAGTTCATTTTGCCTTAACTAAAAAAAGAAAAAAAAAAAAAAAAAAAAAAAAAAAAAAGAGGGCCATTCTGTTCACTGGAACAGAGTATAACAAAAGCAAGTCGATAGTGCTGAACTGCCCCCGAAGTAGGGAGTAACAGCTCAGAATCTCACAGTGGAGAGAAATGCTTGCCCTGTGCTCTTCTAAAGCCCACCTCACTGAGCTAGTGTATCTCCTTCTCTAACTTGGGGTGCTGTGATGGTGCTGTTTATATGCTACAATACCCAGTTATTCGGTCAAACAGCAGTCTAGATGTTGCCATGAAGGTTATTTTTCAGATGAGATTAAAATTTAAATCAGCAGACTGAGTAAAGCAGAGTATCTTCCATAATGTGGGTAGACCGCACCTAATCTGTAGAAGGCTTTAAGAAAAAAAGCCTGAGGTTCCTCCGAAGAAGAGAGAATTCTGCCAGCAGACTGCCTTTGGATTAGAGCTGCAACATTAGCTCTTCCCTGCATCTCAAGCCAGCTGATATTAGACTTGCCAAACCCCCATAATCATGTTTTATCTATCCATCCACCCATCCATCACATACACACACACACACACACACACACACACACACACACACACATATATATATATATATATATATATATATGTATACTATATACATCCATACACACATACACACACCATAGATCTTATTGGTTGTATTTCTCTGGAGAACCTTGACTAATATGCCTTCTAAGTACACTCTGTGTGATGTATAAAGGCAAATGACGGCATGGATAAACAAAATCCACAGAAGATCCCTTCAGTGCCTCTCACATCCTCTACCCTTACTTATAAGAGCTTCCAAGAAGAAAAAGCACTGTAATTATCCTCTGATCCCCACAGTGATTGCTCTCAGAGATCTTAAGTCAATCCCATGACTAGCCAGGCACTGTGCGAGGCTCTGAGCATTCAACAACCCTTGTGAAGAGGGCCAACAGCTGGGGGAAAATTAAAAGAAGCAAAGAGCCTTGACAACTCAGGACCTTGACTGAGAAATTTCTAAAACTAAGGGTTTATTGTACTGATCACTAGCAAGACACTTAGAGCTCCCAAGGCAAGAACTTGTAACTGTGACGTTGATTGCAAAGGAAGATTTTAAGGATTAAGTGAAGTTATATAACCAAGTCCCACAGACAGACAAGTTCATCTCTACCTGGAGGTCACTTACTTTTGCAGCGTTTCCCATCCTCAGCGAGCCAGAACCCTTCCAAGCATTGGCAGATGTACGACTCGCCACTGTTCACACAAATGTGTTCACAGCCATGGTCTACTGCTTGGCAGATGTCTTTCCCTGAGGACAGCAAATAAGTTAAAACATTTCATTAACATAAAATCTCCCCGGGCTTCACCTCAGAGGATCCATTCATGTCAGGCCCCAAAATCTGGAGCCCTTTGAGCTCAGTGATCCACGGGGAAGATGAAATTGAGGATGCAGGTCAGTGGCTCTGATTTGGGCTAACTCTTCAAACCTCACTATCATCACCATCCTCATTTAGCATCTAATTCAGTGTCTCATAAAAATGCCATCCATCACCAGCTTCCTGCAGATGCAGTTTCTGATAACAGAAGGGGAGCACTTTTGGTACAATCGCTTAGAAAATTAAACCTCCATTTATATCAGCAGCACTGAAATCTAATTTTGGCTCTGTCCCTGACATATCATGGGACTTGGGAGAATCACTTAACCCTTTGAACCTTAGGTTTCCAGCCTGAAAAATTATAGTAATGATTCCAGCGACCCATCTCTGTAAACATGAGTTGCCCTTTGAAAATCTTTGAGAAGCTTGAGAAAAAATGACTGACAGGGATGGAAATCACTTGCTCAGGGTCACACACTCCCCTTTGATTACGCAAAGATGTATCTTGGCCCCATCTAAGAGGCTTTGCTCTCTGAGACACAAGAACAGCCTCATCATAAGGTGATCTCTGTGAGGGACTCATGCTCCCAGAAACAACAACAATATAATTAGACATAAAGAAACAAAGGCTCAGAGAAGGTAAGCAACTTGCCCAGCTAATAAATAGCAGAGATAGAAGTTGACAGAATCTTGGGTTTCAGACTGTACATCTTTCCACTAAACCACACTACTAAACCACTGCTTCTTGCCACAGGGCATAAATAAACAGCTTCAGCTGTAGCTCTGGCAGTGACTTTTTTCATTTATGCATTTGCTTGTTTTCTTCTTAATGGACTTTATTGTTTAGGACAGTTTTAGATGAACAGAAAAATTAAAAAGATAGTACAGAGCGTTCCCATAAACCTCATACCCAGTTTCCTCTATAACATTTTCCATTAGTGTAATACATATTATAATTAAGGGACCAATATTGACACATCAACTAATATCAACCAAAGGCCACAGTTTGTTTGCATTTCCTTAATTTTTACCTACTGGCATTTTTCTGATCCAAGATCCCATCCAGAATTCCACATTATATTTGGTGGCCACGTGACATTGAATTTGGGAGTAACTGACTTACACAGAGGTCGGGATGGTGGGTTTCATGCAGCGGTCAGACACCCTGATGTGAGCCAACTTCAATAAAAACTTACTTCTGCAGGTTTTTCCATCTTCACGGAGTATATACCCTTCAAAGCACTGGCACATGAAAGAGTCCTCACCGCTTACACATGAATGTTCACAACCATGGTCCCCCGAAGCACAAGAGTCTAATTCTGAGAACCCAAGTGAAATTAGAGAAACAGAAGAAAGAAATGATTCAGACTGCAGTGACTTATACAATCTTAAACAACATTTCTGATACCTTCAATTAAAACAGTATCTAATTCCATAACTGTATGTTTCAAAATAGAAAGCACATCTGTGAACAAAAATTCTTAACATATAAAGAGCACATAAATTAAACAATATTATCTTCTTCACAGGAAAAATGAACAAAAGACATGAAAAGACGACTTACAAAAGAAGAGATACAAATGACCTGTAAATATTAGAAAATAAGTTCAACTTCATTGGTTATCATCATATAATGTAGGTAACTTATCTACATATCTACTTAGATACGCATATATGAGCCACTCTTAGGTAATCCATTCATTCATCTGTTCATTTCATTAACAATACTTCATGAATCCCAACTCCATGAGTCAGGCGCTCTTCTAGGCTCTGGAGATACAACAATGAATAAAACAAACTTTCTCCTCTGTGAAGTTTACAATTGGCAGCAGGGGTAGGAGGGCTGGGAGGGAAGAGCAGGGAAGACAGTCAATAGACAGACAAATATATGTCAGATGGGGAAAAGTGCTTTGGAGAAACAGCAGGCTAAGGCGGATAGAGCATGCCTACTGGGTTGGAGCAAGGGGGGCATTTGTCATTTTATATGCTGCAGTCAGATAAGATGACAATGAGCAGAGCTCTGAAGAAGGAGATGAGTGAGTGCAGAGTCTCTGGGAAAGAACAGCACTCCCAAGAAAGAATCTGCACACTGCAGAGATAGGAGCATACGTGGCATGTTTCAGGAAAGGCAAAGAGACCAGTGTGACCCAAGCAACGGGAGCCTGTCAGGGAGTGATCAGACGCAGATCGCAGGCAGTGGTTAGATCTAAGTGAGAAAGGGTCACGGGGGCAGGGGCTGAACAATAGAGTGGCATAATCTGATCTGACTTAATTTTAAAGGGACTGCTGTGCACAGAATGGGGCCTGGGTAAGGAGTTAGCACAGGAGCTAGAGGAAACCAGCTGCAATCATCCTGGTGGCCTGGGCCAGGCTGGGGGAGGTGGCCAGACCGAGGCCCTATTTTGAAGGAGAGACTACAAGATTTGCTGATGGGCTGATATGCATTGACATTATTAGGTAAAAGCTCTGAAGATTATAATCACCTTTAGTCAGGCACAGGCCATACACTTTTTTCTAAGGCATTTCTGCAGTTTTGTTTTGGAGGGGAGTACTGAGACCCACAGTGTGGCTTACTTAAGGCACTCACAGTTAGTCTCATTCACCAGCTAGGGAAATTAAGGTTGATGGCTTGCCAAGGTCAACTGCTAATAAAGTGATAGCACCACGCTCAAAATGTAATCTTCTGACACTAAACCCTCTGTTTTCCCAAACTTCACTGCAGTGTTGTTCTTTTTTTTTTTTTTTTTTTGACTGTTGTTCTATTATAGTGGTCCCATTTCTGCCCCCCTTTGCCGCAGTGCTATGTTCTAAGGCAACAGTTTGCAACCAGTGTGCTGCAAGAATGTTTAAAACATGTGATACCTGACTATTTAGTCAGGGGCACTGACCTCTTTTCCCTTCGATAGACAAAAAAGAGAGTGTGCGCAGCTAACACACCAAAAGCTGTCCATTGTGAGTGAATCAAAATTATACCTATTTGTTGTCAGATCGGCAAAAAATAAAACATAGTTTTTGGTGTGCTGCAGAATTTTAGTCATTAGTTTATGTGGGCCATGTGATGAAAATGGTTGAAAATCGCTGTTCTAAGGTAAGCTTACACATATGAAGGAAATTTTGCCTGTCTTCCTTTGAGCAGAAAACACTGCCAAAATTCTTGAACAATGGGAAAGAGAAATGTTAATTGAAATTAGAACTGCAAAAGAGGGTGGAGCAGAGTTGGCCCCTCCTGTCTGCTCTGAACAAGACTGACTTCTCTAGGCACAGCCTAGAGTCGTTATTAATGCAGACGTTTCCTCGGGTAGTCTTGAGTGGAAATACAGTTGAGCGATCCACAATACAGACAGCTCGCTGGCTGGGGAGGTAAGCATTTTTCCCCACCATGAATTTATATTAAGACTACTCTACTTTCCAAGGGAATAAAATAGCTATAACTCTTTCAGGCCAGCCTTGTCAAGGCAGAGTCCAGACAGACCCTATGACCACACCCCTGTTCCTTTCTAGAGCTTCCTCCACGCCCTGCACAGTCCTCTTAGCTCCAGCTAAGTCTTTTTTCTTGAAGAGTGAATGAGTCTTCCCACACAGCCCCTGGAGGCCACTGACACCCAAGTGTTCCTGAGCCACGGTGGTCTGAGCCTGACCTGGCCAAGAGGTACGACTTTCCTTAGAAACCTGCTGAGCTCAAATTCACTGTCCACAGGGGAACATCTTCACCCTTGGCTGCAGATCATCCCGGAGTTCCCAGCCCACTTTCTGAGTTCTCCTGGGCTTTCATAGTAGTAGCTGTTTGGAAATTTTGTCACGCGCATGTTTTTAAAAGCATGTGGAGCATTTGGGTTTTTAACCTTTCCCTCCCTCACCCGCTCAGAGTACCTAATCAAGAGAAAGGAGCACAGTGATGAGTTCTCAACCTCAGCATCAACCTAAATGTCTGCACACAACAGGTCCTCGCTAAGTACCCATTGAGCAGAAGGAAACATTTCCTGTTTTCCAGTCTGATAAGCGAGGGTGACTAGACCCCCCTCTTGGGGTTTTTGTGCAGATGTTTTAAATGAGAACCAGTGCAGAGTGGATACTGGCAGTCCGCTGGGCTCCTCACTCTCTCCCACATACCGCCTTGCAGAGCACACAATTCCCATTTGTTCAGCAAAATGTCCAGATTCTGCATGTCGGGGCTGTTCCGGATCACTCATAAATTAAAGAACCACACATGGTAAACCAGAGAATGCCAAAGTTGTACTGTAGTTAACTTCCTGACCACAGGAACTAGCAGCTTTCTATTCACCAATTCTGGAAACCAACCTGGAGCCAGCTTCTCCCCAGAGCCAAAGGTACTCCCCTCAAGGAAAGTACTTCAGTGGGTCCCTAACAGGCAAAAAGAGCCACCATCCCTGACTCACTATCATGGGGTGCCTTAGCCTAGGGAGAACTGTGGGCACACCAGCGAGGAGTTCATTCATTCAGCAAGGGTTTATGGAGCACTTACTCTGTGCCAGGCACTGTATTTTCTGGCTGACAGGGATCTTGGAGATGAACTAGTCCAACCCTTTTGTTTCAGAGTTGAGAAAACTGATGGCCAGAGAGGGGGAAGTGACTTTCCCAAGGTCCCTTAACCTGCAAAGGTGAATTGTGTCAGGTGCGCTGGGGCAGAGGAGTGATTAGCTCACAAATTTATCACCTCAGTGTTCCCTGGTGCACTGAATCCAATGGTCATCCTAGGTCAGCAGAGTCTGCTCAGACAGGCTGGTAGATTCTGAGAAGAAAGAGTTTTCCCAAGGAAGGCCAGGCCTCCAAATACTTTAATGTAACTCTGAACATAGGTGATCTGTTCTGCCTGCTTCTCCAAGCTCATCTGTCACCGGTCTCCCTCACACTCAAAACTCAGTGCTCAGTACTCTCTGGACCCTGGGCTTCCCGGGGCTGTTTCCTGCTCCTGGGAAGAGCGCAGCGCTGTCTTAGTCCATGCGTGCCATAACAAAATACTTCACACTGCATGGCTTTTAACAGCAAAAATGTGTTGATCGCCATCCTGGAGGCTGAAATTCTGAGATCAGGATGCCCATATGGTTTGGTGGGGACACCCTTCTAGGTCTCAGGCTTCTAGTTGTATCCCCACATGACAGAAAGGACTAGGGAGCATTGTGGGGTCTCTGTCATAAAGGCACAGATCCCATTCATGGGGGCTCCACGCTCAGGACTAATTACCTCCCAAAGGCCCCGCCTCCTAATACAATACCCTTTGGGGGTTAGGATTCCAACGGAGGACTTTTGGGAGCGCACAGACATCCGGTCCACAACACCCTCCATCTCTGGCTCGCTCACTCCATCAGTTTCTCAGTATCAGACCAAACATCTCTTTCTCAGGAGACTTTCTCTAGACCAGGTGATGGCCCCCCTGTCACATGCTCTTGTCACACCTCTTCTTCCCACATCACAACTCCCATCATAGGAATGGATGATACTGTCTTTAATACCTTTCTTCCCTGAGAAACTTTAAACTGTGTCAGGATAGACACTGAACCCGCATCTGCTCCAGGGATGCCCACACTCAGCACGACACGCCCAGCACACTGCAGGTGCAGGGTCCATGCGTGTGAGCATGGGAATAAATGCACCCATCTTAAGAAAGCACCTAGACTCAGATCCAGAGACGAGAGTGAGGACAGACTCAACAGGGAGTCGCAACCGACATGAAATGGATGAGAGGACTTATGAGAAATCGCAGGATGCAGGAAGAAAACACTTCCCTCTAAAAGAAGGCTCTTCTTCCTTTCACACTGAGGAGGCAGGTCCACACATTTAATTAAGCTTTCATCACAGATGTGGTCTGCAGTCTGGGATCAGGATGGTCAGAAGTTTCAGGACACAGAGCCCTGCATGCTGGCACAGACTGTGCTCCCCACATCTGGATTCCACATCTGGTGAGTCACGTATGTTTGAGGTGTGGCCATCGTGGGGTAATGTGTTCCATGGGCTTGCACCGCTGCGGTGATGACAAAAAGCAAGCCTGTGTCTGGAGCTCCACGCAGGAGGTTATAAAAACCAACCCCAACTCCAGAGGGAGAAAGCCACAGTGGCCACCTGCCTACAAAGTAACCAAGGCCGAGAGATAGAATGACACTGTTTTCTGGCTTTACTTATAATAAAACTAGCAGCAGCCAATCATTTATGAACTCTGTAGAGACTTTTGCTGAGACAAACCAAGAAGGAGCTGAACTGAGCTGTAATTTTATTTACTTGTTTATTTATTTCTAGATTTTATTTATTTTTAGAGAGAGGGGAAGGGAGGGGGAAAGGGAGAGAAACATCAATGTGTGGGTGCCTCTTGTGCGTCCCCAACTGGGGACCTGACCTACAACCCAGGCATGTGCCCTGACTGGGAATCGAACCGGTGACCTTTTGGTTCACAGGCTGGTGCTCAATCCACTGAGCTACACCAACCAGGGCTGAGCTGTAACTTTAGAGGGCATCTCACTCACTCAGGGCAAGAAATCAAGAGATCCTAGATTAGGTAACCTGGGTTCTAGCCCTGACTCTGCCACTGACCCCCGGGGCCAGCCTGGGAGTACCAGTGTCCTACTTGTGCCAGTTTCCCACAAAAGAAAAGGAAGATTTCTAAGTTCCCTTCTATAATGTGGACAGAATTGTGTCCCCTCCAAATCAACATGTTGAAGTCCTACCCCCCAGTGTGATGGTAATTGGGAGGTAGAAGGATAAAGGAAGACTTAGGATGGGGCTCACGGGGTGGAGGAAGGGGTTCTCCGGCTGCAAATCAAGGAGCATGACTGGAAATTGATTCTGAGAGTCACTGATGGATATGGAGCTGGGAGTCCACCCTGTACCAGGTACTATATGATAAAAAAGACAGGTGGTCTCTGACATTCACTCACTGAACTTTATCGAGCATCTCCCATGGGCCAAATAAGACCTGGTCTCAACTTCTAGGAGCTGGCTGGTCAGTGGGCTGTGTGTTCTGCGTATATCTAGCCTGTGGAGTCTTTCCTGATGCTGGGATGCCCTTGTGAAAGTTCTGTCTCAAGGAAATTCCCAGGGACTAGAGAGGGGAGGAGGCCTCTCGGCTGCAGCCCATCCCCCCCAACACATGCATCAACCCCCCAAAGCAAGGAAGGCTCCTAGGCAGAATCTAAGCAATCACATCTTGGAGGCCAGGGGCAGGAGGAAGAGAGAACAAGCTTCACTGCAAATGCTGCTGAGCCCAAGGGGCATGCAGGGCTATGGCAGTAACAGTGCCAATTAGTCTACCCTCCAGAGAACCTCCTGGAAGGGGAGTGAAGGGTTCTTCAGGCCATCTGCTATAAAAGCTCTAGGGGAGGGCTGCCTTTATGAAGGGCCAAGGACACGGCTATCTGCTGAGCCAGGCCTGGCTAAACCCCAGCAGGCCCATCCACAGTCCAGCAGGTTTTTCAAAAAAAGGTGCAGTCACATCATCAAGATCTTTGTCATGTGGCCTAGAGCTGGGAAACACACACCCCAGCCCCTAGTTAACTACGGCCATAGTGAAAACACAGCCATTATTACATAACAGGACAGCCAGACTGAGTCATCCTGGGGCAGACAGGAAGCCTTCAATTAGGGGAATAGCTCAACACACAGGTGACAGCTAGTGCCTCTTAGGTACCCGTTCCCTGAGGATAATTCTAACCTATCTGATCATCTCACAGGTTTGCACATAATCACAACCTTATATAACGCACAAATATCAAAATTCACTTCTAGTTGCACTGTTGACCAGTTACTTATATGGATGATATCGCTGTACCATTAGTTAAAACACACACATGCTTTAAATGAGAAAATGGGCAACATTTAAAAGGGCCAGTGGCATAACCCAGATGTGTACCAGGGTAGGGAGGGAGAGGGGGCATGCGATTTTAAGGAAAAGTGGCAGCATTTGTTTGGAAGGTTTATGAGAATTTCTTAGAAGGCCTGCAACTGTCTTAGAGTCAGTTCTTGGTGATCACAGTAGGAAAGAAGAAGGAAGGGCATGAATAACCTAAGATGGTGGGGAATTAAAACAAACCAATAAAAAAACATGCATCTGGCTTCAGCATTCTATCAGACGTCCGTGCAATTCGACACACCCAGCCTCCCTTTGCACCCTGATGCCCGTATCCTCCCATGCTGGCGGGAGCAGCAGTCCAGGAGGTGGCTGGGCAGGCGGCCATAAGCAAGCATTAAAATGGACAATCCATTTGCCAAGAATCAAGAATCTGTCTCGAAGTATGGAAACATTTCTCACAGGCTGCACAATTAGGGAGGCAAACCCAGCTGGGCAGTCAGCGCACCTGGCCATGTGAATGGACCAGATACAAAGGTGGATAAATTAGGCTGTGGCCACAATTGTATCAGCGGTCAGGAGACCTGACCTTATAACCAGAAATACCAGCAGGACAGGGAAGGTAAATGATAGTCTTTTCCCTCCATTTCTGATCCCTCCTCTCAAAATGACTTTTTAAAGCATTTATCTTGGAAATGAAATTGCAGGGCTGAAAATACTATATTTTTCAATGAAAGAGAGAGAAAGATCTAGGAGGTCTTTCGTTTGCGTTTGGTTTAAATTAATGGAGACTGAAGTGGGGACCAGCTGCAAGGAAGTATGTACCCAGGACACATCACTGCCAACCTCACCATCTGAAGACAGATTAATTATCACGATGGGGGAAAGGAAGGTTTCTCAGGAGCGTCCCTTCTCCCAGAACTGACTTCGGAGTCACATGGACCCGAGTTTAAACCCACTTCCTAGCAGCTGGTAGCCATAGGCTCTTTCCTTAACCTGGGCTGCAGTTTCCTCACGGCGGGATGGGGATTCCAGGGGGTCGCAGGAACAGGAGAATGCCTGCACCAGCGTGGAGTGGGCAGTCAGTAAGGGGTCCACGGAACTGTTCTTGGGCGACCCCGGCTGGCTGCCACTTGCAGCCAGATTGAGTGGTTATAGAAGTAAGAGCTAAGACACAGGGCTCTCTGTCCAGCCTCAAAGCGACGGCAAGGCAGACAGACTGTGGAAACAGAAAAAGCTCCCTCTGGTGCTGGAAAATGAAGCTGGGGGCGGGGGGCGGTGCCGGGGCTCTCAGATCACTGAGAAAGGCCTTTCTGCACATTGACTGCCCAGCAACACCGGAGGGGAGCGGATGCACGGGAACTACCTGTCTGCAGGTGCACCTCACCCGGGGTCGCCCAGCTCCCGGGAATCACCCGTGCCAAGGACGGCTTGTCACCAGACCTAACAACACTCACTGGCACAGGTCTTCCCATCACTGCGGAGCACGTGGCCCTCAGGACACTGACAGGCGAAGGATGTGTCCGTGTTGACGCAGGCGTATTCGCAACCATGGTCGCTCAGCAAGCAATAGTCGGCCCCTGCAAAACCCAACAGCCAGGCGAGGTGGTCAGCGGAGCCTCGGGGCTTTTCTACCCCACCTCACCCATGGGCCTGTGGTCACAGAAGACAACCCCAGGATCCCCCGGGAGCAAAGGACATAGGAAAGAGGGGCCAGATGCACTGTTCTCTGCAGGCATCGCAGTTTTCACTCCTGTCGCAAGCCTCTCCCAACCAGAGAAGGGCGGAGGGGGACTCACGGGAGCAGGTCTTGAGGTCCTCATTGATGAGGAAGCCTTCAGAACACTGGCAGACGAAGGACTCCTCTGTGTGGAGACACAGCTGCTCGCAGCCATGGTCCTGCTCCTTGCAGTGATCCACCCCTGCGGTTGCCACAGGAAGACAGAAAATAAGGGCAGGGGCATCACCCACCAGCAACAGGGCATTCAGTACAAAACATCCTCCAAAGAGCCCCTGAGAAGCCATTTCCTTTTCGTCTACTCTGTGTGACTGGCTTCTCTAGAATATCAGTCTTGTTTCTCTTCCCATTTCTTTGAAGAGTAGAGCACACACTGCTCCTGGGTAGGTGGTAATGAGAGCAGCCCTCTGCCGGGGCCTCTGCACCATAACCGAAGTGCTCGTGGCAAATGCTAGAGCAGGTGCAAACCCCATCTCCCAGGAGGAAGGCGAGGCTCGGGAAGGTCAAGCTGCCTGCCCAGAGCCACACAGCTGCCAGAGTCATGCTGAAGAATTGGCTTTCTGGCATCAGACTACCGGGGGTCAAAGCTCACTCCACCACTCCCTGGCGATGGGATGCTGGGCAGTCACTCGGCCCCTCTGCCACTGTCTCCTGGCTTGAGAATTGGGGATGACCATGGCTGCTTTCTTAGAGGAATGTGGCGAGAAGTAGAGGGGTTGATACATGTAAAGTCCTCAGAAGACTGGCACATAGTCACCACTTAACGAATACTTATTATGATTAAGTAGAGTTATGAATTAATTGGGTGGTTTTATTTCTATCTGAAAATGAAAAAGAAGATTTCCCCCCATAACCAGGACACCCAGATTCAGAAAGCAAGCCAAAGCCCAGGCCTGCTGCTCCTGGCACCCCACCCCCTTGCTGCACAGCTGGCCCCACTGGGCAGTGGGCACTGAAGGACAGTGAACAGACAGCTGGGTGAACGGCTCCCACAGACGGCCTGGCAGGCTGTCTCCCAGAAATACTAGAGGCCTTGTACAGAGCCAGCAAATGACTTTTTTGACTCCCACAGGGCCTAGTGTCGATGCCTTCTAGAATACTCCACTGGTGGATGTGCCTACTGCAAACATTTGCAGGATCACAGGAGCCAGAGGCCTGTATTCATATCCTGGTTCCACCATTTACCGGTCATGCGACCCCAGGAAAGTTACTTAATCTTTTTGTGCCACTGTTTCCCCATCTTACATTTTTATTTTTTTAATTTTAATTTTTGATTTTAGAGATGGGAGAAGGGAGGGAGAAAGAGAAGGAGAGAAATATCAATTGGTTGCCTTCCTTAATAGCCTAATCCTAACCCTAACCTGCAACCCAGGCATGTGCCCTGACCGGGAATTGAACCAGCGATCTTTTGGTTTGCAGGGAGATGCCCAACCAACAGAGCCACACTGGCTGGAGTTCTCCTATCTTTAAATGGGGATAAGAATGTACATGTCTCCTAAAGCTGCTGTGAGGATAAAATGAGTGAACAACCGGAAAATGCTCACAGCAGTGCTGCCCAGAGAGGAACCAGAAGGGCTTGTTGCCTTATGGCCTGGGGCTCCCTGAGCCCTCAAGGGGAATAGGATACCATGGCTTTCTCAGGGGACTCCTAGGAAGAAATGGCTTGGTTCATACTTTCTTGAAACTGACTAGGTGGTCCTTTTTATTAGAGTCCAGAGAGAAAAAATGGCCCATCTCTTCTGTCCCCTCCTCTGAGCTCTTTTAGGCTCCCCAAGGTGTGCTGGGAGGGAGAGGCAGGCCATGGCCCTTGGGGCTCTAGTTGGGCTCAGCCAGGTCGTGCCCAGTCTGTCCCGGGATACCTGCTACACTCCTGGGAGGAGGCCAAACGTACTGAGATCTGTCTTCACCAGGGCATCTCCTTGTCACGTGGAAGACCTCCTGCTCCCCACTTATGTCTTATGAGGGGTCTCAGAGACATCCAGAGGCAACCTTCTGGTTCACAAGTTCTTTGACCTCTGAAATCAGTCCTTAGAAAGCCTAATCGAGACACTTCGTTCCCCCTGAAGACTGAAGAGGCACAAGTTTTCCTGAGGACTCTGCTCTGTACCTAATACTTCATCTGTGAAACTTCCCCTCCTGGCAGTTGAAGGTCCCAACACTGAACAGCTGCATTGTTCTCATTCACAGTCTATCTCTGTCCCCAAAGCTGGAGCAGATGTGTGGCTTGCAGGGTGGAAAGCCACACAAAGGGCCCCTTCTCTGCTGGCCAGTCACCAAGTCCCTCTCCCAGCACCAGGGTCACAGGCACCCACTGAGGGGCTCAGGCACCCCCACCCCGTTGGCCTGGACCCGTGCAGACTGGGCCTCATCGAAAAAGGATGGAACCATCCAGCTGGCAAAGCCTGCAAGTTTCCGTGCATTTACGTCACCAAATGGAGCTTTGTTGTGCCTCTTACAAAAGAAAATCAAGGAAAGGCTTCACAAAAAGTCCCGTGTTTCTCAGCTCCACCCTCAGATTAGCCCTGTGGTAGCCTAAGTGCTTTCCAAGCTCTGTCCCTTCCAGTCTCTAGCCCCAAGCTGGGGCCAGCACTTGTCACTCTCCCCAGACTCTGTGATAATAATGAACTGTTATCTGTAACTGTATGTTTTCCCTGTGCTGGGCACAGTGCTAAGATACTGAAATGCTCCTGATTATTCCCCTTAACAACTCCAGGAGATCAGTGCTATTATAATTCAAAACAGATGGAGAAACCAAAGCTCAACAAAGTGAAGTAAGTGCCCTGGGTCACAGGTCTTGTGTGCAGTTGAGCTTGGACTTGACTTTAGGATAGTCTGACTTAATTGGTGATCTTAGCAGCACGATTAATATTTCTCAAGTGCTTATTACATGGTTAGCAGCACTTTTCCAAGTGTTTTATACATATTGATTATTTTAATCCTCACTATGCAATCTATGAGGTAGGTTGCATTAATTGTCCCATTTTATGGATGATGAAACTGAGGCAAGGAAGATTAAGTCTCTTAGACCATCAGACCCACAGGAAATCCAGGAACTTCAGAAGTACTTGGCTGCTAGTGGGCCTGCGGGATCAATGGGACCCCCTTCCCTCCAGTCAGCATTACCACCCCTGGGCACACTTACGGCTGCAGGTCTTGCCATTGGGGTCCAGTCTGTAGCCCCTACGGCAGCGACAGTAGTAGCCCTCTTCTGTGTTGACACATTCGTGCTCACAGCCTGGTTTCTTCAGCGCACAGTAGTTGATCCCTGCGGGGAGAAAAGGCAGATCCTGCCTCAGACTGGGCTTCTCCGGGGGCTGTGAGGTCAGCCCCTCACAGGAAATAGTCAGTAAATAAGGTATTCTATAAAACACAGGAAAAACAGCTCCTGCTCTCCCAAGCTTGTTTGAAGGAAAACCTGGTCCCCAAAGTGTCCCCCTGGTTTCCCCAACATGGGTCTTTCCCCCTTTGGTGGCCAAAAAGCTGAAAAATAGGTTGAGGGCTACCGTCCCCAGTCTAGCCCCTTCCAAGAAAGATGGAAAAGCTAAGAAAATCCAGTAGGCTCTTTTTCCAATTAACCTGATCACTAGGGCTCCAAAGCATGTAGGGAGCTGCCATCTGCTGTGGCATCTGACAGTGACATCAGGCAGCACCAAGCAGAAGGAACAAAAGCTGATCTTGCAAGATAACCAGCTGCTTAGGAGGCGCAGGAAATGGTGAGGGTCCAAATGCTTAAGCACGTTCTGAGTGAAACCACAACAGCATCCATATCAGGAACCTGGAGGAAACACATCTCAGATGCTGCCCAGGTTGCTGTAGCTTTGTCCTATGGTGATATTCACCTCATCCAAGCTATTCAGCAGTCTAGTTGTCTAGCAGCCAATTAGCAGTTTCATTTCCTGGTAGAAAGTGTTAGCACCCCAAGGCCTCACACAGAGCAGGTTATGGGCAAGATGGGGAATGGTAAAAGGGAACCAAATGAGCTTGTGGGGGGCTTTATGAGACTGGTGTTGGGGGAAAAGATGACCACCAACCTCAATGGCGGGGCTGGACCAGTGTAACCACATTGCTTTTTTCTGGGCATGTGACAGACACTGTTGGTTGCCTTGCCAACAACCATTATCTGTCTTCTTAGGACCAGAACCCTGATCCTCAAGAATCACGGCTGGTCTAAGCCAACCTAGCAACCACGTTGTCCTTGGTCAGTGATTGGTCTAAGGGTGGGAACGTGCCCTAGTTCTAGCCAATGAGACATGAAGAGTTTATTGGGGACCCTAGGAAAAAATTTCTTTCCTGAAAAGACAAAGAGGAATAAAGAGAAATACTGTTTTCTACTCTCTTTCCTTTCTGTCTTTGGGTCTAGTAGTGTGAGGTCATGATGCTTGGAGCTATGGCAGCTGTGTTATACCACAAGATGACAAATGTGAGGATTAAAAGTCAACGTGCTTTAGTAAAGGGACAGAAAGAGTGTAGGTTCTTGATAACATCACTGAGCCAGCCCTGGGATCAACCACCTCTGGGTCTGTTGGGAAAAAGTAAGTGTCCTTAATTGCTTCAGACACATGCTACAACATGGATGAACCTTGAAGATATTATGCTAAGTGAAATAAGCCAGTCACAAAAGGACAAATATTTCACTTATATGAGGTACCTAGACTAATAAGCAAATTCATAGACAGAAAAGAGAATGGTAGTTGCCAGGGGCTGGGAGGGGAAAGGAATGGGGTGTTATTGTTTAATGGGCACAGAGTTTCAGTCTGGGGAGATGAGGGGGTTCTGAAGATGGATGGTGGGGGTGGTCACACAGTAATGTAAATTACTTAATGCCACTGAACTGTGCAGTTTAAAATGGTTATAATGGTACGTACAATGGTACATTTTGTTATGTATATTTTACCACAGTTTTAAACAAGCTGACGCTGTCTTGAAGAAAGACATATACACAAAATAAAGAAACTGAAAAACACCTAGATTCTTAAAGAGGTGATCACTCAGTTATTGGACAAACAGCAGTTCAAAAACGACTCTCCTCCAAATGGTTCCTTACGGCAGAGGTTTAACTGTAGGTCTTTGTCTTCTTTACATGCTTGAGTCACATTTCTTCATGTGTGTTACTTAGATAGTCATTTGTGTATTCATTCAATCAGTTTTTATTGAGTAGCTATTAAGTAATGCATATCTGGCTCAGTCTCATCACCAACTGTGAAGGGCTACATACAGGCCAGGCTAGGGTGTCGTTTTATCTGGTAAGTAGATGATAGAACTGTCAGGTAACAAATTAAACAGTGCTTGTGAGATGGAGACCGTGCTGAGAAGGTAAGCCATAAAAACGTGGAAGATCAGTGACCCTAGAGAATGAATTATAGTGCCAACTGAGTGGCGCAGGTAGTTTTGAAAAAAATTGGGCAAGCTACCAAATGTTTTAGCAGGGAGTCGTGTTCCTTTGGGTTAGCAAATCCAGATTCTGATAAGTAAAGCAGTCTGTCTTAGGTCACATGGTCAGTATGGGTGACACTGCCAAGACCAGCCCTCACATGGCCCGGCTCAGTCCAACCTGCGGACCCCACCCAGGGTCCTTCGCATGTGAGGTGTCCAGCTACAGGAAGCACCAGCATAAGCAATCCTGGCGCCCAGCACACGGTTGCACATCTGATTCCTCCCCGGGGCCCCGGCAAGCAAGCCAGGCCAGTCCTGGTGTCTGCGCTTTGCACACCCGCCTCCGCAATTTATGCCTTAAATCGATGACAGCACTTTTCAGAAAAAGAAATTGTGCACCGATGAGGAAGAAGAATGAATCCTGGCCAAGGGTCTTTTCTTCAGTAGGATTCTGCTTGAACTCCCTCCCGCCATTAATTGGATGACATCAAATTCCTTTGAAAAATAGATTTCTTATTAGATCTAAAATAGCCCACATCCATTAACCACTTATTAAATGTAAATGGCTGTACTCTGAGCTCAAGATTTGTAATGCTCTTGAGATCCTCAGACTCCTAATAACAAACTTCAGATCTGAAACCCAATTTCTTTGCTTCTCTCTTCCATGTAATGCTCCAGGGGGACAGCGAGCACTCGCTTTCATTAACAGCTGTCTGCCTCCATGGACTGAGTGCCAACATTAAGTCAGGGGCTGGGTCTGCAGCAAAGACTGGAAAATGTAACAATGAGGCAGGATGTTGGGAGAAGGGCTGATGAGGACAGTTTTAGGAACCAATTCCATTTTCCTTGGATGAAAAAATAGGGCACTTGGCTAAAGAGAAAATGGAGGTATAATTGCTGAATTCATAGGGTGGGGCAAAAGCAGGTTTACAGTTATTCATTTGAAAAATATTAATTGATTGACTATCAAATAGTAAAAAAGAGGCCCAACTGTGAACTGATTTGTGGTGGTCAAACTGCTCCTGGAGGGTCACTTCCTCTCCACTGGCCCTTTTGTTCTTGGTCTCCCTCCTCCCTGGATCATGATGTGTGCGCTGCCTTGGACCTTTCTCTTATTCCAAGTGCCTCTCCAGGCAGGGTGAGGAGGGAGTGGCAGAAGTGGAGGGAATCTCAGATGAATGATATGAGATGCAGAGCTTCAAGCAGATTACCTCCGCTCATGGCCACATGCCTACTTGTTTCCTCTTCCCTCTGTTAGTAATGCAATAAAGCTTGCAGGAACACAATGAGTGTCTGAGTTGAACTGGATCTAATTATTCCGCACATAGGAGCTTTTTGGTCCACAAATACGAGTCCACCTGTGAATGATTTTCCCTGGGTGTAGTCAGCCATGGACACATTCACCACTAAAAAAAAAAGATGTGAATAGCAGAGAAGGGTGGGCAGGCCAGAAAATTTGGACCTCTAACATATTGTGTGCATGTGTGGTCTAATGGAAAATATTCCATCTAATTGTTTCTATGCTCTGAATGCTCTCAGTTAAAATTCCCATTTAATGTTTAAATGTTTCCAGGGTTTGCATCCAGGCAAGGCAATGCTGTTATCTTCTGTAAAAGAGGCTCGGTTTCAAAATATGGGCTCTGCAACCACCTGCCAATGTACAAGGCTTAACCCTTACTACAGTGAGTATGTAAGTCAATATGCTGTCAGCAGAACGTGGCTTCTCTGGATTCAGTTATACAGCTGACAGTCCTTTTCAAAAGATATATACAGTCAAATGTTTGAAAAGTCAGTCCTGTGATGCAGAACTGATGTACATATCACCAGGGAGGGTAGGGTGAAGGAGCCCATGAGAATACACCCCTAAATGGGAGCTCCCGAGAAGTCTGTGCACTACACATCAGGAAGACGCAAATAATTCAGTGTGTCTAAATGTGGGCTATGAGAGTACTTTTTGAAAAAATTTACAACTTGCAGGCCTTAAAAAGGCCATCTTTCCAGCAAGATTGAGTAATTCAAATGATAGTTGCAATTTCTCCAGGATGACAAATCTCAGAGATCCATTTACTCATTTTTTCATTTAATAAACACTGTGTCACACCTATATGTGTTGAAACTTTGAGTTGTTGAGGAATCAAGAATGAGAAAAAAATAAGAATCTTCCTTCTTGTGAACCTTTCATTCTAATGGTCTCTCAGGGATGGTCTGGTTTAAAGAGATCCCATTTGGGGTCCAAGCTCTAGTTCCCCAGACAGGCCCCTTAAAGTGTCAGATGACAGGCATTTGAGCCACTCAGCACATTCTAATATCCTGCTGACACTATATACCCTTGGAATGGTGTGGGGCTGCCCAGAGCCTTATGTTTTTCCTTCCTTCATATCAAAGAGGATAGAGCTGCAATTTCCCCCTCTTAGCAGCTACCAAGTGTTTTATCTTGTAGGACTAGAAGAAACCAATTCCTTTTACCTCCTGTCTCTGGGTCCAGCCTTTTCTTTCTCAAAGCCCCAAATACATGCTGTAGGGGTAAGAAGGAGGGAGAGTGCACCCCCATTTCAGACAGAGCCTCAGCTTGGGCCTTGATATTGCTTAATGAACCCAATGGGCAGGCCCAGTCTATTCAATCTCTAAAAGTCATTACCATCACAGGATCACGTGAGACAGGGATAAAATAAAGGGCAGAGTAATATTAGGAAACCTAAATGTTGCATACAAGTACACCTTGTTTGGGATTGTGAGGAAAAGGAAAACTAGTGGGGCATTTAGCACAAGCCCTTTTCCAGTACCCAGGGCCACTTACTTCTGCAGGTTTTGTTATCTGGATTCAGGGTAAAGCCTTTTAGGCAGCGGCAGGAATAGGAATCATCTGCATTAACACACTCGTGCTGACACCCATGATTACGTGAGGCACAGTAGTCTATCTCTGGAAAGAAAGAAAAAATATATTAATAACGAACAAAGCAATACATTTAGCATAGGGAAATAGGGAAATATGAGATTTTCAGTCTTAACTTTTCCTAAACAGATTTAATCCTGTGACCTCACGCACTCATGCCACGAAGAGATCTCTCTATGAGGCTATTTCCATGTTTAGGGATGTGGCCCCTTGGAAGAGGATTTTCTTGACATGTTACAAAATATTTATACAGCAAAGTAATTTATAAGGATGCTTTCCTTGTTTTGGTTCGTATAACAGTCCCTAAAGTGAAAGAGTGTGTTTGGGTGTTGTTCTGCTGTGTTATAGGCTGGGGAAAGCAAGTTTGATGAATGTTTCATGGAATTTATACAATTAAAACAATGACATCTTCCCAAAGCAAAACTCCAAACCACTTAAATTCCTCAAACACGGAGCCAACCAATATGATGCAAAATCATATCCTGGGGAAAAGAAGGTTCCATCCATCTTCTAAGCATAAAAGGCATAGATATTATGGATGCAAAACACGCCCATTCTTACAGCTGCACATACACAGGGTCAGTCATCCCCAGGTTTCATAATCAGAGACTGTAACCTCTAGGTGTACATTAATTTAAATCAAAATATTCGGAGAAAAGTTTACATGGAATTTTTTATAATGGGGTTTTATTTATATAAGTATTTTTAGATACAGGAAGAGACTCTCCTATTACATTTAAGTTTTGTGATCAAAGTATTTTGCTATAGTGGAACTCGGATGCATTGTTTAAAATTGCTAAGAATAAGTGGCCACTGATGGGGTCTTGATTTGATGAGGATTTTTATTGTTTTATGGAACATGTGAACTATGTATATCGTTTTCATATAAAGAATGTGGTATGAGTTTTCCAAGCCTGTACTAAAGTAAACAAAATAAAAAAAGGCAAAGAATATTCTTTTTTAAAATCCTCACTCAAGGATATGTTTATTAATTTTTAGAGAGGGAGGGAGGGGAGGGAGGGAGAAAGAGAGAGAGAGAGAGGAACATCGATGTGAGAGAGAAACATCAATCAGTTGCCTCCCGTACACGCCCCAACTGGGGATTGAACTTGCAACTAGGTATGTGCCCTGACCAAAAGTCACAACCTTCTGGTGCACAGGATAACGATCCAACCAACTGAGCCATCTGGCCAGAGCTTGAAAGACAAAACATTGAAAAGATGTCAGTTCTTCCTAACTTAAAGTTATGGAAATTTTAAACATATACAAAGTGGATAAAATAGTATAATGAATCCATGTACATATCACTCAGCTTCGAGAGAGCCCATCTGTGGTTGACCTGGTTTCATCTATACTCCCATCCTCCACATTAAAATTCTACAGTACTTTGAAGCAAACCCCAGATGTAATATAATTTTGTCCATAAATATTTCATAATGTCTTTAAAAGACTGGAAGTCTTAAAAATATAGCTACAATACCACATAAAGGTACTTAAAACCTTTTTATTTGAAAACTATTTCAAACAAAAAGTTGCAAAAATAAAAATACAGGTATGTGCATACAAGAAATACCTATATACTCTTTACCCACACTCTTTATTGTTAACATTTCACCCCATTTGCTTTATCATTTGCTCATTTCTCTGAACTATTTGAGGATAAGCTACATACATCATAGTCCTTTTTCCTTAAATACAGTGTGTACTCTTGAAGAGGAAGGATATTCGCTTAAATAACCACAGTGTAGCTATAAACTTCATAAATTTACATTGGCACATACTTTTATTTAACCTGCCATCCATATTCTAGTTTTTTCAGTTGATCTAATAATGTTCTTTATAGCAATTTTCATCCTCCAGTACAGGGTTCAGTAGTATAGGGTCAGAGATTATATTTAGTTTTCATATATGCTCATTCCTTCTTTAATCTACATCCATGTTGTCTAATGAGGCTATTTATATTGAAATGGATTAAAAGTCAATAAATAAAAATTCAGTTCCTCACGTGTACTGGCCACATCTCAAGTGACCAATAGTCAGAGTAATTCCTGACTATTGCATTGTGCAGATACAGGACACTCCATCATCACAGTGTGTTCTATTCAATAGCAATAGTCTAGAAGATTTCCAAAGCCTCTCTTTGGGTTTGATGACTTGAACATTTTAATAATACAGTCTCCCCTACTTGTTTTTAGTTTTATGGAGGTTCAACTGGTAGAAACCAAACTACACATATTTAAAATGAGCAATTTGATGAGTTTTCGCATACGTATGCTCCCATGAAATCATCACCATAATCAAGATAACAAACTTAGGCACTATTCTCAAAAGTTTCCTCCTGCCCCTTTCTAAATAATTCTTCCACACTCCCTCTGGCCCCAAACAACCATTAATGTTCTTTTGAGATAAATTAGTTTGTGTTTCCTAGAGTTTTATAAAAATGGAATCATATAGAATGTATTCTTTTTGATCTGTCTTTTTTATTTATCATTAATTATTTTGAGATTCACACATGCCTATGTATGTGTCAATAGTTTGTCCCTTTTTATTGTGGAGTAGTATTTCATTTTATGGATATATCACAATTTGTTTATCCATTCATCTGCTGGTGGGATTTGAGTTGTTTCCAGTTTAGGGCTGTTACAAATAAAGCAGCTAGAAATATTCATGCACAAGTCTTTATGTAGACACGTGCTTCCATTTTTCTTGAGTAAATATCGAGGAGTAGAATGGCTTGTCATAAGGTAGATGTATGCTTCAGTTCTGAAAGATTCCCGTAAGCATTTCATGAGAGCTCCCATTGCTCCATGTCCTCACCTACACCTGGTAATTTTAGCCGTCCTGGTGGGATATAGTGTTTAGCTCATTGTGGTTTTATTTTTCATTTCTCTAATGACTAATGTTGCTAAATATGTTTTTGTATGCTTATTTGCTATCTCCATATCTTCTTTGGTGAAGTGTATTTTCAAATCTTTTGCCCTCTTTTATTGGGTTGTCTATTTATTAAGTTTTAAGAGTTCTTTCTATATTCTAAATATAAACCCTTGGTTGAATATAGATTTGCAAGTATTTTTCCTTTTCATTTGAGTCATAGTATCTTTTGAAGAACAAAAGTTTTAATTTTGATGAAGTTTAATTCATTTGTTTTATATTTTTATAGTTGGTGCTTTTTGTGTCTTATTTAAGACATCTTTGCCAAACCCAGAGTCACCAAGATATTCTCTTAGATTTTTTTCTAGAATTCTTACAGATTTTACTCTTACATTTCAGTCTAAAATCTATTTCAAGGTTAATTTTTGCATGTGGTGTGAGGTAAAGGTCAAGTCACTTTATATTTTTATGGCAGTCCCATTGTGGCAGCACTATTTGTGGAAGATGTTATCCTTTCCCTCTTGAGTTGCCTTGGCACCTTTGTTGTGACTTTATTTCTGGGCTCTGTTCCGTCCCATTGATCTATGCGTCCATCTTTATACCGATTCTACAATGTCTGGATTACTGTTGCTTTATCATTAGTCTTAAAAATCAGGTAGTTTAGGTCTTCTGACTCTGTTTATGTTTTTCAAAATTTATTTGACTATCTTAGTTCTTTGCATTTCCATATACATTTGGGAATCAGTTTGTCAATTTCTACAAAAAAGCATGGTAGGGTTATTGAAAATATATTGAAACTATATTAATCTATAGATTAATTTCAATATGCAAGTCTTTCACATCTTTTGTCAAATTTACCACTAGGTATTACATATTTTTGATGTTATTATAACTGGTATTTTAAATTTTGATTTGCCAGTGAATATTTATAAAAAGAGTTGATTTTCATATATTGACCTTGTATCCTACAATCTTGCTAAACTCACTTAGTAGTTCTAGTAGCTTTTTTGTATTTTCCACTGGATTTTCTCCACAGACAATCATGTTTTCTGTTAATAAAGATGGTTTTAATTATTCTGTTCCAATCTTGATTTCATTTCTTTCTTTCTTTTTCTTGCCTATTAGAATGACTAGAACCTCTAGTATAATACTAAACATAGTGGTGAGAGTGGATAACCTGATTTCTTCCTGATCTTATAAGGAAAGCACTCAGTCTTTCATTATTAAGTATGATGTTAACTGATGATTTTTTTCACTGATATACTTTACCACTCCTACTTTGCTGAGAAGTTGTTTTTTTAATTATAAATGAATGTCAGATCCTGTCCAATGTTCTTTCTGTATCTGTTAAGACAGACCATATGGTTTCTGCTTTTTAGTATGTTAATATTGTGAATTACATTGATCAAGTGTTCAATGTTAAACCAATCTCAAATTCCTAGGATAAATTTCACTTTATATATATTGTGAGAATTGATGCTAAAAGTATTTAAAGAACTTTTGTGTGTATTTTATGGTGGATATTTATGTGTAGTTTTTTTTCTTGGAATGTCTTCTTCTGGTTTTGGTATCATGATAATGCTAGCCTCATAGAAATATGCTGAAAAAATGTTCCCTTGTCTTCAATTATCTGGAAGGATTTGTATTAACTGGCACTAGTTCTTCCTCAAATATTTGGTAGAATTTTCCAGTTAAACCAACTAAGCCTTGAGTTTTCTATGTGGGAAAACTTATAAGTACAAGTTCAATTTCTTTTAATAGATAGATGATATAGTTCTTGAGTTAACTTAAGTAGTTTGTGTCTTTCAAGGAATTGTCCATTTAATCTAAGTTGCTGAAATTATTGGCATAAATTTGTTCATTATTTTTCCTCATTATTCTTTAAACATTTGTAGGATCTGTGGTGATGTCTACTTTCTCATTTGTGATGTCATTAATTTGTATTTTCTCTCTTTTATGCCCTTGACCACTGTGGCTAGAGATTCATCAAATTTATTTATTTCAAAAACCAAACAAACAAACCATCTTTTGTTTTTATCAGTTTTCCCTATTGGTTTTATGTTTTCTATTTCTTTTATTTCACTTCAGATAAATGTATTATTTCCTTTCTTTTGAATGTCTAATAATTACATGAAAAAGTATTAACCTGCTCATTCATTATGATATATTTATATATACATATATAAAATGAATAAATATTCTCTGAATACCTAACATGGGCCAGGCACTGGGATTAGCAGTAAGCAAAACGGGATAGTCCTTTGCCTCATGGAACTTATAGGAGTCACTTATAATGCCTTAAGTTGATTGTTCATTAATCAAATAACACCACCAACAAACATACATTTATAAATTATATATAAATGCATAATTTTATTAAGAAAAGGTAATTAAACAGAATAAACAAATCAATGAGAAAAATGTTTTCCTAAGCAAATTAGCAAAAAAAAATTAAATTGCCTCTCAAAACACTTATGATAGTCTATAAATTGGTGCAAAGTTTTTGGAAAATGTTTTTGTATCCTACATCAAAAGCCTTAAAAATGTTAATAGTCTTTGAATCAATAAATGAGTAGAGATGCAAAGATATATGTGCAAGAATATTTATCACAAATACAATCTGAACAGCCTAAAACACTGTTGAAGAAATTGTGATACTTACAATAGAATATTATGCAGAGTCCAGGAAGAACAGAGTCCCAACCAAGATGGATGCAAAGACACCCACTCCAAGACACATCATAATTAAAATACCAAAGGTTAAAGATAAAGAGAGAATCTTAAAAGCAGCAAGAGAAAAGCAGTTAGTTATCTAAAGGGGATTTCCCATAAGACTGTCAGCTGATTTCTCAAAAGCAACTTTGCAGGCTAGAAGGGATTGGCAAGAAATATTCAAAGTCATGAAAAGCAGGGACCTACAGCCAAGATTGTTCTATCCAGCAAAGCTATCATTTAGAATCGAAGGGCAATAAAGAGCTTCCCAAACAAGAAAAAACTAATGGCAGATCATTATTATACAAAATGTTAAAGAAACATATTTAAGAAAAAGAAGATCAAAACTATGAACAATAAAATGGCAAAAAATACATATCTATCAACAATTGAATCTAAGAAAACAAACTAAGCAAACAAGAAGAACAGAGACAAAATCATAGATATGGAGAATGTTTTGATGATTGCCTGATGGGAGGAGGCTGTAGAGGAATGCGTGAAGTGGTGAGGAGATTAAGAAGTACAAATAGGTAGTTATAGGATAGCCGCGGGGATATAAAGTACTGTATAGGAAATAGAGCAGCCAAAGAACTTATATGCATAACCCATGGACATGAACAATGACGTGGAGTGGAGATTGCCTGAGGGAGCAGGGTGTGCTGGGTGGAGGGAGGCAAAGGGGAAAAAAATCAGGACAACTGTAATAGCATAATCAATAAAATATAATTTAAAAAAGATAATCCTCATGATTTAATGTTACACTACATGATATAAACCCTATAAAGATATATTCATATGCATAAAAATAGAAATATAGCAAATTGATATTAATAATGGTTATCTCTGGATGATGAGATTACAGGTCATGTCATTTTGTACAATTTCACTTCTATACTATCCAATTATCTACAATAAGCATATATTACTTTGATAATATAATTTAAAATATGAAAAATACAAATACACATTCATAATTGTGAAACTATTTGCCATGGAAAATGGCAGAAATAACATAGAAAAAAGAACATCATGGAAGGGACCCAGTAATTTGGAGAAGAAAATAATCAGGGAACATACTGGGAATGGCATGTAAATCTTCATATCTCTATATCCAAAACACAAAATACAGGCAACGAACAGTCACTTTAGAATCTCTATATAGGAGAGTGACTATGAGCTTACAGGTATTGCTGGAATTTGGGGAGATAGGAAGCAAAGGTATGAATGAATGTGGAGAGGGCAGCCTATACATTCTATGGACCACAGTGCCTATATAATGGTCTCACTCTACTCATCATACAGACTTTCTTGCTTTCTCTCCCTCAACTTTTCCAAGTCTCACAGTTCTTGCCTCAGGGCCTTTGCACTGGTACTGTGTTTCCTATACCTTAAAGGTCTCCTCTCCCTCACCTCCTTCAAGTCTTTGATTAAATGTCACTTTCTTATTGAGACCTGCATTCTACTCTTACCCTGCTCCCATAGAAAGTGAGCTCCATAAGGACAGAGGTCTTTTGGTCTATTTTATTTACTGCTTTATGTCATTTCTACAACAGTATCAAGGACATAAGAAGCACTCAACAAATATTTGTTGTATGAATACATGGTTATTGGTATTACTCTTTAAATAGTGTTTTTTTTAGGGTTTAGATGAGTAAACATTGCCCACCAAATACCAGTGAGGGTTCACTAAGAGTGGAAGACAGGTCTCATGCCTTCCTTGTGGCTTCTTCCCACGAGACTATTTTAAAAACCTCCCTCTAGAAGGACCTCAGTTCAGCAATCAGCATCCTCTGGGTTCAGACATTCAGCCAGTTACAACCCCACCAATTAAGTATTCTGTCATCCAGCATGCATTTCTCTGTCTGGTCCATGGGGCCTCATTGTTAATTGGGCAAATACCTATTAAAGTCTAGACAGTTGCTACCATATTTTCCAAGCCTGCCTAGTCCACTAAATGAAATCAAGTCATTCTGATGTGACTCATTCTTAGTGACCAAGAAAATGAGAGAAGTTTAATTTGTTCTATAGGTCTCAAAGTACAAGGAAGCAGTTATCAACTCAGTTTAAGGAATCACTTTCTAAGAGTCAGAGCTGTTCAAAGGGCAATGCAATGTATGGGGTGTAGTGAGTGTCCTGTCAGTGGGGTTATTCAATTGCAGGCTGGAGGTACATGATGGAAATATTGTAGGATGGGTGGTTGAGCTAGAACTAGGCTGAACTTTCAGTCCCTCGGTTCAAAGACTCAGAGTCTTTGATTCATGTTCACAGGTCTCACATGTGACATGACAGGCTGTAGGAAGAGAGTGGTATTCTGCACATTAATGGCAAGTTGGCCAGAAAACCCAAAAACCAATACATTCTAGTTCTTCTATTGCTGATTCAGTATTAAAATATTTCCTTTTTCTGTCTTTAACTTTTAATGCAAGTACAAATATTCACTTACTACTTTAGCACGAAGCATTCCTTTTTGAAAAATAGGGTGGAAACGTCCACCAAGTTATCAATGGAGTCTGAAAAGTAATGGGTATAATGACCTCCAAGTCAGTAAATAATAAATAGCAACATGAAAAATATGATGTCTACAATTGTCTTTAATCATCATTAGACATTAAACATGAAGCCCAGTCTCCTTGATACCAAAGACACAAAACCCTGTCCAAAGGACTGAAGTCCTTTATCTATCTTTCCTATGCAAAGACCCTGAACATCCATCTGAGAATGTTCTCATGGATGCTTCAGGAGTAATGGTTTCAAATCAGACCTCACAAAGTCCAGCAATTCTACTTCTGGATATATACCCAAAAGAACTGAAAGCAGGGACTTGAATGATAACTTCATGTTCATAGCAGCATTATTAACAATAGTAAAAAGGTGGAAGCAAACCAAGTGTCCATTGACTGATGAATGGATTAACAAAATGTCCCATACACATTCAATGGAATACCTTCAGCCTCAGAAAGAAAGGAAATTCTGATATATGCTATACCATGGATGAACCTTGAAGATACTATGCTAAGTGAAATAAGCCAGTCATAAAACAACACACATTGTGTTATTCTACTTATATGAGGTACAGAGATTAGTCAAATTCATAGAGACAGAAGGTAGAACGGTGGTTGCCAGGGGCTGGGAAAGGAGAAGGGAATGGAGTGTTATTATTTAATGGGTACAGAGATTCAGGTTAGGGAGATAAAAAAGTTCTGGAGTTGAATGGTGGTGACGGTTGCACAACATGAATGTACTTAATGCCACTGAACTGTACACTTTAAAAATTACAATGGTATATTTTATATTATGTATATTTTACCATAATAAAAAAGTGTCTTGCCATGTTTTGCAAACTGATGGTACTGTACTTACGTGGTTCTACCCTCTCCCCTCCAGAAAATATTCATATACATGTGGATGGGTTGTCTTAGGATAAGGACTTGAGAGAAAAGGTGATGCTCTTTTCAACACTGCTTACATATTTTAAATAACATTACTTGTTCAGAAACATAGAGCTCTATTACATACATTTTGGCTTAATCATAAATTAATCACACTCAGTATGATTAATGTTCACCCGTCTACATTTCATTAAACAATAATTGCACACTTACTAATTGGATTAGCTTTCAAATATACTTGTGGGTAAAACTAGAGACTGAAATTTAAGAAACTAAGGCTTTTTTACTATTTTTTTCAAGTTTACAAGAAATGAGAAATTTTTTAAAATGTTTTTTTTTTTTTCTTTCATCACTGTGTGGTTGCGTCTCACTCATGCCCCTATCTGGGGACCTGACATGCAACCTAGTAATGTGCCCTGACTGGGAATCGAACCAGCGATACTTGGCTCGCAGGCCGACGCTCAATCCACTGAGCCACAGCAGCCAGGGCTAAAAAATATATCTTTTAGTGTCACAGCAGCAGCCAGGCTGGCTTGGCTGGCAACTGTTGTGTTGCCACATTAACTACTAACAGGATGCCTGACTGAGCTTCTACCTGCATCCCGTCTTTCTGTCCTTTAACCTGGTCCTTATTTCCCAGTCCTTGTTCTTGTCGCTGCCAGAATCTAGAGTACTGCCAAGTGTCGTGGTTCTTACAACTGGCCTTTGCTTTACTTTTTTACTCTCACAGCTTTCTAAGTACTTCAGTGTCTCCTTTCTCTTCCTAGTCCCCTCTCAACACCTGGCTTCCTGCCCCACTCCTAAACACGGTGGGAAGGGGGCCCTTCTTCTAGGGGATGCATCTCCCTGATGCTGCCTGCCCAGAGCTCACTGAATGCCCAGCACTCGTCTCTGCCCACAGGTTGGGGCGGCCCACTTCTGGGCCTTGATCTGGGCCTAAGACTGCTGGGCTCCATGCCTCCTTGGCGACACCTCACAGCTGGAGCAGTCCCTCCCCTGATCCCAGCCAGACCTGCTCTCCAGGCCCCTCACTGCACTGTCTGCCTCCAGGGTCTCCTGGCCTGCACCATGTTAGGGCCTGTAATTCTCCACATCCCAAGAGATTCTGGGATGGGAGACATGTGGAGCCACAGTGTGGGGGTGATGATGAGGCTCTGGGAACTGGGGCTGGAGGAGGAAATCAGGTGATCCCAGCCAGGAGACTGGACAAGAGATATGTTTTCTTCCAGGCCTCACCCCAGGGATGCTGCAGCATCCCCGCCTCTTTTAGTCCAGCTGGCCTCCTCTTACCCTCAACTCCTATTGGGGGTCTCGCCTGCATCACACTGTGAGCCCCTGGTCACACAGCTCAGATCTCTTCTCCTCTAGGAAGTACTTTGAGTGGTGACTGAGCTGCTGTGTGGCTTGTGTCCCCAACCAGCTTCCAGTGGAAGCCTGGGGCCGAGTCTTGAATTTTTTTAATGCACAGTTAAACTTAGCTCAGGCTCGTGGTATATGCTCATAAATACCAATTTAAAGTCTTTGAAGCCAGTATCAGCCCTTAAAAGAATCTGCTTGGCACCAGGCAATTTGCTCAATGGTTTATATGGATTAGCTCATTTAGTCTTCAAGACAAAGCTATGAAGTAGGTAATATTATCACCTCCTATTACGGCAGAGGAAACTGAGGCATAAGATCACCCAGTGAAAAGGCAGAAGAGCTGGGATTTGAACTGAGGCCATGGTTGCCCCTTTGATGGAGAAACTGGCTCATCAGACCAGCAACCATAATTCCCAAGCCATTATTACCACAATGCAGGCTGCTGGCTTATAGTTCAGAGTATTCAGAAGGGAAGGGAGATCAGAAACAGAGAAGTCCCTTCATTCATTTGTTTATTCTCTCAATAAACAACTGTATGCCAGTCATGTGCCAGGTGTGGATATGAGCCTGTCTGGCTTATATCTTTGTACAACGTTCCTCCCCTGGCTACCCTAAGTTCATCATTTTTTAAGCCTGGTGATTGACAGCTCTGCCGTCAAGATTCAGCCCAGATCTCTTCTCTACTAGGAAGGCTCTTGCTTTATTCATTGCTATTGGCACATGGCTAGGGCTCCAGAAATGTATGTTTTGATTTAACGTGTCCCTTACAGTTCCGAACTCTACCTCTGCCTCCAGCTCTGGTGTTTGTAAACTGTTGACATTTAGGGACTGGCAAGCAAGCTGATGTTTCAGGAATTTTGGGGGATACTTTAAAAAAAAAGCTGTATAGGTATGTCCTGCTTTATATACTAGATGTATTTTAGAAATATTATGGGTACATGAACTTTTTATGAATTGAAATCTTGTTTTCTCATTGATGTTTGTCTTAGAGATGACTTATTTAAAATTGCTATTAAACTTCACTTTTAAAAAAGTGCTAGGCCCTAATACTTTAAGAATAAGCTCCTCTCAAGCAAACCTCTCTATAGGAGTTTAATAATTCATACACAATCCCTTACATGCTGTGACATACCTTTACATTTAAAAGAACACTTTTGGAATTCTTTTATAAATCACCAATCACCTTTAGTTTATAGATTTTTATGGTCAGAATTTGGAGGCTCAAATTAATTCTGATTTGTGTGTGTACAGTCACATCAAATAGAACTACGTAGCTAAAACAAAATGAGCAGTTCTTTGTAAGCCACCCTCCCCCACCCCGGAATAACCACACTGAATTCCTGTTGGCTCAGTGATTTTCCTGTACTTGTGTGGAGTCAGAGCTGAAGCCCACAAGCCACAAAGTTTCAACGAAAGTATTTCTTAAGACCCATTAATACTGATGGGCGCAGCAAGACTGAGTCAGCATGAAGTAAGATAGTCTGATTGTCAGCACGCTCAGCAAATGCTGGAAGAACACTCCCACTTGTGGTCTCTGATAAAAAGACACCTTCAGTAAATGCCTTGAAGGATGACATGGAGGTAGAGTGAGCTAGGGTCTTAGGGCAAGTTAAGAAAGACCTGACAAAGGAGGAACGGAGGCAGAAGGTATTAGAACCCTCAGTATATAATCCTATGCTTCTCTAGGCTTGGGAGATTTCTATGGCCACAGTGCCCATAGCAACACCATCCAAAAATAAATATTTCAGTTATTGTTTGTGACTTACTTGTGCATGTTTTTTTATCTGGATTCAGAGAAAATCCTTTAGGGCACCGGCAAAGGTAGGAGCCATCAGCATTCACACACTCGTGTTCGCATCCGTGGTTTTCTGAGGCACAGTAGTCCACAGCTATAAAGATTAAAACACAGAGTTAAATCAGAAGCACACACTGAGGTAAAGGGAATGGTAGAATGAAAGCATACTTACAATAAATATAAGTAGGGATAAATACTGTCATCCCAAAAAGAGTATGAATAACCAAATATGAACCAAAGGCCTCTTTCCCACAAACCTAAAAACTGAGAGCCTAGACCAAGCAATTTATATTAAAAGATAAACAAAAGAACACATTTACCACTGCATTGAAAAGATAAATGCAAACCAAAACAATCAGAGGACACACTTATGGCTATTAAACTCCAAAATTAAAGACAAGGTAAAATCAACGGTGACAAGACAGCATGGAAACAGAGTCAAAGTTATTACTGGTGGGTAGCATTCTAATTTATTTAAAATTTTGGAGGGACATTTTGTCAAAGTTCACTATGGAAATGTGATCAAACAAATTAGAAAAAGGGGAAATTACAACATTTACAGTGACAAGAAAAATTCTGGGTAATTGGATTAGTAATTTACGAGAAAATACACTGGCCTCTTTCTCATTAATTCTACAAGTATGTGCTGAGCACTGACTCTGGGCCTGGCCCTGTTTTAGGTGCTAAGGATAGAGCAAGTAACAAATCAGACAAAAACTCTGGTCCTCGAGGAGCTCACATTTGGATGGTGGTGATGATGGAAAAAGAATAAGATAGATAAGTAAACAGCATAGTTTCTTAGGGAGATCCAAGATGGTGAAGGAGTAAGTGGAAGTTATACTAACATCTTGCCAAAATCAATCTGGAATTACAACTAAATTGTAGTAAATCATCCTGAATAACCAACTGACACTAGCTGGAGAGAAGCCCTATAACCATGAACAGACAGAAGAAACCACTTCACTACAATGTGACTGGTAAGGAGTGTGGAGGAGGTGTGAAAGTGCTGGCTGGGCTCCCACAGGTGGCAGCTGAAGTTCCAGAGGAATATTTCAGTGGCTTGGGGTTCCCCCTGAGAAGTGTGGGGTCTAAACCCCAAGCTGGGCTCCCCCACTCACAGCACCAGCACTGGAAAGGCACCCAGATAACATCCAGCTGTGAAAAGCAGCAGGGTTTCTGCCTGCCAGGGAGAGATGGCTGGAGACTCAGAGCGCCACTTAAAGGGCCAACACACAAAATATCATTTGCAGTCCCTTACCCTGGGCCCCATCAGAGGGAGGGCAGAGTGGACTACAGATGCTTCAGGAGAGTCTAGGGTTGGTTACTCTAGGGAGAGAACTGAAGGAACAGCCACCAGGATCCCTGTGCTGAGTCATTCCCTGTACTACAGAAGGCATCTTTCTCAGGTAAAGCTCTCCTCTCCCAGTGGCATCAGCCTGAAGGGAAGCAATACCTCGCCTGCAGGAATTACTCTGCCCCATCCTGTGGTTCTTAGGCTGGGCTGCTGATTATAGCTTAAGGTTATATCACTGATGAGTTTCACAACTAAGATGGAAAAATACAAAGAAGGAGCCAAAAGAGGAAGACAAAGAAACAGACCTCAAATGAAAGAACAAGAGAATTCTCCAGAAGAAGAACTAGATGAAATGGAGGCAAGTAATTTACCAGAGAGATAGTTTAGAGTAATGATTATGAGGATACTTAACAGCATGAAAAAAGACACAGAACAATAAAAAAGGACCAGTCAGAAATAAAGAATGCAATATCTGAATTAAAAATACACTGGAAGGAATAAAAAGTAGGTTAGATCAAGAAGAGGATCAAATCAGTGATTTTGGAAGACAAGGTAGAAAAAAACCCAGGCAGAACAGCAAAAAGAAAAAAGAATTTTTTAAAATGAGGAGAACTTAAGAAACATTTGGACAACATGAAGCTTAACAACATCCACTTCAGGGGAATACCAGAAGGAGATGAGAGCAAGCAGGGGATTGAGAAATTATTTGAAGAAATAATGACTGAAAACTTCCCTAATCTGGTGAAAACAAACAAACAAACAAACAAAACAAACAAACAGGACAAAAGTCCCAGAAGCACAGAGAGTTCCAAATAAGTTGGACTCAAAAGGACCACACCAAGACACATCATAATTAAAATGCCAAAGGTTAAAGATGAAGGGAGAGTCTTAAAAGCACAAGCCAGGAATGTACACAAATCCACTCACTCTGGGAACCACCACCAGGGCAGCAGCTGGAGGGGCACCAGTTGCATAGGGAATTAGGTGAAGTGACTGGAAATGAGGTGAGTGTTAGGTAAGCCTCCAAAAGTCAGGCAGCAATGGCATTGTCCCCTCTTTTCTCTGCCCCACCCCCTACAAAGCCACAAAGTGGTGAAGTGAGTTGCCCCACCCTGGTGAATACTCAAGGCTCCACCCCATACAACTTAACAGGTGCACTAAGACAGGGAGTCAAAGCAGCTGTACCTAATACACAGAAATAAACATAGGGAGGTTGCCAAATTGAGGAGACAGAAATATGGCCTAAATGAAGGAACAGAACAGAATCCCAGAAAAAGAGCTAAGCAAAGCAGAGACAGACAACCTATCAGATACAGAGTTCAAAATTCTGGTGATCAGAATGCTCAGAGATCTTGTTGAATACAGCAAAAGCATAAGGGAAGAAATGAAAGCTACATGAAGTAAAATAAAGAAAAATACAGAGGAAACAAACAGTGAAGGGAAGGAAGCCAGGATTCAAATCAATGACTTGTAACATAAGGAAGAAGTAAACATTCAGCCAGAACAAAATGAAGAAACAAGGATTCATAAAAACAAGGAGAGAATACGAAGACTCTGGAACATCTCCAAAAGTGCCAACATTCGAATCATAGAGGTACCAGAAGAAGAGGAAGAGCAAGAAATTGAAAACTTATTTCAAAAAAATAAGGAAATAGACATACAAGTGCAGGAAGCACAGAGAATCCCAAAACAAGCTGGACACAAAGAGAATCACACCAAGACACATCATAATTAAAATGCCAAAGGTGAAAGATAAAGAGAGAATCTTAAAAGCGGTAAGAGAAAAGCAGAGAGTTACCTACAAAGAAGTTTCCATAAGAAACTTTGCAGACAAGAAGGGATGGGCAAGAAATATTCAAAGTAATGAAAAGTAAGGACCTACAACCAAGATTACTCTATCCAGCAAAGCTATCATTTAGAATGAAAGGGCTGATAAAGTGCTTTCCAAACTAAGTAAAGTTAAAGGAGTTCATCATCATCAAGCCCTTATTATATGAAATATTAAAGGGACTTATTTTAAGAAAAAGATCAAAACTATGAACATTAAAATGACAACAAACTCACAATTATCAACAACTGAATCTAAAAGAACAAAAACAAATTAGGAAAAATTAAGAAAACAGGCAGAAAAGGAACAGTATCATGAAGATCATTTGGAGGGTTATCAACAGGGAGAGGGAAGGGGAGGATGAGGGACAAGGTACAGGGATTAAGAAGCATAATCGGTAGGTACAAAATAGACAGGTGGGGTGTTAAGAATAGTATAGGAAATGGAGACCCCAAAGAACTTATAAGCATGACCCATGGACATGAAACAAGGGGGGGGGTGGATTGCTAGAGGGAAGGGAGTACCAAGCGGAGGGGGTCAAAGGGGGAAAAATTGGGACAACTGTAATAGCATAACCAATAAAATATACCTTAAAAAAACATACATAAAGAAGAAATGACATGCTTAACATAGTAATCAGAAGTTTAGTAATCAAAAGGGAAAAGCAAAGATTTTTATTTTATTTATTTTAATATACATTTATTTTTAGAGAGGAGGGGAGGGAGGGAGAAAGAGAGGAATAGATATATCAATCAGTTGCCTCTCTCACGCCCCAAACTGGGGACCTGGTATGCAGCCCAGGCATGTGCCCTGACTGGGAACCAGACTGGCGACCTTTCAGTTCGCAGGTCGACATTCAGTCCACTGAGCCACACCAGCCAGGGCAGACTTTTTTTTTATATATAATTCTTTTATTTATTAAATCTTTATAGTATTTTTCCCATTACCATTTAGTCCCCTTATACTCCCCTCCTCCAGCAATCACCATATTGCTGTCCACGTCCGTGAGTCTTTTTTTCCTTTTTGCTCAATTCCCACCATCCCCTAACTGCCCCCTTGCCCCCAACACTAGCCGTCATCTGCTCTCCATCTATGAGTCTGTCTCGGCTTTAAAAGCAAAGATTTTTAAAGGGTAATAACTTGTGTTGTTTTATTCTTTTGCTCCAGGTTTCATTCAGTTTCCGTTTAAAGTATCACTTTAGTAACTTCACCTCCCTACAGAGTTCCAACAGCACCTAATATTTGTGGGTTTAATTCACAAGTCATTATGGTGGGAACAGGACATTCACATGGTTTCAGGATCTGAATGTCATGGGACATGAGCCAGTTACTGGAGTTGAGTCATAACATAAATATTGAGCTAGCACCAAATCCTTCTAAACTTCAATGTTTCATCTTTCAAGAACTGATAGGTCATTAAACAAATAATTGGGGACACTGAGGATACTGAGATCAAGCACACCAAGCCACAGCAAGTGCCCCAGTCAGCAGGTCACAGGGGTGGCCTACAGCACTGACCTGCATTAGCAGTTAGGCATTCCCCACTTCCACCCTCCTAGTGCTGGGCCTTATAGGCTGTCTTAATCTCTGACCTCTGATGTGGGTGTCTGCCATCAGGCAGCCAGTCCTACCTCTGGCCACCCACTTAGTATCCCCTCCAAAGTGAAGAGCTGTTAATCTGACTTCCAAGTTCAGGAAACTGACAATGCTATTATACAATGATGAATGGACAGATCGTTGTACATAAAAGGCAGAAACTCCGACTCTATCTCTCTTGAACTTCCTCTTACATACTTTGGGAGGTAATCTCTGAATGAGGGTAATCTCTGAGTGCAGCTGTCTCTGTCCCTCAGAGAGACATCTAAGTATGCTGGCCCCATGTCAGGATGGGGAGAGGTTGGAGGCTTTGGTTAGGTCTAAAGTCTAAGCCACATACTTCAAACTTGCCTTTTCCCAGAATGCTCTGGAAAACAGTATCCAGTGTTGGATCAGACATTAATATAGTTATACAGAAGAAACTTTTAATTGACCTTGACTTAACCAACTCCTTATCAATCATGCTTTTTATTAAAAGTACATTTATATGTTTTAAATAAATGGTTAAGGTTTATATATGTTTTTTATGATTTTGCTCTTTGAATTACATTTTCCATCAATCAGCTAGCCACAGCATAAGAAGGCTTCTTCAGAACTCTGATTCCTGTGCTGGCTTTGTTTTTTCAGTGCAAGCTTTGTAGGAAACTAAGGGTGAGAGGAGAAATTGGCAAGGCAGGATTCAGGGATTCCTGGGTCTTGAGATCCTGGCCTGGAACAACCCCGGGGTATGAAATCCCACCTTGACCTCAGGGCCACTCACTGGGGACAGCAGATGAGACCATCAGTACAGCATTAAATGTGGAGGAGCCAGCTTCCAGGCATGTGAACCTAATAGCTTTCTAAGGGCAAGAGAGTCCCAGTCCACTCAACTCTGACATCCTTGGATGTATGTTTTGGGTTCTTTGCATAACTTCCTTGATTGCAAGATTGTACTTGTGAAAAGAGAGGTCCCATTTAGGGGGCAGATGAATGAAGGTGATCTATGTGTATGACCCAGAGATGCCTCTATTATTTCAAGTCCTCATCTTCTTCAACAAAATCCTTTCTTGGTCATTTTGTCTGAAATTTCTACTCTCCTTTTACAAACTGAAAGAGTACAGCAGAAAGCACAGCCCATGTAATTGCTCAGCCCGAGAGCACAGCCGGCACTGCTGAGGGACTGGAAAAGTTCAGTGCGGCTGCAGAAGGGCATGGAAGAGGAAGACAATAGATAAGAGGTGAAGCTGGAAAGGAAGGTGCTCACCAAGAGCTCCACAGGGAAGTTCAGAAGTGAAACCATGGAGATGAGGAAACTACTGCAGCTCCCAGGCTGTAGCTCTTTGGCCCTGCAGGTCACAAACTGCTAAAACCTCAGGGTTGAAATCAGTCTCAACATGGTCAATCGCTGCCTAATATGTGAGAAATTCCATTACGGGGAAAGGATTTTTTTTTTTTTAATGCTTGAGATTGCAGTCAGTTGCTCAACCTCAGTCAATGATTTAAAAAAAAAAAAATGATATGATTGCGGGAGAGGGGGTGGGCTGGGTGGGGGAGAGAAATTGGGGGAAAAGGGGACAACTGTAATTGAAAAACCAAAATAAAAAAAAAATTTAAAAAAAAAATTAAATAAATAAATAAATAAATAACAAAAAAAAAAAAAAATGTGTGGCAAGTCCACTTTTTGAAAGATGAAAGGCCTCTACCTTCAAGGGCTGACAATCGGCCTGGGTAGATAAGATATAAAACAGGACCAAAGTTACCCTGAAATACAAGGCTGTCAGTAAACAGCAGTTGAGCACATACAGCAGAAAATTCACCCTCAAAGGAATAGATGGCCTCTGAAAAATGTACAGTTTGACAGTGACCGATGATTACTAGACTTTTTATGTAGTCATTTCATAAGGTATATCGATGCTGAATCACTATGTCGTACACCTTGAACTAACATAATACTGTATGTCAACTATAATTAAAAATAAATTTAAAAACATTTTTTAAATGGGCACTTTGGGATGGAAATGAACACAGCATGCCCTGACTGTGTGGCTCAGTTGGTTGGGTGCGTGCCAGAGGCAACGGACCAATGTTTCTCTCTCACATCGATGTTTCTCTATTTCTTTTTCCATATCTCAAAAAAATAAAGATAAAATCTTTTTTAAAAAATACATTAATATAGCTTCAGTGGCAGCTGATGAATGACAAATACGGGGACTCAACTAAAGCACAAGGATGACCTTAGTCAATAATGCACCCTTGATCATTTGAATGGGGAAGTAAATTCAGTACGGTCACAGTGAAGTTAGGGAAATGAGACACTAGCACTTGAATTTAACATTCTATTAACTCAAAAGTGTGGAGATGTTGTCTATAAGTCCTGCGTCTGGCTAAAATTGAATTTCCATGCAGGTCACCGTCATAAATTACAGGATGAGTCAGAGTACTAGGATCACTGCCATGAAGTGTTGGAACTGAAGGCCCATTGTGTCCATTCAACAGTAGCTGAACATGGAGAATCTCCACCGAACCTCTTTAAATGAACAGTTGCGATTTGCTGTCCCTACTTTCTCACCGCCCACTTCCTACCCCTTGAAATCTGCCCCTATTGATCATGGTCAGTGGTCTCCTGGTCACCTTTGTGCCCCTGATGCCCAGCAGAGTGTCTGGCAAAGAGTTCTGAAATGTTTGCTGAGATGAATCAGTTACTCAACTTGATGATGGCTTTCTAAGTTCTGTTCTCTTTGGCCTCACTGGTGCATCACATTAATATTGACCTGGCCTAGAAAAACCCTCTCCTATCATACTCCATGACGCTTCTAATTCTCTCTTCCTCACCCCTTTACTCTCCTCCCCACCTCAGGCTGCTCCTTCACGGATATTTTTCCTGCCCCTACTTTTCCTCCTGCCTACATATGGTTATCAGACCTTCACTCTCTCTTCACTGTGCACTTCAGATATCCAGGAAATGATGATAATAACTTGTGTAGTAGTAATAAGTTGCCTGGTGTGTATTAGGAACTTTACTCATTATTTTACCTAATCCCACAAAACCCCTTACTGTCCATGATGGTTGAGTAAACTGCAGAAGTAAAATGAGTTACTCGAGATCACATGACTAGCAAGCTGCAGAACTGGATCTGAGCCCAGGTCTTACTCTGCTGAAGGTACAGATGCCTTTAAAACAAAAACACATACACATTTAACATGAAAAACACATGGAAATTAAAATTTAGAAAAAAAAGGGGACTATGCTCCTTCCTGTCATTGGTTCTAACCTCTCCCCGTGTGTGAGTGCTGTTCCTCTCCCTGTTGACATGTTCCTTTTGGTGACCCACCTCAACTACAGACTCCCCTTGTCTAAAACTACTTATGTATCACTTTTTCTAAAAATCTGTTCCTGTCACTCTTCCTTCACTGTCGCCATCACTCTCTCGGAGTCACGGAAGCTCAAACTCAGCAGTCACTAGTGACTTTTCCTTCCGCTCTTTATTTATAGCACGTTCTTTCATCTTTTACTCCTCCCCTCTCCATTCCTGCAGTCATACGCAAACCCTGGCTCCTGTCCCTTCTCATCTGATGATGACTATTGTCTCCCAACTAGTCCTTCCATCCCTCACCATCTTTCTCCTGGGACCCATCCTGCAGTTTACCACAAGGCTAAGTTTCCTAAGATGAGGCTTTGCATTTGTGGCTCCCAAATAGAAGCCCATCAGTAGCTCTTTTTCAGAGGTAAAGCCCAGACTCTTTGCCGATTTTCAAAGCCCTGAACAGTCTGGTGTTCCTCCTGGTATTTTAACCTTAATCTCTTACCTCACACCTGCAGGAATTCTCTGCTGCAACAAAACTGGTCTCTTCAACTTTTTAAGCCAAGCTTATGAGCCTTAGCTAGCGTGATCATACCATTTATTGTCAAATGGAACCCCTTTGAAAGTGAAAGGGACTGCTATTGAGAATTGAGCCAATAGGCATAAACTGGGATTGTCCTGGATTAACTGGGATTTATGGTCACCATATTCTTAACGTTCCTGGCCCACCTACATACAGGCCACCCAGACCAGCTGCTAATGGGATTATTCCAAGGTCTCTACCAGCCTTTGCTCTCCTCTTGATTTCCTGCTCTAAGTCTAATAGCTAGGGGTCTCCAAGTTTGACCAGGCCCTTCAGATTTATACCGTCAGGTTAGGCTGCCTGGTTAGCTTTCAGTTTGGCATTCTCCCTGTGAGTCTCTTCCTGATCTACCAGTTCCCAGGAGCAAGGCTTGCCCCTCCTAGCCCAGACTCAGCCCCCAAACTTTGAGAGTGCTGCTACCGCTACACCATCACTGTCCTTCATGTCTCCTCTAGCCTTGGATATTTGTCCAATTGCTACCCTTCCTTCCTTGCCCAGATCCTCCCCACCCTAGCCATTAGGATGTCCCTTTTCTTTGGCCTTCTGTAGCCTCTATTACCTCTATCATTTGCTTTGCACTCGCAGCCCCACTGAGCAGCAACTGACCTTTTGAGATTTAGTTCATTCTCTCTAAGCAAGGTCACTGGCAACAAAGGTCCACTTTGGCTTAATCATCTCACTCCCAGCCTCTAACAGGTCAGGTTCTTGGTTGAGAGGATGCTGACAGGAACACCTAATGGATGAGACCTGAGTTGCACATAGTCCCTCCCATGTTACCACCCTTCTGCTTGACTGCCCCTCTGAAGAAAGGCAGGCATTCTTAGATGCTGATAACAGCAGCAAGAGAAATACCATCGCTAATAAATACAGCCCACAACAGTTCCCTGGCAACTATAGCATCTACTCTCATGTTTGTTGCTCTTCAATAAATGTCAAATTCCAGAAGTTATAGCAAATCCCTTTGAGACACAAAGGGTCTCTACTATATAGGGACAATTAAGCAATTATTTGGCAACACTTAGAGAACTGGGTTCCTCACCACCCTCTAGTTTCCCAGAGGCCAAGGGAACACTCTTGCCCCAGCCATGGCCCTTACGGTCCCTGTCCTACCTACTCACTGTGACCAGGCTTTCCTTGGCCCTTCCCTCACCCTGTTTTCTAAAGCTCACCCACTGGTCTTATTCTCAATGGCCTGGTGTCCTTCTGACCCTGTAGCACTCAAAGTTTCTACTGATTTAACAACGGTAAGGGAAAAAATATATGTAAAACAAAACAGATAGTATGACCCCATTTTGTTAAACAGTAACAAAATGTTTTGAGGTATGTATTTACATGGGGGAAAGGTCTGGCAGATAATACAACAAAATATTAGTGATTGTCTCATCTGTTTAAGTTCCTTAACGAAAGTACATTACTTACATAATAAAAATTAATGAAGCAAAAAACATAAGAGCTGGTGTTTACTATGTTGTCTTCTTTGTTGCCATGATTAGCAGAAGTGGTACCCTGCCACCCATCGTGGTCACCACCAGCAGATTAAGGGAGAAAAACCAACTCTAACGCTCAGGAGACGAGTTAAATTTGTGGGTTGCTAACGAGGGAGGTTTTCAGACCCATCAGCATGTAACAAAAACCAAGTGAACCCATGGTACCCTCACTTCTCACCTGCAAGGGGCAGGTCATCAGTTCCACTTTATGTTTTGTTGCTTTTTCCTTCCACAGCCTTACCTAAAATCTAGATAACTTGATAATATAAATTCTATGTGCAAAAAAATAATAATAATATTAATTCACTATTTTGCAGGAAGCAAGAGATAACAATGGGATATGGAAGAGAAAATGCAGAATTTAGAGTCAGAACATGTAGATTCCAGTTCTGATATCAGTGGAGTCCTTTTCCCTCTTTTCCTTACAGATTTTCTGCCTCATAAATTTTCAATTCCGTTTATTTAATGCCAACTATTTGCCAGGCACTGTTTGCTCGCAGGAGGATGAGGCTGTGCAGGTGTAAGGGGCTTTGCAGACGAACTGGGAGGTGCCAGTAGGGATTTGCTGGCCTGCTGCGGAGATCCATTAGCCATCACTGAAGAGATCGGATGTTATCCCCCACCCTCCTACCATTCATGGGGTTGTGCACTCCCCCAAGTGGGACTCTGCTCAACTGACTGCAAGTTTGTGTGCTTGACACTCCTTAGCTGGGGCCCGGGTTTGAGCCTACGTTTTGTTTTCTCTGACCATGGTGTCTTATTACATACACATGGCTGGGCTCCTCCCTGGCAGTCACTTGGTCTGTCACTGAACTGCAGGTCAAATACTTAACAGGAAGGCTGAGCGCATCTTTGAGGCACGGCACCAGGTGAACTTTATGGATACGGCACATCATCTACATTTAAGTCCTGAACATACCCTCCCATTTTCACTTGATGAAAGTCTGCCCAGTCCTTTTCAAAGACTTCAGGAACAGACAACTAAATTGACACAGATTATTATAAATATGCCTTTTGCTGAGGACCCAGAATAGGAAAATGCTAACCTCAGCCACCATTGAAGTCTTTAAAGGTCCAGTTTGAACAGCTAGGCCAGAGGACTTAGCACTTTGTTAAAAGTCAAAAGAAAAAATAAAGATAATGAAAAAGTAAAAAGTAAATAAATAAATAAAAACAGTTTAGTTCATTAAAAAAAAAAAAAAAAACCCTCAAAGGAGAGCAATGGAATACGCAGGGGTGGCCGTGTGGGGTGGGGGCTCCCCCTCCCTCCTTCCAGTGATTTGTCCTTAAGCAAGGCTGCAGGCAATACTCACCCACACACCTTTTCCCGTCCTCCGCCAGGGTGTAGCCACTGTAGCACTGGCAGACGAAGGAGCCCAGCACATTGACACAGAGCTGCTCACAGCCATGGTCCTCCGCCGCACACAGATCCTGGACTGAGACAAAATCACACCATAAGAACAGGCCTCTGAAGGAGGCAACCGTCTCAGCACAGGGCCAGGCAACAACCAGCCTTACAGCACTTGCTCAAATAACTTCAGGAAACATTGTAAGCATTGATACGTGATCATTGTGGAAAATTTGGAAAATCCAGAAAAACCTATAAAAGAAAGTCCACCTATAAGCCCCCCACCTGTGATCCTACCACCCAAGGGGCAACTGCTGTTAACATTTTGGTGACTTTATATATATTTTTTCAAAGTTGAAATTTTTTGCCTCTATTAAATGCACTAAATAATTGGAAGTTCACATCAGTTTTTATTTTACCATGTCACTGAGAGTGCTCTGAAAACATTTTGAGCAAACTGTGAGTTATCACTGTCAGAACGTGGAGGCAGCTAGAATGCACACCTGAAGTTTTGGTATATGCTAATCAACCTGGCCCTGGACTTGGCTGTTCCCAAAGGCTATGCTGATGGATTTAGCAGTTCCCAAAAGATATGTTGATGGACTGAAACCGTTCCCAGGGGAAATGGTAATGGACCTAGCCCAATATGTTAACTAACCTGGTGTGTATGTGGGGCAGGGGGGAGAAGCAATGAGATGTAAATGACCTACTGCATATGTTGGGAAGCTAACTCACCCTTACCAAAATATGTGGTTGACAAGTATAAAAAAAGGTGCCTGCAGAAGGGCAGGTGGGACTCCTACGGGCCCACGAGGAGGACCAGGAGTCCCCAGTCCCCGTTCCCCGTTCCCTTGCTCCCCATTCCCCTTGATCCTCAGGGCTCTTGAGTTGGTCAAGAGCCTCTCCCCTCTTTCCCTCTTACCCCCTTTTCCCTCAGTAAACCCATTGCCTGATCCCCCAGTGGTCTCTGGGTGATTTCTCAGAGGCTGCCCTGACAATCACGAGCAGGAATCTGCACATATCTGCACCAAGTACCATTCCTACTCTTTGAAAACCAAAATGCTTTGCAGTCAGTCTCAGCAATTTTTAAAGAAGTAATCTGGTACTGTCTTTGACATTTTGCAGATGAAGACACTGAGAGAGGGCACAGAGGAAAGGCCTGCTACTCCTCCAAAAACAGAGCAGGTCTAAGAATAGCCCCCAATTCCCAAGTCTGCATCAGCCCCTTTGGACAGACTCCTCCTCCTCCCACGTGTCTACCAGAGGATCTTTGAAAATCCTCTTTGCACTCTATGTATTCATCCCAGCAGCAAATGAGGAAAATGGGAGGCCAGAGCAGGTTAGGAAGGTAACAAAGGTTACTAGGGAGAAATGGATGTATGGCTATTTGTGGTTGGTCCTATTTTGGTCACATATTTATCATACGTGCACAAAGTGCTGAGTCCTGGTTATTTATTTAAATGTAGTGTAAGAATGCACTACAGAAATACGTTTAATGCAGTGGGACTAAGAATATATCAGAGGATGAAAAGGTTAAAGGTATTTTCAGTCTATCACTGATTTGGTCTCTCCTTTGCAGAAACAGGCTGACATTTCACAGCAAGGAGACTGGCTTGGATTCATAACTAGCTCTTCCAGTAACTTTGCCATGGAAGTTGGAGAAAAATCAGAACATTAAAGGGATTGAATATATTAAAAATAATATTTCTCAGGTTAATATGACAGCTATGGTTAAAAACTCAATGAACTAGAAAGCTTGATTAATCCATGAATTCAATAGCTGTACTTTAATGTAATTTCCCAGGTCCTTGAGTTTTACAATTTATTATGCTTTTAGATAAATATCGAATATCAAATTGATAGAAAGATAAAAGCTGATTAACTCATCACTTATTAAATTCATTATATAATTTAAAAAATAAAATGTACATCATAATAGTAAAAAGGCTTAAGTCTAAGACTCCACAAATAAGGATTCTGGTTTTAAAATGCTAAAAGAAGTATTTTCATTCCCAAACCAAGAAAGTACTTTAAAAAATTATAGATACAAATTCCTTTATCTCTTACCAGAAAATTTGTATCTTAGATTTCCAAATGGGAAATTCAATTGAGATTTCCAATGAATTTAGATATAAGGAAAACACCAATAACCAAAAAATAAAAACAAAAGACCAAACCCTGCCCTGGCTGCTGTAGCTCAGTGGATTGAGTGTCGGCCTGCGAGCCAAGTGTCACTGGTTCGATTCCCAGTCAGGGCACATAACTAGGTTGCACGTCAGGTCCCCAGTTGGGGGCGCGAGTAAGAGGCAACCGCACGGTGATGTTTCTCTCCCTCTCTTTCTCCTGTCCTCTCTCTCTACAAATAAACAAACAAATTAATTAATTAATTAAAAAAAAAAAAGACCAAACCCTTCAGCTCATGAAATTATACTGAATAATGAAAGGATAACAAAATCCCTGGCTGGTGTAGCTCAGAGGATTAAGTGCCGATCTGTGAACCAAAGGGTTGCCAGTTCAATTCCCCATCAGGGCACATGCCTGGGTTGTGGACCAGGTCGCCAGTTGGGAGCATGTGTGAGAGGCAACCACACATCGATGTTTCTCTCCCTCTTTTTCTCCCTCCCTTCCCCTCTCTCTAAAAATAAATAAATAAAATATTAAAAAACAAAATCTACAGTTAGTTGTATGCCTAAGCCAGAGACCTAAGAAAAGTTGGGATTATAGGATATTCTTCATTTATTCAGGAAATGAAGCACTTACTTTGTCCCGGGCACTGGGCATATAGTGGTGAACCAAACAGACAAAGGGGCTCCTGCAGTCAGGCCACTTGTGTTCTAAGGGTTAGTAACGGGGAACTTTAGGAGGAGTGTTCCTGACTAAAAGAACAGCAAATGCCAAGTCCCGAGGTAGAATAAACCAGCCCCATCTGAGAACCAGGAAGGCCAGAGTGGCTATCAGAGGCACCCTAAATAACTAAAATACAAGATAAAACACGCTAGAAATCCATCAGAGAGATGCTGACAATACAACAGGAGTTCAGAAAGAGGATGAGTTTCTGCCAGTGAAGAGTAGACCTGAACCAGCTGGCAGGTAAGCGTGAGAGAACAGGGAAAGGGAAGTGGCACCAGGCTGAGGGACTGTGAGTAACTGTGCAGAAATGGAGGAAAGCAGGACAGGCGTGGTAGTTGACTTTCACTCTGGGAAGTCCAAGGGCTGCAGCAGGAGGGAGAATCAGAACGACAATTGACACCAGATGGCAAAGGCCTTGACCCCAGGCTGAGTGCTCTGAACTCCATTCATCAGGCAGCGTAGACAACTCAAGGTCAATTCCTTAAAAAGGGAAATGGGTGCTTTCACCTGAGTTATGCTTTAGAAGGATAAATACCAAATATCACAGTTGCTCTCAGCTCTGGGAAATGGAAAGTGTTACCATAAATAGTTAGCTAATTATTAATAAGAAAGGAAGCAAGGGGAATTGGAGATTGTTAAGCGTAATCGACCAGGGAGCATAAGCTTGTTTGTTTCATCAGGAAGCTACAGATTCACACACTCCAGGAGACCTCCGCATTTCTCCCGCAAAGGGAATTAACACCAGATTTTTGTGGGGAGCAGGGGGAGGTAAGTACATGCATAACAGAACTCAAAATGGCACAGAGGGAGGTGCTTTACCATAGAGGCCTGTCAGTCTAACCTTGGAAAGGGATCATTGGCTAGGGTTTGGACCCATCGGAAGTGCACAGAAGGTTGGGAAGTTGATTGGTTATTTTTGAAAAAGCTCCTGGTCATAATCCCAGGGGAACAAAGGTGGTGGTGGGGGGAACGAGGTAAGGGGAGAGGGGGGGAGAGAGAGAGAGAGAGAGAGACCTCACCTGCCCAGAAATGCACTTGCCCCTTTGTTCACGTGCTCTCTTCTACAGGAAAACACACAACCATGTGGGTCTAGCAGCCAATCCAGGCCCACAGCAGACCACGCAGGCTCCAAAGGACTAAGCTTTAATATGAAACAGAAACTCTGGATACTGGCCTTTGTGTTGGCCCTGCTGAAGGCAAGATTGGACTTTTTCCATGACAGGATGGATACAGATGGAACACTAGAAACGAAGGGGGCAGCTTCTATTTCCACCCAAATAAATCTTGCCACCCCACAATCTCCTGTGCGTGGGTCCATAAAATGCTTTTCTTGCAATCCCATGGGAGAGCCTGATTTCCCCTGGCTACAAAAGGACTTCCAGCACAGTTAAAGGGGGACTGGTGCTTTCTTGGGGAACGGCTGCAATTTTCTGAATTTCAGGCTGAAGAGCTTTGGTTTGCTTGCACATTGATGGGAAAATTAACCACTTTAAATGAGGATCTTCGACTGTTCTTCAGAGCTTCTGGCCCCACCTACCAGCTGTCAGTGCACCCCTGTGCTCTTCCCTCTTGTCATGTGTCACAACGTTAATCACATAGGCCTTTGTGCAGTGGTGTCTTTACTGTGTCTCCTAGACTCTAAGCTCTTTAATTGGCAGGGGAGCTACCCTGAACAAAGGCTTGATGACTGGAAAATGGTACCCAGCACACTGAAGCAACCTACCCCCCAAACCCCAAGCCTATCTTTGGAGATGGGGGACTAGAGGTTCTCCACCTGGGTCCTTCCTCTCTTTTCCCTGCTCCAGCTGCTCCTTTGTACCCCGCTCTCTGTCCAGCAGGAACCTGCCTAACAGTGGTTAGGGAGGACTGGCGGGAGTACAGATGACTTTTACTCTCTTATTTATAACTATCTGTTTTCAAATTTTCTAACAAGAGTTTGTAACAAGAACTTTCACCCTGCCTAGTATGGCTCAGTGGATTGAGTGCTGGCCTACAAGCTAACTGAAAGGTTGCCAGTTCGATTCCCAGACAGGGCACATGCCTGGGTTGCAAGCCATGTCCCCAGTTGGGGGAGTGTGAGAAGCAACCAATCTATGTTTCTCTTGCACATCAATGTTTCTCCACCTCTTTTTCTCCCTTTCTTCCCCCCTTTCTAAAAATAAATAAAATCTTTTTAAAAAAGATCTTTCAAACAATGAAAAATACCGATGCATAGTAAACGAACCCCTCTGAAATTAGCATTTCAAAAACAATGAACCAAGGCCCAGGCTGCTGTGGCTCAGTGGATTGAGCGTCGGCCTGCGAGCCAAGTGTTGCTGGTTCGATTCCCAGTCAGGGCACATGACTAGGTTGCACGCCAGGTCCCCAGTTGGGGGCGCGAATGAGAGGCAACCACACAGCGATGTTTCTCTCCCTCTCTTTCTCCTTTCCCCTCTCTCTAAAAATAAATAAACAAATAAGTAAATTATTTAAAAAAAAAACAAACAAAAAGAAAAAACAATGAACCAGGATCTTGAAGCAAAGATCAAAAAATCAGTGCCCCCTTTATTAACTAAGACCACCAAACTCAGTTTCTTCCTTTGAACAAATCTCAGAATTATTGCTGTCCTTGGTCCCCTTGGACACTGCATGGGGGTGCTAAGTGTGTAGGAACAGGGTTATGGCTTGAATTCCAGAAGAACAGTCCCACAAACAGCCAGCTTGCCAGTTGGCTTTATGTCTGTTGTCTTTTCATACTGTTTCTAGAACATTGGGGATTTATAGCCACTAATGATCTGTGTACTGTCCCAAGGGAAACCATTGAAGGATAAATTTAATTAAACAAAGACAAAGGAATAAATACAAACTAGGTTCTGACAAAACAACTGTTGTTTTTTGGCAGTGGTCACTTCCATTTAAAACAAATACAGATGTTTTTGGATGATTCTTTATGCTTTTAAAAAACAGCACTTCTTTTTTCTCACAGCCTGGGAGGGTTTCACTGAAGGATGATGAAACCGTGGGGCTGGGGTGGCAGAAGAACTGGATTCAGAGTTCTTATTACCCTTCTAAATCTTCTTTACCTGGTGACCCCCACTCATGGCTCACAACTTCAGTCAAATGTCACCTCCTCCAGGAAGCCTTCTCCAGGTCAGCTGGGTTCCTTCCCCTGACTCCCTAGCACCATACACATGGCTCCACTCCTGCACTTATGCCAATTCCCCCTGGTGCTGGAAGGACCTGATCATACTCTGGCAGCTCCCCTGGCATGTGATCTTGTAGTCTGCCTCAGTTTGGGTTCCCCAGAGCCTAGCACTGTGTCCTAGTGCATATAGTTGGGGCTCCATACATATTCATCTGCTGAATGAACAGTGGCAAAGCCCCAGCCCATTGCCTCCCAACTCTAGTCCTAAAAATACTCTCCTCCATCAGAAATGGTGGCATGGGAAGATGAGGGAGATGAAAACAAAACTCCTCCCTCCTCCCTCTCCTCATCCCCAGCAAGAGGAATTCCCATACCAGAAGCGGATTCAGAGCACAATGACATCCGGGAACCAGCCCCCAGCTGCAGACCCCAGAAGGATCATCATGACAGCTAAGGACCCGCTGCCTTGCTGTCTGTGGCATCCGAGACCTAGCACAGCGCCTGGAACATTGCAGGTGTTCAGTAAGTACTTGTGAATAGGCAAATGAACCCACATTCGAGTTACCCAGACACAGGGCTGACCAGTGTTCCTCCCTGACCAATCTTAACTAAGCCGTGAGCTCTGAGACAAACCAGGTGAGTATTATTTTTTGCTCAGGGAGTTCTATAAGAGCATGCATTTCGTAAGTAGGTGCTTAGTGGACATTTGTTGATTTGACTTGACAGCCACCAGCCTGTTAGAGGTCCAGGTTCCCCCATGGTTTGCCTTGCCAAAACTATAACTTAACACTGAATTTGCAATTGAATATTTAATGTCTCTTTCCCCTGTCACATTGAGGGCAGTGCTTGTTTTGTTCAGCCTTTTAGCTCAAGTATCTAGCAGGGTGTCTGGCATATAGTCAATCTTTAAAAATATATTTGAATGGCTGACTGAATTAATTTGTCAAATTGTTCAAAGGGCTCGCAAAACAACAGTGAGTAAAACAGATTAAAAAATCAATCCATCAATCCCTGTCCCCATGGAGCTGCTGGTGCGTGGGACCCAGCTCCGACTGACTCCCTGGACAGATTGCGCACACCTCTTTCCAACTCCCAAGGCCAAGTGCATTTCTTGAAATCGGCTTCAGTGGCAGTATTTACACCACAAGAATTGGTGAACATTACAATTGGAGCTTTTTTCCCCAGAGATCTAGTTGTTAAGCCCTTACCAGCACACCCCTGACAGAGGCCAGACATAAACAAAATAAACAGGTAAAAATATATGTTACATTAGATGTTATAAGTGCTATGAAACAAAATGAAGCAGGAAATAGTGTGGTCAGAAGATGATCTCACGGAAAAGATGACTTTATACATGGATCTGAAGGAGATAATATGGGACTTGAACTTTGCAGGAGGAGATAAAGGGAAGCTGTTTCGTTAGACAGGGTGGGAGTGAGTGAAAGAACATTGCCTCTGGAGCTGAACCTGGCTGCAGCCGGGTGATTTCTATAAGGTTTAATTTTCATAGAGGTCAAATAATTAACTGGCGAGCACATCTTATTGCAAGGCTAAATGGGATAATAAAGCACCTGACAGACGGTAGGTACTGAGCAGACATTAGCCTCCTTATTTCTTAGACTAGGGTAAAGCCGGGTCTTACATCACAATTCTAATTAGTATCACTTTATTGGGTACCTCTGAAAACCCTACACATGGACCTCAGATTCAGATTTTAAATAATGTCACGAATCGTTGACTAAGTTTTGGTTTGGGAGTTCTATTCTGAATTGATATGATACAGCAAAGCAGGCAATTTTGAACTCGGTAAAAAAAAAGAAAAAAAAAACCTCACCAAGTTCAAGCAATGCCTTGCAACAGGGCAATCCTTAGCATCTAGCTGAGAGTCAGCAAAATTTGCTTGTTTTTCTTAGTTCCTGGAGAATTTTAGGAAGGATGTTAACTATGTCTGCTCAGTCTTCACGGGTGAAATAAATCAGTGAGGGTTTGATGACTAAGAGCCCAAAGTTGTGCTCACATTCATCTTAGCTCCCCCTGCACTGCCCCCCCAGGCTCTCCCGTGCAGGGGAGATTTAAGTGCCTTCCTCCAGTTGTGATCTCAAAACCCTGGCATAGTGCCTCGGCCCAGAGAACTTGGAAAACTTTCATCTGGTTACCCTGAACAAGGAGCACGGGACACAGACCGTGGTTGCTGTGGCTGACATCATCCTGGGTGAAATCAAAGCGCTTTTACTGACTTTTCAGAATTTTAGACAAGCCGCATTGCATGCTGTTGACACCCATGACAGTTGAGGGAAGGCAAAAGGAACACCATTAAAGACGCACACCACTTTTTAAATAGCTCCTGCTGTTATTTAGCCTGAGATGTAAAAACCAAAAATTATCTATCACAGCAAGGGAGGAGAGAAACGTATTATTAGGCTGTTATATCACTCAAGTGGGCAACAGTGGGATTTCTGCCTTCTTGAACGCGAAAGCCGTGTCAGAATTAAGGCTCCACAAACGCAGGCAAAACCCAAGTCTGCATTTTGGGGCCCGGTCCCCTTCTCTTATCATGTCTGAAAGCACTAATCTTATTTTGACAGCTGCCATTGGATTTAAAGACTTTCAACAGTAAATGTGAGTCATCGGCCTTGCGCTTATACTCTGGAAGAAACCAAACAAATCCAGGGTCCTAGAGGAAAGCAAGTCTGTCCTTTAGGCAAACTCCAGAGGTGCTTGCGTGCTTCTTTCTCCCAAGAGTCAAATTCCTTTTTAGTCAATTCTCTTGCTCAGTAACAAGATTTTAGTTTTCTTTTGAGAATGGAAAAGAAAGGGGGTGCCCCAAAATAAAGCCTTAAAACATAAGTAAATCTGACCGAATTAGGTTGATCAAAAGAAAAAACATGAACGAATAATGCCCTACTCTCACAGAGTGCTTTGCAATTCCCAAAGGGTTGTCCCATCACCACGTCCTTAAATAACAACTCTACTAAGTGGGCTCTCCCAGAGAGAGAGCTAGTTTAAAACACTGAGGTCAGTGGTTTTCAAACTTGAGCTTACATCAGAATCCTGTTAACTGGCTTGTTAAAACACACATTCCTAAGCCGCACCCAAGTCTAGGGTAGGACCTGAGAATTTGGACTTTCAACAGGTTATCCCACAGAGCTGAAGCTGTTGTCTGGGACCCCCACTTTGAGATTCACTCGTCTAGGGGCTTGTGAAAATAAGAAAGCAGAGAAGCTCGACAAGGTTCAAACTCAGTTCTCCCTGCTGTGTAACTGTTTCTCAACAACTTGGATTTCTCCACTCACATTTAGTCAGCTCAGTTCTCCCACTGGGCCCTCTCATCCAGACTACCCTCCTCGCCCTTTCAAACCCTGCACCCTGGCACAGCCAGAGGGTGAGCACGCTGCACGTAATGATGCCCAAGTTCCCAGGCCCAACAGCCAGGACTAAGAGGGAGCCCTATGACCAGTTGTCCTCTGCTCAGTGGCTCTCTGCTTCTGCTCGGGGCAGTCTTCACCACTTACTCTGAGGCTGTGTGCGTAACCTACTCTTGCTCCATGCTCTGACTGTGGGCCACCCCAAAGCTCAGACCCTGCCCTCCCCTTCCACACCCTCTTTCTCCCTCCAGGAGTTCATCCATTTACAGGGTCAGTTAGCACCACCAAGCACATCCAGTCAGGCATTCTCATGAGCGCGGGTCCTCCACCTCCAGCTGCACCTACTTGGGTGGGCTCTTTCTCAAGGTCACTAGTTTTTCCTCATCACTAGATTTCCTCCTCAAAGTTATCCCCCACATCTTATGTGATCAATTCCTCCCTCCAGCAGAGATTATTGCTGTGGTCTCCTACTTAATTCTGTGGGTATAAGAAACAAGTACTGAATTGACTGAACTGATTGGAATTGCAAACACAGCATCTTTCCTATTTTCCTGCCCACGGGTGGAGCACAAGGGAAGCCAAGATCTGAGTGTTTCCTGGATCTCAAACATGTAAGAGAAACACTGATTTTTCTCTCACCACCTCTTAAGAGTGTCTGACCCATAAAGGGGGAATCAATAAGTGTAAAATGAATAAATGAATGGATGGATGAATGAATAAATGGATGGTATTTCTGCCCCTACTCTCTAATTTATTCTAATCATAAATACATATATAATCATATATAATCATATGTATTTTAAAAAAACTGCCAGACTCAATTCACTAAAACATGGTTTTATACTTGATACCCTGTGTTCATCCCCCCTACTCACCAAAGACCGCTGTTGGAATTTGGTTTAGAACCAGATCACTCCCGAATTTGTGTGGGCTTACATTTTTTCCCTTGTCCCCGACGAATGCCCCAAACAAATTTCTCCAGGCGGGCAGTGTGCTCTAGGCAGCAACCCCCAAAGACAACAAGCCCTGCGTTTTTCTTCTTCTCTTCTTGGACTTGCTAGTAAAACCTGCCCCGCAACATCTTCCCTGTTCTATCCTCTTTCTCTGGTCCCTTGCGGCTTTTTGTCTCAGCACCCACTTACCTTCCCCAAACATCTTGTTCTGAATTTACTCGTATATGCATAACATACTAGCATATATATTCGCTTTATTGAGTTATAAGTGATATGTAATAAACTGTATATATTTAAAGTATACAATTTAATAAATATGACATATCAAGATAGCATCATAATCAAGATAATAAACATATCTGTCACCCCTAATCCCTCCAAATTCCCTCTTGGCCCTTGGTAATCCCTCCTCCTGCCCCTCCCATCCCCCTGGCCCCAGGCAACCACTAATCTGCTCTGTCACATAGATTAGTTGCCATTTTCTAAAATTTTATATAAATGGAATCTTTTTATTTCATTATAGCAGTTAGAACCTCTAGTACAATGCTGAATAGACATAATTGAGAGTGAACATACAGTCTTGTTCCTTATCATAGGAGGAAAGCATTTAGTCTTTCATTCTTTAGTATGATGTTAACTATAGGTTTTTTCATAGATATCTTTTATCAGGTTGAGCAATTTCCCCTTTATTCCTAGTTTGCTAAGAGTTTTTATAATGAATGAATGTTGGGTATTATCCAAAGCTTTTTCTGCATATATTAAAATGACCGTATGTTTTTTTCATTTTTTAGTCTGTTAATATGGTGAAGTATATTGATTGATTTTTCGGACTTGATTCCATATAGATTCTATTTGTTTTGTTTTTTTTTCCTCACCTGAGGATATGTTTATTGATTTAGAAGAGAGGAAGAGGGGGAGAGAGAGAGAGAAAGAGAGAGACATCGATGTGAGAGAGAAACATTGATTGGTTGCCTCCTGTAGGTACAACTTGGGACTGAATCCGCAACTTTGGTATGTGCCCTGACCAGGAATTGAACCTGCAACCTTATGGTGTATGCAACGACACTCCAACCAACTGAGCCATCCAGCCAGGGCTCTATTTGCTGAATTTTTAAGAATTCCTACATCTAAATTCATGAGGAATGTTAGTATAGTTTTATCTCTTTAATAATGTGACTATTTTTCTGGATCGCGCTCATTAATTAAACTCTAATATAAAAGTTATTAAATCATGTATGTAGCTTTGGAAAATAACATCAGGAACATATCTGAAGAATGAAGGCAATAAAATATTTGGTATAGTTATTCAGAGAGAAAAATATTAGAAAGCTGGACAAGAATGTTTACATCTTTTTGCCAAGTGAAGTTTTCTAACTGTTGCATTGTTATTCTTCCAGATAGATTAAATAGTCCAGAAGAGAGGAAAGGAAAGAAAAAAATCCTTATTTAAAAGAGAAAGAAAGAAAAGGAAACAATATAAAATTATTTCTTGTTAGTGGGAATTCAAGAGTAAGGGAATGATTGCAGACAAAGAGGTGTGAAGAAGCACACACTTCAGGAGGATTTTGCCTGCCTAGTTATTTTTATGGGGAAAGGGAAGGACGTAAAGTTCTCCAGAGCCCTATAGGCTAGGCACTATGCTAATGCTTTTGCATGTACCTCATATAATGGTCCTGGATGGGAAAGATTTTTTGGAGGACAAAAGGATCCACAGTGTTGACCTCCAGCATATTCCGAATTGCTCATATGGACAGAACTTTGAAGGGAAGGTTATTTGTTGTGCTTGACTTAGTCTTTGAATAGAAGGACACATTCTGAGCCACTGACCAACTGGTGTCCAGAGGAGGGTTATCTGAGCAGTGAAGAGACCCAACACCAAGTCATCTGAAGATGTATTTACACTTCCCCTGCAGAGGAGAAAATTAATGGGAGCAGGGGTAGATAATACAATACTCTTCAATAATGAAAGGGCTTTCTTTTTTCATTTGGAAAAGGAAATACACTTTTTAGGATATGGCTTCAGGTGGCAAAACACGGTCAATGGCAGGAATTGTGGAGAGAAGGATTTCAGCTCAACCACTGATCCAAGCTGTACGAGGAAAGAGGGTACAGATGCTTTGCATGACCTGGTGGTGTCCCAGATGGGAGATGGTGGTGGACATGTACCATTGCCCATCTGGGACACCAGGAGGGAATACAATTCCTGGGTTATGTGGGATAGGGAGCTACAAGCCTGACAGCCAAGGTCCATTTCCACTTGAAGAACCTATGAATTAGCTGTGTCTGCCTCCTCTCTCCACATAGGCAGAGTATGAGTAGAAAATGATGTACATGGGTGTATGTGTGTATGTGTTTGAATACAGTCACCTGGGAGGCACTCTCACAGCCATTATGTACACTGACAAGCCACAGTAGCTGGTAGTGAACTTGGGGAGATGATCAGCATTTTAATGTTAGTCCTGATGAATTTGTTCTGAATCACCCCTGGATCAGTGAGCCTTTGGACCTGCCTGTCTACTGGGCTTGGAGGAGTTTCTCTGGTTGCAGGGTTACCCTGTTCCCTTCTGGGGACCCTCAAGGATCATAGGACAGTACCAAACTATGGTGAAGAGCTAGGACTATGAAGTCCCAGGATTTGTATTCTGGTTTGAATATATTACTAGCAATATGATCTTGAGTAAATTGTCTAATCTTTTTATTGTACCTTATTTTCCTTATCTGTAAAATGAGAATGACAAAACCTGCTTTAAGAGCTGTTCTGAGAACTAAATGAGATAACAGGTATAAAGCCCTCGGGAGTACCCCTGGCACATGGTAAACACTTCATAAGAGGCTAGCGTTAGGCCTGACCTCATGTGCAGCACGCTGAGCTGGGCAAGGGCTGCAGTCATGTTTGGTAGCAATTACCTTGATCGTTTATTTGATTTACTCTCATGTAAGCAGCTCAGAAACAGAGATCAGGTTTTGGCCCAGCCTCTCCTTGACACAACTCGTCACTGTCTATCCCCGTACCAAAGCCATGGGCTAACATGGATTTATCAATGAGACAGGTCTAATTTGTCACCACCCTTCCCATTTTATGGGTGAGGAAATTGAGTCAAGGAGTTTAAATAATAGCTCAGGGTGAGAGAGCCACACCCATGAGTGATAATGTCAGGACTCAAACCCAGTTCTTTCCACAAGACCACTGGCAGGCAAGCAACAGAGTCATTACCTTTCTCTGAGAAAGAGAATTGTTCTTTATGGTTGTCCATATTAAGCTAAGTCTGGTGCTGATGAAAAAGACAGTTGGACTGCTTCAGAGTGACTAGAGGGGTGGATCAGATGGGACAGCACAGCCCTGGCTCCAGCGCCATCCTCTCTCCCTTAACTAGAAGCCCTCCCTCTCTTCCCTCGGTCCTGGTCCCCTTGCTGCCTAACACCAGTGAATTTCAGAGCATGGCAGCAATCCACGTCAGAAGTTCCCTGACAGCGCAGTCCTGGGCCCACTCCAGATCTGCTGACTCTGAATCTCTCGGGTGAGGCCCAGGGGTCAGCTTCCGGGTGATTCAAGTTATTGAAGCTTGAACCCCTGCCCTGGATTCACATCCCTCCTGCCCCTGGGCCTCCTTGCCCCTCCATAGGCCTGTCTGAATCCCAGGCAGCTTCTGCTTCATGCTCTTTGCATGCACTGTTCTTGACAGGAGGGAGCCAAGGCCCCACCAGCACGATGGGAGAGCCTGGGGGCCTCTCAGCCTGAGGTTGGAAAACCACCGTGTGTGGGAAAGGCCCTTGCTCCTGACATCAGGGGAGAGAACTTTTTACTTTTTATTTGCTGCTCTCAAATTCCTCTCACTTCTCTAAGCCAGCCCACAGAAAATGGGCATGGGCAGATACCCAAATCCCAGCACACACTGGGGCATGAGACAAGGACAGGACTTTCTTGGGCTCCTAAGAAGGGCATGGCAGGAAGGGAGTTAGCACGGTGATGGGAGGCTCCGTACTCCGGGGAGAACTTCTTGGAGAGGAAATGTTCCTGAACAGGCTGGGGCGGGAAGGCGGGGGAGGGAGGGGGCAGGGCCTGGAGAGGATAGAGGCGGGTCTAAAGGGATGCTTAAGTGGTTTGCTGAGTAGTGCGTGAGGTGACCTTCCCTGGGCTCCCCCAGTTATCCAGTAAGTCATACTAAACCCACGAGTATTTGGTGGGAGTGGTTTTTGTTCTGGAAACTGAAGATGGGTGAGAGGTTCCAGCAGATCAGGGTGAGTCAGGCTGAATTCAACAACCTGGGATCCTGGGGTCTGAGAGGAGCCGAAGAACACGGAGCCCCTGGGGTTCATGGCATTCCAGGGCTTTGGGCTTCTATAGCCACAGAACCAGAGGAGTCAGGCAGATGTTCCCTAATCAAGGGGGTGGGCAGGGAGGCCTCTAGCCAACCACTCTCAACCCCGAAACTGAAAAGTGAGAAGATAAAAGGAAAATGTGGTTTGGCTCTATAAATGCGATACTAATTACAGCCATTTGTGCAAACTGTTTTCCATTAATGTTTAATTGCTTACCATGCGGTATAATAACAGTTACGCATTGCATAAACTACACGTCTGATTAGCTGAGTTTTATTTGGCTCCATGTGGGCCCATCTTCCTCATGCCTTTCTTGCCTGGTTGTCTATGGGCTAATACAGTGACTTTATTTACAACTTGAAAAAAAAAAAGTATGGGCACAGCACTCAGTGTTTGAGTAATTCTTTCCTCTAACAGGTGGACGGCTTCATGCTGGCTCAAACATCAGTGTTGTCTAGTTTGGGGGCTTGGCCAAAAAAGAATGTGAGTTCTATTAAAACATATCTGTTGGCCCTTTTCTCTGTAGGAGAACCATAAAGTATCCTCCACCAAAGCACGCAGATCTCTGTGCCCCTCTAAAACAGAATCAAATAATCATTCCCAGCCAATGTCACTAACTCATCCTAAGTCCATGCTTCAGAGAACAGACTAAAATACGGAAACAGTTCCTCACAGAACAGTTTATAGAGATCAGGGATGAAAAGGCTCTTCAGTTCTCCCTGAAGAACAGTGGGGAAGCAAAACACACCAGCTCATGAATTCAAGGAGGCTATTTCTGAGAAGGTGCCTCCAACCATCTTCCACTATGGCCTACTATGTGCTCGGCTCTGGTTTAGGTGCTGTGATGGCAGAGTAGGCAGTGGACATCAATACAAAATATATGAATTACAAAACCTCGTTTGTATCCTTAAGGAGGGGATGACTTGGTTGGGAGATGGGCCACTTCTGAATTAAACGGGGCCAGATCAAAGCAGAGGGAGCAAGAGAGAAGAGGAGGACAGTACAGATACATCAGCAAAGCAATCTTACTTCTGCAAGTCATCTGATCCGAGTTGAGGATGTATCCTTGCTTGCACCTGCAGATGTAGGAGCCAGGGGTGTTGATGCAGAAGTGAGCACAGTTATGCTCCAGGAGGCTGCACATGTGGGCCACTGAAAGGAAAGATATGGCAAGTTTAGGCAACAATAATGCCTCCTCTAACTTCACGCACACTACAAACATTTATTCCGAACCTATTCTGTGACGGAGAGAGCAGGGTCCAGAGAGAAACAAGCTGCAGTTTCCACCTTCACAGGGGTTTAAAGCCTCTGGTTGGATGAAATAATTCTATACATAAATGCTATCAGCCACATCTAGATAAAGGGCCATGGAGGGTTAAAGGGGAGTGGTATTAGGCTATGCCATATGAAATTGCCAATACATATTCAACTAAGAACAGGTCCAGATGACCTACAAAAAATGAAATTTCATGGTTCAATTAATAATACCCAACTGGTAGGTTGCAAGATCAGAAATATTGCTGATACCAGAGCAGCTTCGGCTAAGGTCTGGATTTTTGGTAGGCAGAAATGGAGTTGGAGGAAAAGCTATTAAGTGAGGATGTGATTAAGAATCAACAGTTTCAGCCCTGGCTGCTGTGGCTCAGTGAATTGAGCGTCGGCCTGCAAGCCGAGTGTTGCTGGTTCGAATCCCAGTCAGGGCACATGACTAGCTTGCACGTCAGGTCCCCAGTTGGGGGCGCGAGTGAAAGACAACCACACAGTGATGTTTCTCTCCCTCTCTTTCTACTTTCCCCTCTCTCTAAAAATAAATAAACAAATAAATAAATTATTTTTAAAAAATTAACAGTTTCTCAGGATCATAAATCCCAAGAGTAGTGTAATATTTTTAATATGTAAAAGTGTTATTCTAAATTTTGGAGTAAAAAACGTATAGCTTTCAGATACATCACTTCTTACATAAGTTTGTTTGGAGCTCATAAAAATTGTTTTTTTACATTTTAATTTATGACTTTATCAAAAAATGCAATTTGAACATATTTAAGATTTACCAACATCAGTGTAAACAAGTACAAGTTATACAAGTGTTCTCAAAAACAAAAAAAGATGACCATATGTGGAAATACATTTATAGAAGCTAAAATAAAAGATGCTTCCAAAAGCTAAGAACAATTCCATTAATCCAGTGCTTTGGAAAACTCAGCTACCAGTGAAATACATGGTGTATCTTAGTCCTAAGTGAGAAACATGGTAAGCACTAAATGAACTAGGGGAATAAAACATTTATTTCATAATAAGATAATTTAGAATGATCATTCTGTGGTTATAATTATCTATGTTTCAGCTCCTAAGATACAAATAAGGAACAGGTAACATTAGGAAAGTTTGTAGACTAAATCCAATCAATCATTTTTACTTTGCTGTGAAATTAATATCTGTTTTTGTGACCATGGGCAACTTTATTAACTTCTTCATATAAAATGGAGATGAAAATAGCACCTACCTCATAAGGGCTTTGTAAGGGTTAAAATAATCAAGGTGGTAAAGTGCTTAGAACAGTGCCCAGTGTCTGGGGGATGAATGCTCATACCTGTTAACTGTTATATAGCCAAGGACAAGCATGGTGGCCTTTTGTTTTGTTTTCCATACATGGGTTCATCCTATATATATTGATCTTCAAATTGGTTATTCACTGAACATTATTCATAAATTCTATCTATATTGATATATACCATCTTTCATAGCACCTATGATGCACCCCCATTCCAGAGATGTTAAAATGTGAAGACACATACAGTTGATACTCATTATTTGCAGATTCTGAATTTGTGGATTTGCCTACAGGCTAAAAGTTATTTGTGACTCCAAAGCCAATACTCACAGTGCTTTCATGGTCTCTCTCGTGGCCATGCTCAGAGCGATGAAACACCTGAGTCACCTGATGCGCATATTGCCAGCTGACGCTGAACAAGGCGCTGCTCTTTTTGTTTCAGCTCTCTGACCATAAACGTGTCCTTTTCAAGGTCTAGTTCATGTCATGATTTTCACATTTTTGTGCTTTTATTGGTATTTTGCTGTTTAAAATGGTCACAAGCGTAGTGCTGGAGTTTGCAGAAGTGAACTGCTAATGAAGCGTGTCTCGTGTTCCCAACTGCAAGAGGCTCTGATGCGCCTTACAGAGAAAGTGCGCATTAGATCAATTTCGTTCAGGCATGGGAACTCAGTGCTGTGGGCTCTGGGTCCAAAGTTAATGAACCAACAATAGATATTAAATAAGCTGTCTTTAAACAGAAACACCCATAACACAAGACTGTGTATTGATCAGTTAACAAAAATGTGACCAGTGCCTTGCAGGAACCTGTCTTTCTCCGAGGAGCAATGTTCAGTATTTGCTAACTCAGTGTTCACCACGACTGTATAGACACAGTTGCTGACAATAATGAGAACCAACTGTATATCTTAGATCCAATCCAATACATTACTCTGGTTTATTCCTTCCTATTGCTTTATTCATTGGTCATACAACTCATTTTATTTGGCCACTTCCCCATTAGCTGATATGTGAGCAGGTCCCAAATTTTTGCTTTCACAATACTGTGATGAATATTCTCAAACACGCCTTCTCAAACACATGTGCAACTGTTTCTTGAGTCCGGGGTTCTAGTTTAACAGATATGGACTAAGTGCCTTGCCAGGAGGGTCACAGCAGCCACGCATGAGAGTAACAATTCCAACACCCTCAAAACTTCAGCACTCAGCATTCCGGACTTTACATTTGTGACAATATGTGAGGGAAAAATCATTATCCTGTTTTTAATTTGCATTTGCTTTGCACCTTGGAAGGCTTTCTTGTTTAAGTGGACTGCTGGAATCAAATCACCCACGGGCACAAGGATGTTGCTGAGGAACCGTCAGCATGTAACTCGGTAATGAAGGAAGTTTAAGGTCTAGGAAACCAGCCACACAGCATTTAAGAACTGGCGCAAGGTCCAAGTGAGGAAGCCCAGTGTCCTGTCTCCTCACCGGGACCCTGGCAGATCAAACAGGAAGGCCGGAGACTTGAGGCAGAGAAGATACCAGTTGGGCAGCAGAGAGCACAGTGGTGAAGAGGGTAGCTTCTGGAAATAGACTAATGCTCAGCTTTGCCACTTACTATGCATGACCTTGTATGAATTACTTCATTTCTCTAAACTCCACTTTCTTCACCTGTCAAAGGGAGGAAATTAAAAGAACTATTGCATAGAGTTTTAGAGTGACAGCTTGTTGCTCAGGCTTGTTTGGGCCGGGTATCATAAAAGAAATTGGAACCAGAGACTGTAACTCGGTGTGATGGAAAAAGCACGGAATGAGGAGCCAGCCTTGTGTTCAGTTCTCCTCTACCTCAAACAAGGGAGGGAAGCTCAGGTAAGATGGGTAGCTCTTTCTGGCTTATTTCTTTACCTGCAGAATAAAGGCATGAACCGTGTCTAGAGACCCTCGGCGCACATGCTTATTGTTTCGTCTGTGGAGCACCCCCTTTTTCCAGAAACTGCCCTTCTCACTCCAGATGCACAGTAACTGTGGGAGCCACTGTGTTTTATGAGGCAGCCCCACTCCCGGCTGCTGTTGTGGGGGCGGGGGCGAACAGGATTTGACAATCAGAGTCCTTTCTTGGCACTTAGGAACTAGAACTCAGAAAAAGGGGGTTTAAACCAAGAGCAAGTTTATTCAGGGAGCTGATATGCTCTCTGCCCATGGACCAGAGGAGTCAGTCCATGGGGAAGCAGAGGGAAGAGATGGAGAGGACGCAGAACTATCATTCATTACTCTTCTTGGTAATCCCATGACTAATATATGCAATCCTTCCTTTCTCAAGCTAATCCAAGTTGAATTTCTACTACTTTCAAGCAAAAGAACTTTTACTAAGGTAGAATAAAAATGTTACATCTATAGAATGTTGTGGATGAGTGCTCAGTGAGTCTATGAGTGTGTTGCTCTCCCGTGGGCCAGGCCTTTGTGATGTGACTGATGGGGAAATAACAGCTCTGCCAGCTCCACTGGCCTGCAAGTGGTCTCATTTCTCAGAAGGCCCTCAGGGTTGAAACTGGGTCAAGGTTTTGTGTTCAGGGGAAGGAATCACTAATCAGCAGACTGCCATTGGCAGGACTGGATTTTTAACTAGGAAATATGAAGGTTCATAAATGTTTATTAATGAATGCCTGAATGATTACAGGAGTAATCAAAGGAGTGGCAGGGCTGACTGGGAGTCTTGAAAGGAACAATTATCGGGTATGTAAAGTCATCTGTTGAAGTCAGTCTACTCTCCCACTTAACACAACAGGGCCTCCAAGGGGTGCAGTAAGTGTAGACTTTGCCCATGTTGGTTATTGAAAGGTGTGTCTTAGGAGCACTATTAGGGCCTTACATTGTGCCTGGCCTTGGTCAGGTGGGGTAGGGCTATTAGGGTAGGAATGGCCAACCTCCGGGCTCCAAATACCAGGCTAGGATGATGAAGCAGATACCAAGAGGTTAATTACAAGAAGCCTTGCCCTGGTTATAATAAGTCTTCGGAAGGCTCAGGATAGACATGCATTTTTCAACCCCTAAATTCTGTGTCCTCTCCCATTGGGTGGCAAAAGTGGTGGGCCCCAGGTTTTGTAGGTTTGAGGCATTTTGCAGACAGGGCCTCAATTCACAGGACACCCAGCCTCCAGGTTTCTCTGGTGGTCTCAGGGGTGGCCTAAGAATGAAACCTCAGGAGTCCTACCTCCCACCCCTCCTGTGGCTGGAGTGGGAACTGACTTCCCATGCGTATTAAGGCCACCACTGTATCCCAGTTCATGCCAACACAGCCAGCAAGAACCAGAGCCAGGACCCATGCTCTAGGGCAGTCTGGCTCCCGAGCCTCATCTCTTCCAAGCTGTTTGACAAAGGTTCCTGCCCCACTCACACTTGTAGGCTAAGATCCTATAGCGCTTTCTGCTCTGTCTGAAACACAGGAGCTTCCACCCTTCTTCCCTCTGAAACCCTGTCCCCAGGTGCATCACGGCCTCCACCTCCATGCCTTGCCCTTCATCAGCACTTTCAAACTGTGGATCACAAAATTAACAGAGAATCTGGATTTATCTTTTTAAATATGAAATAGAAAAACATTTTTAAAAAAAATATCATTCCTTTCCTGGCTTGCTGCAGTTTCCCTCCCTACATAGTCAGTAAACTCCTACTCATCTTTCCATTCTGTGTAACACATAGCGGTTACGATGTTGGTTCTGAGCCAGAATGCCTGGGTTCACAACTCAACTCTACCACATAGTGTTGCGTGACTTTGGACAAGTTATTGAGCCTCTCTGAGTCCCAGTTTCCTTTTCCAGAAAATAGGAATTATAAGAGCACCTACTTCGCAGGTTTACTGTGTGAATAAAATTAGTTAATATATGCTAGTAGTTCATACATATATTAAAATCAATAAACGTTAGTGATTATTTTATTATGGCTGTTTAAAGGTCTCTTGGAGCCCCTAGATGGACTCAGGCATTTTTTGATCAGAGGTCCCCAGTGCTAGGTGATGATCCAAGGCCACGAAGTATAGCCAATATTCCATTTCTCTATACTGAGAGCATCTTCCCACCAGCCTGGAATCCTGGGCCCAGCACATGAAGGGTAAGAGCTCTGGAGGCAGAGAGACTGCAGTCTGAATCTCCAACTCTGATACTTGAAGTTGCTTATCCTTTCTAAGCCTCAGTTCCCATTTCTGTAAAATGAAGATAATAAGAGTACCTGCCTCATAGGCTATTATAAGTATTAAATAAAATAAGGTATGGAAAGTACCTAGCCCAGGACAAACTCAGCCGTTATTATCAGAGTGTCGCTCAATAAACGTTTAAGGAACAAATGATACTTCCAAAACCTCAGGGATGCCATCCGCAACTTGGAAGATGCTCATCGCTATTGCCTGGAAACTGGAGCGCAGACCAAAGCTGACAGCCTGCTGGTCCTCCATGTACCTGGCTGTAATCATACACAACACCGTGCACACTGAATAGAGCTCTACAGCTTACTACACCTGCTCACACACCTATTTCTGCAGGTAAAACACCCATGTTACGGAGTTGCTGGCAGGTGAGGTCTCTGAGATTGCAGTCTGCTCCTCCCTACCTTACAAAGGCTTCCATCAAACCCTAGGTGAATGTCAACCTCAAAGTTGGTTTACCCAGCACAGCTGGATGGTGGGGGCTGCCATCAGAAATGCTTTTCCTTAAGAGAGGAATTTATAACTCCTGACATGTGGAGGAGTAGGATGAGCAAGCACTTTGGAAGGAGAACTCAGTTTAATAACCTGTAGAGAGGGAAGGAGAGTATTGTGTTGCCTCCCCAGGTTTTTGTGAGGATCAAATGCAAAAACAGACGGGAAAGTGTTTTATAGATGTCATTACTGCGATCTTTACTGCACAGATGATAGAAGCCCTGGGGCCTCCTGCACCTTTGAAGACAGTTGACAAGTCTGCTCATTAGAGCTCAGCAATGTGGTGAGAGAGGAGCTGATCTCCTGTGGGGTGGGGGTGGGGGATTCAGTTCTCAGGCCCCACAAACAAACAAATGAATGAGTGAATGAATGAGTGAAGAATGAATGGCATACTACCGATGTTTTCTCCAGATTACAACAAAGTGGTGGGGCAGGGGGTGGGGCAGATTCAAATTGCCTTTTAATGTTGCTGCCTAGCCATAAAGAACACAGAGAAGGTTCTTCTATGGACAAATCTGCATCCTCAGATTCGTCATATTACCTTTCCATTTGCTGTTAAGTCCAGAGGGCTTATGAAAAATCTCCCCTGTTAACATTTTCTGAGACAAATGAATACACCCGTCAAAACTGTTATGGAACCAATTTCTTTTTTAGTATTTCCAGGAAGAGAGGAACATAAATTCTGCAGAAGTCATTTAAAGCCATAAACCTTAAAAATGTTTGCAGTGCTTCCTACTGGGTGAAGTTTTACAGGTGACTTGGCCCCCAGCACAGCACAGTAGCCAGCCCTTCTGTGGCACCAGGGAGAACGGCACTTCGGAACATTTTCCAAGTGACATTGCAGAGAAAAAGTTCTTTTTCCTTCATGGCATTGATTTTGTAAGTAAATCATTTGATTTTTGAGGTTAGTTCTCATCAGCGAATTTTTTTAAAAAGACACCTCACCAGCACACCATCCTTACTCTCTGCGGCTCTGATGGGGGTTGAGGTGGGTTCAAAGCTATGCCACATTCTGAGAACCAGTCCTCGGAGCCACACAGGGGCAGGTTTCTGCTCCCAAAGAGCCAGAGATAAGTCTGGTCCTTAAGCTCCTTATCCACTCATACTCCAGGGAAACACAAGTCATTTCAAAGCAGATATTTAATTTTGTAGCCCCATTAAAGCAGCTTGGCAGTTGGAGGGAACAGGGTCCAATGGGGGTAGGAACGGCAGGATTAGACGCTGTTCACCAGGTCAGGAGGACCATTTCAAGTTTCTAGGGACCCGAGTGGAGCTTGGGTTGGCACCCTGGGCCCCTGCCCTCCTGGAGGAGGGATGAGAAGATGGCTGGAAGAGCAGGAAACTGGGGAGAGAGTAAGCCGACCCACTGGAAACAGCTGAGGCAGGAGACTGGGCTGAAGGTTACTGGGAGGAATCTAGCAAGGAAGGGAAAGAGAAGGCTTGTGGAGAGTAGGGTTAGAAAGCAAGAAACGGAAGAAGTCCCTTCAAGAGGGACAAAGCAGCTCAAGGACTTAGGGAGGCCTCCAGTTAGAGAAGTGAGCCAGGAAGCGGGGCAGGGGGCAGGGTGCTTTTGCCCTCCTACCAGGTGGGAAGGCACCAGGACCGTGTCTTGGTCCTCCCCGTACACTGGGTGCCTTTGTCAGTTGAGAAAACATCCAGGGCTAGCACCACCACGGGGCAAACATGCTCACATTCCGCACCATCCAAGGAGAAACAATGCCACTATTTTCCCCTTCCCAGTCCTACTGCTACTCCAGCTCGTGAATTCCAACTTAGGGAATTCCAGGAGGGTTCAATGTGCTGGAGAAAAACTTCACCCACCTACTCTTGCTCATTCTGCAGTTTGGGTTTAAATGCCCCTGCCCCAGGGTCCTAAGCACCCGGACTAGGCTGGGTCCTACACTGAATCCTTCCTCCATCACACTGTTGCAGCTGCACTTACTTACTTACCTGAGCAGTTTCATGCTTAATATCCATCTCCTTCACCAGAGGATAAATCCCCAGCAACGTTGTGTCTGTCTTGGCCTTTGCTGCACGGCCCTTGCAGACACAGCGCCTGGGATGAGGCAGCACAGAATGAACCCTGGGAGATGAATAAAGAGATCCTAAGGATGCCCCTGGAAGAGCCACAGGGCACAGGACTTACCGCACAGCTTGTTCTGGAACACCGAAGTCAGCGACTCCATCTGGCTGAAGTTGGCCACCAGGAAGACATGGTCCTCGTGAGGCTCGCTCCCGATGGCCTTCAGCGTGTTGAGGTCCACCTGGCCCACGCCAATGGCAAAGATCAGGATGCCCGTGTCCCGTGCCTTTGCAGCCACCTCGGCCACAGAGTCTTGTGGTCTCCCATCTGTCACAATCATTATGACACGCGGTACATTCTCCCTCAGGGGCCGGGCCCCCTCTGCTTCTGAGAAAGCAATGTTCAGGGCATACTGGATGGCCAGCCCCGTCATGGTGCCCGTGGACAGGTGCCTCATCCTCTTGACAGCGCGCTCCACCTCGGACTTCCTCTTGAAGGTCTTAAGGGAGAACTCATTCTTAACAGTGCTGCCATACTGGAGCAGGCCCACTCTGGTGACATCAGGACCAATGTCCAAGAACTGCAAGATGTCCATGATGAACTCCTTGACCTTGGCGTAGTCATGGGTATTGACACTGCGGGAGCTGTCAATGATGAAGACCAGGTCTGCCCGCTTATTTTCACAGGAGCTCCCTAGGGAAAGAGGGGAGGTCAAACACATTAGAAAAGTGTAAAGGACACAGTGCAGGTTGGCTATTGTTGGAAATCATAGAGCTGGGGATCACCTTTCAAACCTCCAATCTTCATTGGTTTTTCTTCACATTCAGGAAAGTTGTAAGGGTGTGTGCATGTGAAAGCTGTATGTGCATGTGTATGACTGGGTGATCATTGAGTACTGGCTACAAACAAATCAATTTCATTTCACAAGATAAGTGAACACTGTAGTTTCTAGAAAATTGTTGATATACTTTTCAGGTGGCCAAACACCTGATCAGGGTCAAAATGATTTCTCTGTTTACTGTATGCCACAGAAGCTTGCCCGGACACTGCAAGGAATATGGAAGAAGCTTAGGAAAGGGACCAGTGTCAAGGAGCTACGGCCTACCTGGGGAGACTTAAATAACAGAACAAGTTAAAGAATAGCTGGTATGAAACTCTGTGGTGCTGACCCTAGAGGTGCAGAGAACAGGGATATTAGTGGGCTGGGGTCAAGGAGATAGGACATGAGCTAGTCTTATGGATGCATAGTGTTTGAATTGAGAGAAGGCACACAGGGACAGGGACACATGAACAAAAGCCCAAGATGGTGTGAATATGGTGGATAATAGAACAAGGGAGGAAGGAACTGCTAAGAGTGGCAGGTAGGAATTAAGTCGGAGGGCTAGCCTGAGGCCAGTTATAAAAGGCTTTTAAATTCAGCCAGAAATTTGTATATGATGCTATAAGTAATGGGCATAATATGACTGGCATCCCATGATGTAACTTATCTCTTCTGTAGAGAAATTAGGTAATAAAAAGTCAATTGAGTGTGGCAGTGGTTTCCAAGGTGGGTGACCCAGACCACTTCTGGACTAGTCTGTTTCAGAGGGGACTCAATCTCAATCAGGGCAGTATGGAAAAGGATAAGGCCAAGAAACATTTCAACAAATGACACAGTTAAACTGGAAAAAGGCAAAATGTTAAGTTTCTCCCTTATCACCACAGCGAGCAGACATTCCTTTAGCACCCAAACTAGAAGGCTATTCGAGGTTTGAGTCCAGAGACGGAACTCATTGCATTCTGGGAAAAGAATGATATTGGATGAAATGAGAGACGTCCTGCCTCGAGGGAGGGAGCTGGGCATCCCTGCTGGAATTTCTCAGATTTGAGCCACTGCCTCCAGCCAGGGGGAGTCCCTCCTCCCTTCCCCAGACTTTGCAGCTAAATCCACATTTGATACAGATTAGAAAAGAGATCTCAAATTCTTGCCCTAAATCCCAAATACCACAGCTACGAGAGAGAGAGAGAGAGAGAGAGAGAGAGAGAAAGCAAGCCAAAAATGAAACATTGAATCCAGTCATTAAAATGAGAAGAAAGGCCCATGAGGTCATCCCGTCCAGGCCAGCTTGCCAGGCTGTGTGTGTGCCAGCACATACACCTCATCCATTGCAGCCTCACAAGCCTAACAATTTTAGGGGACGAAGCACCTCCAAATGCCAGATCCTGGCAGGAAACCAACTTTCTGTCGTACCTACATGTAATATCAGGGACTGTGTGAATGTAAGGTGAGTTTCTCAAACCAGATGCCCAGAAACTGCCTTTGAGGACTCTGGGATAAGATCAATATAAAACCCCTGGCATTTGTAGGATGTTTTAAAAATTTTTTTCTCCCCAGAGAGCTTTTATCACTACGATCTCATTTGATTTTCTTAAGAAAAGAGCTAGGAGTATCACATTGGAAAGATGAGAAAATGGAGGTGCTGGCAGTTTGAAAACCTCTTGTAATTTAGAAAAAGAAAAAGTATATGAAGACAACACAAATACCCACCTCACTGGGTGGTTATGAGAATTTAAGAAAACGATCTAGCCCAGCCCTGAGCCCCGGAGGCTGCATCTACCCCGAGAGGCACCTGCAGAGAGTGCCTTTTTCTAATTTTCATGGAGGTGCCTATGTCTAGCAAATGGCCCTGGGCTGGAGCAGAGAATGGCAGACCCACAGGACTCACAATAGAAGACAAGGTCCAGGAGCAAGACTGACCCCTTTCTAGGAGCATCACCTGCCCCACTCTTGATGTCTCCCACCCTTGATGTGTGAACTGACTTCGAGAACTGGCCCAATGATCTCCACCTGCTGAGAACTGGAACCAGACTCTGACACTCCATAGAGCAAGATATTCATGGGAGGCTCCTTGGAAGGGAGGGAGGGAGAGAGCAGACTGTTCCCCTGAGAACTCTCTTCCTCTTTGGAAATAGGGAGTGAGTCCCCCTAGGACTGGGATTCTTACTGTGGGTCTTAGTCATGGTGTTAAGATCCCACCAAGCATTGCAATCAATTTACTTACAGGCAAGCCTGGAAATTCCACAGGGTATTATGAGCTAAATGGATTAGTTCCTATCAAAACAAATGGGTAGTTTTCACAACTTCTGGACATTTACAAAAATACCACAAAGGTTCACAATGTTGTTGGAGGTTACAAGGGAGCTGTGATTATGAGCCGAAAATGGCTCACAGCAGCTCCAAGTGACCAGGTTTTCCTCAAGACGTCTCCTTGGTAGGTAGGTCTAGGGTGGTACCTGAAAATTTTCATGTCTAGCAAGTTCTTGGTGAAGCCGATCACCTCTCCAGGGACCACACTCCGAGAACCACCAGTTTAAGTACTAGACAGCTCTCTGGAGAAAAGACGTTCCGCAAGTCGGGACCTCGTCATCTCACTGGGAATTCCCCACAGTGGGAAACTAGTCTCATCCAGCTACAGAGCCATGCAGTTGGGAATACAGTGAGCCCTCGGTCAACATTTGTGGAATTAAATGAGGTTCCAGGATTCACAGACTGAAAACATCTTTAGAGATGGAGGGGTCAAACAGAGTCGAAGTCACTCACTTTCCAAAAGGGAAAACTGAGGTTCATACAGGTGATTCTATGTCCATGAGGCCTTATGGCTCATGAGGGTGATACCTGGGACTGCAATGGTGCTTTTTCCACCATTTTCAGGCAGGTGCCTTGGAAAATTCTCAATACAACATGAGCTGGTGTTACAACGTGAGCTTTGTAAACACTTCGGGGCTTTCTGAAATACTTGCTGTGACGAGCTTTATAGCGTCTCCACAAGGGGACTTCTGAGAGATGATTCCAGAAATGACTCTTCTTTGCGTGTGTTCCTTGCACATGCTGGTTCTGATCAACAGCAACCCTATCTACTTAGCTTGGGTGAACGCCTAACAATCTTCCTTCGGGACCCTCACAACAGACTTTCAACAGCAACTGGATGAGGATATGTGAGCACACCATAAAATGTCATTATCTTGAACCTTAAAGTGACGGTCTGGACCTTGTCAACAGCACTTCCAGTATCATCAGCGTGACTCCAAAGCCCACACATGGGCCAAACTGAGTGTCTCTGGCCCTTGCAGAGAAGGGGAACCTGAGCCAGGGTAATTTTAAGAAACAGTCCCACTCCAGTATGATCTTGGAACTGCTTCTTCCTCTCAAGGTTGCTGATCTGTTGCTAATCAGCCTCCCTTGCTCCGGCTAAATGCAGTCATGACCGTGTACTGTAATTGCACAGTAAATATTTGGTGCCATCTGCCTGGGAAGATCTAGGCATGTTTGGAGAAAGGAGTGATGTGAATCTCTATGATAAGGGTAAAATAATGTCATCGAGCGACTAAAAGGAGCTCTGAAATGCTCAGTGAAACGTCAGTCAAGTCCTATGATCAAGTGCAAGTCTAGCCTCTGCTGCTTTCCATCCACATGGTTTGAGCCTTTCCTTAACCTCTGGGACCTGCAGTCTCCTCTTCTGTGAAATGGAGATAATAATACCTCGCAGGGCTGTTGTAAGACTCAAAAAAGGATATAATAATAATTTATAGCTACTGTTTATTGAGTACTTAATAAGCACCAGGCCCTGTGCTGACTACTTTCCATATATTGGCTTATTTATTTCTCACACTCACCTTAGAAAGTCGATATTGTTACTATTCCCATTTGGCAGATGAGGACAGTGAGTCTAGAAAGGTTAACTAGCTCAGGGTCTCATACTTAGGGATCAGAGGAGCAGGGATCTGAACCCCATCTATCTTGTCTGGCTCCGCAGTCCATACTTTTAACCACCAAACCATGCTGAGAAAGGATTCTGTGCTTTTAGACCTGCCGTCCCCAGCGTACTCAAGATTGCACCAGGGCTGCACCGGCTCTCTGGGTTGGTTCTTTCCTTCCCTGGATTCACAGGACCTGAAAGCAGTGGCTCAAATTTGCTTGTCGCCTGCCAAGTGCTCCTCCTCTGCTAAATGTCTATCTTGGAATAATGAAAACAGATGTTTTCCCAGTAAATCAGGCTGCTAGCCATTCCCATTCTCATTCCCTTGACAAGTGCTTACTGAGGGACAGTAGGAGCAAGGCCCATGGGAGACCAAAGGATGGAACAGTGAGACGGAGGGCTGAGGCATGGGTCCTTGAGGGACTGCGAGGAACAGGAGGATATGGTTTAGATGATAGGCAAATGCCCAGGGTTCAGGGGTGGTGGTGGTGGTGGGGGGTAGTGAATTTCAGGAAATGTGGCATTTCACACCAATTCCCAGCAAAGTTCCCACAAGCAGACAGTTTGTGGGCACTTAAAAAAAAGAAGAACTGTAGAAAATTGAATGATACAAGTGAAAAAATGTAACAACGTCTAGGGCAGTGCAAGAGTATAAGGACTGGGGAACTACAGTATGATTTGGGGGCATATTAAAGGCTGACTTGAAGGTAGTGATCATGAAATTGAAATGAGACCAACAACACGGTGTGTGTTTTGCTCCAGCTAAACCTGGTGGCACAGGTATAGGGGGAAAGCAGGCGAAAGTTGATTTAACCAGAGCTGTCATTTGGCCAAGCAAAAGCGATGGGTTCGGAGAGTGGCAAAGGCGATCAACAGGGCAACTATAATGACTTCCTGTGGAGTTAACCTGGGGGAGCAGGGAGTAGAGGCAAGGAGCAGGTGAAGGACAGAGAAGAAGTAGCAGGATCAATGACTTGAAAGTCCAGATAAAGTCACAAAATTATTGTATCTGGAATACTAGAAGGTATTAGAAGGGATGAGCTGGGAAGACAGGAGGGTTAAATTGAGATTATGACAGGATTGCAATTATTACAATCACAGCATCAAAAGTATGATAAGAGGGGCAATGGCTGAGCTATGGTGGAAGACAGGAATTTGGGAGAAAAGGAAGTCAAAGCTATTAAGGGATCATTCATATGGACATTGAAATCACCAAGAACTCAGACAACAGTAATGTTGAAGACAGTGGCAGTGAGCCAGGAGCTAAAACTGTTCTAGGAATAATAAAAGGCTTTTTTAATGCCCTAAGAATGACCAGAAACACTATGAAGCAGATGAAAATGTCATCAAGGGACAGAGAAAAATTAGCTCATCCAGAGTTTCAAAGGACACTGGGGAGAAAAATTAAGGCCGTTTTAAGATGAGAGAGAGAAAAACAAAGAGAGAGCAAGAAAAATAAAACCATTATTATTATGAGCCCAGCAGGAATTTATGGAGGGGGAAAACATAGACAATTTATGTTTCTATTCCTAAATGGGATGGATCTAACAAATCGGGAACTCTATACTGGAGTTTGTGTCTCAGCAAGGCAAATGACTGACCCTAGTGGGAAGGAAATGCAGATTCCATATATGTAGATCAGATAGATAAAGCCAGTCATTCTACAAATATTTAGTGAGTACCTGTTATGTGTGAGCTCTGGGAATACAAAGAAGGAAAGACGCCCAATTGTGAAAAGCTGGCATATAGACAAATAACAACAGGATACAATGAAATAGGTAGCTAAAAAGACGGAGTGCTCCAAGAGGGGATCGGGGAGGATGGCTGACTTTCTGTCTGCATGACTCCCAGGCTCTCGGGTAGCCTTGGCAATGCCCTTTTTCCCCCTTGTCTCTGTCAGACATTACTTTCCCACTCAGCCTGCACTCAGCCTCAGGATCCTTTTAATGCTGCACCCCAGGTACCTACAATCTATCAGAGTTGAATCACTTTACCAAGTGGTTTTAGTGTCTGGTGCTCTACAACAAAGACTGAAGTACAGTATTCCCTCACTTATTGCAGGCATTACGTTCTAGACGCCCCCACTGCGAAGTAGGAACCTTACATTTATTCTACACTCTTAAACCTACGCAACTTTAACAACATACGTATACAGTAGCGTAAAATCCCGCGATAAATAATTAAATATAATATTTTTTTAAATCCCACAATACAGTGAGGCCGCGATAAGTGAACCATGGTATAGAGAGGGACTACTGTACTCAATTTTATCTACGTCTAAGAAACTGAAAAAAGATAAGTTAGCTAATTATACATTTGACCCTTGAACAACACAGGTTTGAGCTGCACAGGTCCACTTATATACGAATTTTCAATAAATTTTATAAATGTATTTTGTCTTCCTTTTGATTTCCTTAGTAATATTTTCTTTTCTCTAGCTTCTTTATTTTCAGTAGTTATACAGTGTATAATATATATACAAAGTATGTACCTGTCAACTGTTTATTTTACTGGTAAGGCTTACAGTCAACACTAGGCTGTTAGTGTCTAAGTTTTGCGGGGAGGCAAAAGATATACACACATTTTCAACTGCAGGGGGTTGGCACCCCTAACTTTTGCATTGTTCACAAGTCAGCTATACTTAAGAGACATTGATTATTTATGCCAACATTACTTTTCAATGAGAAATAAGAAGGGCTGTCAGACAAGACTGGCCATATCAACAGTCTATGCATAAACTTCCAGATAAAGCCACATTTCTGATGGAGAGCTGTTAGGCTACCAGGGGATCAAAGCAAAGGAAAGAGGAAGAGCATAGGAACAAGTTTCCCCAAACTGTAAAAGTGGTCCATATCCGCCATTATAAGAACATAAAATAGCTCAGGGAAATTGCATCCTGTGAGCATTTGGTTTATGTGAATTGAACTACATAGGCTAGTCAGAGAAGGACAGAGACACAGACAGACAGAAAAGACTACCACATAACACAGCACCACAAGATTATCTACCTTGTGCTCAGTGGGCACGTGCCTGCAGGTGTCTGATATAGGGCCCCTGCGGCCACCTCGTATGGTTCTGTCCCCCTGCGCCTCCGGGCTATGACTAGCTCTCAGGGTAACTTCATTGACATTTCAGAGGCAATTTGTACTACCTTTGACTTTTGCCCCAAGTGTGACTTAACCTGCAAGTCCTTTGTATGATACTTCAGGTACTTGATTAGGGCACTTGATTGGGGCACCATGGTCCTTGGCCTGGGCTAGAAAGACCACCATCGATTCTCCCTCTCCAGTTTCCTCACTAGTGAGTCACCAGCTGCTGAATTACCTCCTGCCAAACGTTTTACAATGAACTTGATGAGCTTTGGCTTTCTTTGAATCAGTCATGCTGCACTCACATCTTCCTGAAGAATCACTGGGGACTCCTCTGAAAACGCAATTGTATTATATGAGGGAGACACCTGGATTTCTTAATGGGATCAGAGACATGCCTTGGACTCATTAGCACATCATCTCCCACTTGGTAATATTTTCCAGACGTCTGTCCAAATTTTGGGGGCACTTGTGGTTCTCTCTCCACCACTACGTACAATGCTGGGAGGAACCAATAATAAGCTAAATTACAGAGTTCGGACCGGAAAGGATTTCTGAGGGCTGGAAGAATAAGTCAGAACTAACAAGATGAAATCTAATTGGTATAAATGTCAAGCCATGCATGTAAGGCTCAAAAAACTGACTGTATAAACCACAGGAAAGGAGACATTGGTATTGACAGCCAGTCACATGATAAAATCTCAAACCTCAATGGCAAATCTCAAGCCTTGTATGTTGCTTCAGAACCCCAACCCTAGGACCTATGAGACACCCCCAGCCTCAAAATCAAAGTCAACCACAGGATTCCTTTCAACACAACACCCCAAGTTCCTACTACCTAGTATGTGGAGGAGGCTTGGGGAGTGAAGCCTATTTGCCAATTAAACCCTTTCTGATCGCTCCCATTTGATCCCTCCTGACCTCAATGCCCAATCATCTCATCGAAGGCTTTCTTGGCCTGGAAGAGTATAGAACTCTCCCCTGAAAGGAACCTTACCTTTCCTGCCTTTGCAGCAGAACTTCCCTATGAATGATGTATTTTTTGGTGAGCTTCATTGATCAGAGTCATAGTAGTTGCACTTGGCAATAAGTACAATATAAATGAGCCCCAGGATGCTGTTTCATCAGAGCAATTTCTTCAAAAGCCACTATCCCAAGGGTCACTGACGTTCATGGGAGAATGAACCAATGAACTCCTTGGCCCCCTGGAACAGCCCACCACTCCCTGCCCTGTACCCTCTACCCCAATGATTTCAAAAGATCTGTAGTTCCCTACACGCCATCCCAGCCTGGCTGCCTCCTCAGTTTGACTCAGCTCTGTGGTCATCTATTTTTGAAAATCTTTCCTTGATGGGCCCCCTCCACTCTCCTGAGCCCCTGGTACCTCCTGTGTACCTCTGTCTGAGCATGTTCCCACCAGCATCTCATGCATGGAGCTACCCAGCCTCATGTAATGTCTTCTATGCATTTCTCATACCCAGCACAGTATCAGGCATGTAGATGTTCCATCAGAGTCTTTGCTTCTTCACTTCGATGAGCATATGCAGTGGGAGGGCAGAAAAGACAAACAGACATTGCAGATGCCTGTCCATGAGCTGGAGTGGCCTGGGAGAGCTGGTCAGTGGAGGTACAGCCCAAGCAAGGATCCTTAAAGTCTTGGGGTACTTATTTAAAATGCAGCACCCTAGGCCCAATGAAGCAGAATCTCTGGGTTGGGGCCCAGGAATCTGCACTTGCAATTGCTCCAGGTGATTCCTGGGCACAACAAATCTGAGAATGCTATCTGAAGGGGCACCTGAGCTTGAGAGACCATCTGTCACAGAGCCAGGAGAATATAGTGTCAGGGGACCCTTTACTATGCTCCAGCCCAGGACCAGGAGCGACCTTGTAAATATGGCAACGCTTTATCCTGGATTCTCTCTCAGGTTCTCATCTACATTCTGTTTCAATATGTATGTCAGGTATGTCCTGGCTTTCAATTAGGTTCAAAAAATAAACAAGGTGGGTACCATTATCACCCTAACTGATAGATGAGGACACTGAGGTTTAGAGGTTAAATAACAAGTTCACTGGCACAGAGTGAATGAGTGGTGGCAGAACAGGGACTTCACACCCAGCCAGTACCACACAAGATATGGTCTGCAGGTCAATCTTTATTCTATTCTTTCCAAAACCTACAAACAGAACAAAAGTTCACAGGCAAATGTGGAAATTTCAGTATTGTCAGGTTTGCTCTGTGTACACTTTACCAGGTATTAACCAAGAAGAGAATTTGCAGAGCAAAGAGAGATGGGTGTCCTGGGAGAGATGGAATCTGTCTGGCTATGGAGATACACACTGTGATGTTTTTATACAAAAAGTGCTTGACAGTGTCATGATGAGGTTTTTTGCATGTCTCTTTGTTTTTGTTTTAAAGAAGGTTCTGGTGAATAAGCCTGAATCTTTGGGTAGCAGCAGTGCTCCATAAATTGGAGAAAAGAGCTGGTAGGGCCCCGGGGAATTCTGGGTTCACACCAGCTCAGATTTCAGTTGTCCCTGCTGACGGTCATAAATTCCTTTAGGAACACAGCTCTGTAAGTCCTTCAGAGAGTGGGCACCAATAATCCAGCAAAATGGAAAAGAAAAGAAAAAAGAGAAAAAACATGCCACATCACACCAGTCTCCTCTGGTAACTGTTACATGAGCTTAAAGAAAAGAGACATCGTATGAGGTTCAACAACTGTGGTTTCCAGAACCCTGCATAATTTTCTTTGTGAGAGAGCCAGAAAGAAAGCTGCCCCAGGTTAACCCTGGGGAAAGCAGTTTCCAGTGAGCTGAATTTCCTTGGAAGGTAAAGCAGCTTGCTAAAGTTTCACTTAAAAAAAAAAAAAGTTTTCTCTCAGTTTATCTTACAAACAGGCTTTCTCTTAATTGATAAGAGAAGTATAAAAAAGCCTTGAAACAGTTGATGATTTTAAACTTCACTTGCTTACAGAATACGTTTGGTATTCTCTATCAAACCCCCTCTAAGCATCTTCCTCCTTTCTCAGATTGAGAAATGACTCATATCTTAGAACTAGTCTATGTGCCCCCCCACACACACACACATACACACACACACCACCCCCCACCTGTCCCCAAGTATGAGAAGTACAGAAAGCTCTGGGGAATACATGATTTTTTCTTTCTGCAAAGTGAAAAACAGAATAGATGGCTTTTAAAAAAGCAAACTGGCATTTGACCCATAGGAGTATTTTCACTTAATAAATTGAACAACTGCCTCATCTGCTTTCTGAAGAGTGCTGCAAAGGGAAGTCAGCAGCAGAGCCAAGACCTGTGAAGAGCCATGCAGTGTCAGGTGGAGGGAGACGTGGACGGAGACATGAATGGAGACGTGGACAGAGACGCAAGCCAGGAGGGAGAGGCCCTGACACATTCCACCTGGCTCTGTGCAGTCTGCAGTCCTCTTCCTGGAAGGGGAGGGTGCAGGGCACACGGAGGCAGTGGCAGAAGACCCCACAGCTCTCTACCAGCAAAGGCAACATTGGTCTTTGAGACACTTCTCTCATCAGTTTGGTTTGGTTGAGCTACACAAATATTATAAACCCCCGTCTTTGAGCTAGGTGCTGGGGATACAGTATGAGAACCAAGCTCAGCCTGGAGGAGCTTATAACCTTGTAAAGTCATATATGATTCATAAAAACATGAGCAGCTAGAGCACTGATCCCAAGATGATGGGTGGGGAAATATACAGTTATCCAGGATGGGTACAATATTATATATTTTTTATAGCATTCTGTTATTAGAGGATGAGCAAGATATTGGCCAGACAGAGCTGGGGTGTGCACTTTAGGCAAAGGGTCAGCATGAGCAAAAGCCTGGAGGCCAGAGCAGAGTGGAGTGCACATGTGCATGGGTAACTGCAGGTGGTGTGGTATGGCTGAATCTTGACATGATGGGAATGACAGGGCCATATAGGGTGGGCTGATGTGCCTTCTATTAAGAAGTTTGGACTTCACTAAGGAGTCAATGGGGAACCACTAAAGGGTTTTAGATGTGCCCATCCTCCTTTAGGGAATATTCTAAAAGCTTCTGACTCAGCCCAGACTTCACTCTCTCCATCCCTGACCCAACCCAGAGCCAGTCTCTCCAGGTCTGACCCCCTTGCTTTCCCTCCAATCTGAATCCCTAGCATAGTCTCAGGTGTAAATTAATGTCTGCTTGTATACAATAATAAGAAGGCACCAGAGAGAATTTTAAGGCAACTCCTTTGTCTTTACAATGCAAGTGTCTGCCCCTTTGTTATCTGACCCTGAAGTGAGTCTACTTAAAGGACGTTCGGCTGGTGGAGCAGATGAGTTGGACCAGAGATTTGTCCCTTCCAACTCATCTTTCTTAGGTGCCTGACTTCTCTACTGCTATTACTCTCCAGAGTTAACTTCAATTTCAAATGAAATAACTATTGATAGAATGTCAATTGGCACTCAGCATGAACTCCTACTTCTTTCAATAAGTCTTCCAATACTGTAGAAGCTAAATAGACAAGAACCACATTCCCCAGACTCCGTTGCAGCTAGAATTCTGGGTAAGAATTAGGGAATACCAATTCAAGTAGGAAGGGAGGTAGAAGCTATTTCTTCAGGCAAGCAAGGTTGATGAAAGGCAGACTTATGTTCTACCATGTGTTTACCAGCTTCATAGATGTAGTTATGATGGTAGCAGTATTCTGATCACAGTGGTGAGTTCTCATGTGGTGACTGCGTATTCCCATTCCTCCAATGATTCTGATAATTATGTAAGCACCTAATTTCCTGTATGAAATCTCTTTCTGCTTAAAATACCTTGAGAGCTTTGTTTCCTGAGCTGGCCTTTGTGTTCCCCTCAACTCCTCAATATATCTGTCTTCTTAATGCCCCACGCACCTACAGTGAGCTCCTGCTGAGAACTCCAAATACACTGGAACAGAAAAGTACAACTGGGCATTCTCAGTCTCCTTCACAAAGCTCACTTAAAGACCACCTCCAGCCAAGCTTTGTGAAAATGGGGCCAACTCTCCTGCCCTCCCCCGAAACCTCTGCATTCCTACCTCCATCCTTCTCTCCAACAGTGACTCCTCAGACACCTAGATTATTCATTCTCCAGTTCATTCGGAAACTTGACCTCTCTTCCCACTTTGATACAATGCTTCATTTCCTCCATTCTTACTTAACTTGGCTTAGGTTTCCACTCCCTAAAATACACTGAGACAGTAGATTACATAAAAGGAAAATTATTGAGCCAGAAATGTGTTTCCTCATCACTCACAGTGCTTGAGCAAATGCTCAGCTCCAGCTGTTGTAGGTGACTCCATTAAGCTGAATGCCAAATGTTAGGGTTGCTACGGAGTCAAAAATAACATTTTAGGAATCCCTCACACCCTTGGTGACTTTGGTTTCTAGGCTCTTCTACAAATAGCCTTTCTTGCAGCTAATCGTGAAGACGAAGATCAGTTAATAAGACTGCAAGTTTAATGAACTGAAATGGTATTACTTACAGACCTGATAATTGGGAAGCACTTAGAATATGCATTTTAAAGTTGAAAGTGATCTTAAAGACTGCATTCAATCTCCCTATTCTATAAATGGAGAAGAAAGGTCATGTGCTGCAATGGTGGGGCAGCCTTCTGACTCCCAGGATATCCACGTTCCCCCACACACCACTCACATTCTCTACCCTGGGCAAGTCATTTGCTCTAACATTCAGTCTCCTCTTCTGCAATATGGAGACAATAGCTGTACCTGCCTCATAGGATTGTCACGAGGATTAAATGAGTGAATACATGTAAAGTACTTGGAATTGTGCCTGGTACAAAGTAAGAGTCAAAAAATCATTTATATTTTTTGTTATTCTTCCTCTTCCAACCTGATACTATGTTGAGAACTATATGATAGCAATGTGGCATCACAAAGAAAGCACTGGAATGGGAGCCAAGAAACCCATGTTCTGGTCTCCACTCCACCACCAGCTGGGTAATTCTGTTAAATAACCTTCTTTATCTTTTTTGACTACGGCACTTTGATTTTTAGGGTTGGACTGAATGATGTCTCTCAATTCCTTTCCCAACTCTAGTATGCTATGGTTCTACATAAAATGAGTTGAATAGAACTATTCCCGGACCTTAACAAATGTTTATATTCATATCTATAATGATAGCTAATATTCACTGAGCAACAGTGTATATAAATGTAATACTGAATGTTGTATATGTGCTAACAATATATTGTTCCTATTTAACAGATGGCAGAACTGAGGCTCAGAGGGTTTAATTTGCCCAAGGTCACACAGTAGATGATGGAGCCAGGATTTGATACCAGGAATCTGAGTCTAGAACTCCTACTCTTCAAGTTTAATCTACAGAAAACAACAGACTTACAACTACACAAGATACAACCTGCATGACCTTATATTATATTAATGTTCCCTAGTTGTAACTGTAGAGTTCACTGTGGGCTGTATCCATAAATTCTCAGCAACTGGTACTATTCAAGAAGGCTTCAGGAACTTCTGGTCAACATGGCACAGGTAAACACAGCTCACCTCCTCGCACAACCACATCAAAATTACACTAAATTATAGAGCAACCATCACTCAGAACTGGCAGAAATCAAGTCGAATGGAAGTCTAACAACTACAGAATTAAAGAAACCACACCCATTCAAATCGATAGGAGGGGCACAGACACAGAATGGGCTGGTCCCCGGTGCATGTGTGGTGGATAAAAATTTGGGAGGGCTATCTCAGGAGTGAGAGGTCCAGCCCCACACCAGTCCCCCTAGCCCAGGGTACCAGTGCCAGGAAGATAAGTCCCCACAACTTCTGGCTGCAAAAACCAGCAGGGATTGAGTCAGTGGAAGAAACTTCTGGAGTCCCAAGTAGTTCCTCTTAAAGAAGCCACACACAAACTTACTCAGACTCACTCCCTCTGAGCTCCAGCACCAGGGTAGCAGCTTGAAAGGCACCAGTGGCATACAGGGAGACACGGAAGTGTCTGGCATCAAGGTGAGAGCTAAAAACGGCTTTATCACAAACAGGAAGGTGACAGAGCCACAGAGCTGGCAGGCAGGGGGCATATCTGAGACTCCATTAACATGGCTAACCCTGTTTGCCCTGCCCTCAAGATCCCCTGAGGCTCCATCCCACCCAATTACAGCTGTTAACAGTAGGTTTTCTGTATGAATGGCTTGTCTTGGCTGGAGCTTCACAACTTCCTAAATCCTTTCAAACAATCAACAGAGAACCTCAGTGAGCCCTCAGACCCCATACCTCTCCCTAAGTGGCCCAAGGCCTGGCACTAGCAGCAGCCAGCCTAGATTCACAGCTTGGCTTCACCTGGGAATCTCCAAGCCCAGTACAAGTAGCAGCCATCTCACATTGCTCAGGCAGGGTGGCTCTGGGCAAAACACAGATGGGGGTTGACCGTAACCTGCACCATCTGGGAAAGCTAAGGGCCTGTGCACTCAGTGGATAGCTACACACCACGTCAGAGCACCATCACCCTATCCCTGCACAGCTGACCCTCCACAGAGGGTAGAGGTTGGTGGTTAGTGGTCACAGCCAATCTTTGCAGCTGACTGGATTGGGTAAATCCCTCCCATTGACCTGCCAACAGCAACCAAAGCTCAACTACAACAGAAGGGTGTACTCAGCCCATACAAAGGGCACACCTCGAGTACCCAGCTTAGGTGACAGGGGAGGCTGTGCCACTGGACCCTACAGGACACCTACTACATGAGGCCATGATACCAAGACAGGGAATTATAGCAGCTCTACCTATTACATAAAAACAAATGCAGGGAGGAAAGAAATAAACATGCAAGTCCAGGAAGCACAGAAAGTTCCAAACAAGATGGACTCAAAGAGGCCCACTCTAAGATGCATCATAATTAAAATGCCAAAGTTAATGATAAAGAGAGAATCTTAAAAGCAGCAGAGAAAAGCAGTTTATTATTTACAGGAGAGTTCTCATAAGACTGTCAACTTTCTCAAAAGAAACTTTACAGGTTAGAAGGGAGTGGCAAGAAATATTCAAAGTCATGAAAAGCAGGGACCTACAGTCAAGATTGTTCTATCCAGCAAAGCTATCATTTAGACTTGAAAGGCAGATAAAGAGCATCCCAGACAAGAAAAAACTAAAGGACTTCATCATCACCAAACCATTATGACATGAAATATTAAAGGGTCTTATTTAAGAAAAAGAAGATCAGAATTATGAACAATAAAATGGCAACAATTGAATTTAAAAAACAAACTAAGCAAACAAGAAGAACAGAGAATCATGGATACAGAGAACGTTTTGATGGCTGCCAGATGGGAGGTGGGTGTGGGAGAATGGGTGGGGCAGTGAGGGAATTAACAAGTACAAATAGGTAGTTACAGAACAGCCATGGGGATGTAAAGTACAGTATAGGAAATGGAGAAGCCAAAGAACTTATATGCATGACCCATGGATATGAACAGTGGTGTGGAGATTGCCTGAGGGAGTAGGACGTACTATTTAAAGGGGGACAAAGGGAGAAAAATCAGGACGACTATAATAGCTTAATCAATAAAATATAATTAAAAAAAAAAGTCTTCTGGGAACTTGCCACAAAGTAAAATAATTCTTAGTTCTTCATTACACTCCAGAGATGCTCACCTCCACCACATCCCTCATCTGGACACTAGCATTGTCCCCCTACCCAGTGTTTATGTTTGCCCCTCCACAGAGATCCTCAGTCCCACAGCCAGAGTGATTCTTTAAACACAGGTGAAATCATGTCACTCCTCTGCTTAAAGCCCTCCAATGGCCCCCATCTCTCTCAGAAAAAATCCAAATTCCTAAGAGTGGCCCCCAAAGCTCTCTTGTTACTTCTCCAAGCCACACAACACTGGCATGCTTCTACCTGCTGTTCCCTCTACCTGGACCCTTCTTCCCCTGGACTCAGAGACCTGTGCCCTCACTGCCTTCAGGTGTGTGTAGAAAGCTCACCTTCTCAGGGAGACCTTCGATTCACACATCCTTGTTCCCAGCATGCCTCGCTCTCTTTCTGCCTTACTTTTCTTCATGTTACTTACCAACTTCCCCCTTATTATGTATGTTACTTATTTTTTATTTGTTTCTCATATTATAATATATGATGCCTGAGATAGGAATTTTGCCTGTTTTGTTCTCTGCAGTGCTCCCAATGCTACAGGAGCAGCATTGGTATAAGTTTTTGTTAGCTGAATGAATGAAAGGATGAATGAATAGGCATTGTCTAGAGTCAGCATCACACGAGAGGACAGCATCAGACTGTGTCTTGAAAATTTCTTACAACTGTCCTTTCACCTGTCAAATGTTAGTCCTGGAAAAAAAGATTTAAAGCTAGATGTTCATGTTTTTAAAATTATACAGAAACAGGGTCAATCCACTCTTGCATGAGAAAACCTCTAAGATGCCAACATATTTAGAAAGGGAGCAAAAATGAGCATACATTACTTCCATAAATAGAAAATGTTCAAAATTTTTAAAAGGGGAAGGTGGGATATGGATGTTTACTCCACTAGCACTTGGGGCAAAACCAGTCCCTGAGAATGGAAGTTCTAGGATAGATCTCAGCACGCAATAGGGTAGGACAGTGTGTATGGATTCAGCACCGTTTCGGCTGTTCCTTGTGATTCCGAGAATGAGTCATAGAATGTTTTAAATCATATTAAAGACATTTATATTGTGTTCAACACATTTTCATTTGCCATTACAAGTTTTGACATTCCTTTGTTTTTTTTACATGCATCACCATTTGAATAATATTTTTTCTCATCTTCCCATCTTTCACCTTAATTATTACTGCCTTTTTCCCATTTTGTATACTCGATACGTTCAAGGAAATGGCATAACACAGTAGAGTAGATGACACTAGTGGTTTTTCTACTTAAATTCACTTTTCTCCCCAACCCCTTCCTGCTCCCTTACTAAGATTCCAAGCAGCAAGGTGGTGGTCATGAGCTCTGCTAGGGCAGGCTCCACACGCCACCATGATGAAGCGAGTCACGGTTATCCCTCTCCCCAGCTAGGTAGTTGGGGTGGGCATACAGTCCAGTTTTTGCCAGTGGAGAGTAAGGGAAAGTCTACTGGTTTTAAGAAAAATTTTTGTTTCTGATAAGAGAAGTGAACCAATGGATGAAAGTCCACCCCTGCGCTCTTCTTGCCTCGACCATGACCATGGAAAGACCTGCGTTTGGAGTTGTAGCAGCCATCCTGTGAGCATAAGGCAGAAGTTTAAGGGGGGAAAACCTGTCTCCTGGAATAACAGAGTTGAAAGCTGGAAAGAGCCCTGGTCTCAGTTGAAAAGCTGAGCCCCTGCCACGAAATGAAAATCAATAACCTCCAGACTTCTTGTGAAATACTGAAATCTCTCTTAATAAAACCACTGCTAGCTTAAGCCAATTGCGCCCTACTTTATACCAAGAGATTTCACTGCTGGCACCACGCCTGCTTCAGAGAAGCTGCTACACAAAAATGTGTTGCACATATGTATGAATCTGAAGGTACAACTTGGGACATTTTCACAATAAAATTTATGAAGCTGTTTTGCTAATTACACAGATTTTCTAAAGTTCTCATGCAATCAAGTCTATAGAGGTTCTCTAAAACCAATATCTGGGACTTCCGGCCAAGATGGAGGCTTAGACGGACACGCTAGGTCTCCCTCTACAACTAGAGAGGAATACAACTACTTCAAAACAAAGGATAACTAGAAATTCCAGAAAATAAAACTACACGGAAGCCCAACATATGAAGTTATAAACCAGCGGTGCCATTTGGGCAGGTAAGAGTTAAAGAGGGCAGCGCTGTTTGCGATCGCACCTGAGACCGCGGCGGGGCGGCAAGAAATCCCGGCTGCGGTCCAGCCCCTGGCAGTGCGCGACCCCAGCGCTGGGGAGAGCAGCCACCGCATCGCCTTGAACAGTGAGGCCCAGGGGGGCGGGAGGACGGATCCCGGTCTCCTAGCTGAATAACTGTGTGAATCCATCTTGGACCCCCGCCCCCAAAGAAAGCACCACAGGGCTGCGAAATAGGTCGCGGACAGGCACCGGTCGCTGACTTGTGACGCGTACACAGGCACTGCCCCGGACAGCTGGCCCAAGAAAACAAAACGCATCTGTCAAAATGAGGCAGACAACTATAGAAATCCCGGTGGCACAGCTCACCAGGCAACAGATAGAGAACCTGACAGATGAACAGATAAGAAACCTGTCAGAGGCTCAGTTCTGGGCCATTGTTATCAGGTGGCTTACAGAATTCACAAAAGAGCAGGAAAAAGATAAGAAAGAAGCAAAAAACATTCATAACGAAAGGAACAAAACCGCATACGAGACAGATGGTGAGGAAAAAAAATCCAGAGTTCATTTCAACAAACTGGAATATGGAGAAGGAACAAGCAGTCAACCAATGCAGCGAGAGGAAATGGGAAGCAACAATCAGAGGATCAGAAACCTCTGGGACAGCTATAAAAGGCCCAACATAAGAATCATTGGTTTGCCAGAGAGTGAGGAAGATGAACTAGAACTTGAAAAATTGAGTGAAAATATAATAAAGGAGAACTTCCCAGACTTGGGGAAGGGAATAGACTTGCAGGTCCAGGAAGCAAGGAGAGTTCCCAAGAGACTGGACCCAGGGAGAACCACTCCAAGACACATTATAATCAAAATGTCAAAAATTAAAGATAAAGAGAGAATCTTAAAAGCAGCAAGAGAGAAGAAAAGAATTATGTACAAAGGGGTCCCAATTAGACTATCAGCTGACTTCTCAAGGGAGACCCTACAGGCAAGAAGGGACTGGCAAGAAATATTCAAAGTAATGAAAATCCAAAACCTACAACCACGAATACTCTATCCAGCGAAATTGTCATTCAGAATAGAAGGACAGAGAAAGTGTTTCCAGGACAAAATAAAACTGAAAGAGTTCATTAGATCCAAACCACTGTTATATGAGATGTTAAAGGGACTGGTTTAAAAAAACAGAAGCTAGGGAGATGAAACAAAGGCAAACTAAACAGGCAACGAGAGTGGAAAAGGAACTGTGGGTACGGGAAGCATATTGGGGGGAGGTCAACAGAGAGGGGGAGTGGGGAGAGGGAGGGAGATGATATAGGAATTGGGGATCATGGTAGGAGGGAATGGAATAGACGGAGAGAGGTTGGGAGGAACTGTATGCACAACTAATGGACATAATCTAAAAGGGGGGGACAACTGGAGGGAGGGGGGCCACCGGGTGGAGGGGAGCAGAGGGAAGGGAAATTGGCACAAATGTAATATTTTAATCAATAAAACACATTAAATCTGAAAGAAAAAAATAAAAAAAAAAATAAAACCAATATCTGATTTAAGGCTGGAAGAGAAAAAACTGCTATTTTATATTTAAATCAGCAACTGCTTAAATAGATGAATAATACTAATAATACTAATAATTTTTAATAAATGCCATCTTTCATTCATTCATTCATTCAGTACATAGTATTGGGAGGTTACTATGCCAGATGCTTTAGCATAGAGATGCAAAAAACCCTAATTCTTAGTTTTAAAGAATAGAGTAGTTAACAGCATTTTGTAATGTAGGAAGTGTTTTTTAATAATAAATTTTTAAATCAACAATATAAGCGACAAGGATTTGTTGAATGCTCACTCTGTGCCAGGCTCTGCGCCAAGTCCTGCACCTGCACGATCTCATTCCATCCTCATTCCCACTCTGTGAGAGGGGTACCAGTATCACCCCCATTTTACAGGTTTAATGGACAACTGGGGTTTAGGGCAGTTATGTTACTTATTCACACTCACACAGTGGAAAGCCAGAATTCTGTTAAAAATAGCTATTGTTTTTTAAAACCAAGCTGACAAGCATGGTGAGGTTCAGAAGCCATAGTTGGCTGGAAGCTCAGTAAGAAAATGGGGTGACAAAACTGTTGGAAACAGAGGAACCATCTTAGGCTGTGCCTCTGCAGAGCTAGAACCTTCAGATTGAGAAATGACAGTCCAGGAGACCATTCTGTACTTAAAGGAAACATACATACGTAGGGTTACTTCTCCCTTCTGCCAGTTGAACAGCTCGAGGGGATGTTCCCTTGGATGTCTCCCAGACACTCCAAGTGAACACAGAGTTGGATCTCATGCATGGCTCCCAATGCATATTTGTTGAGCAAATCAAGTTTTAGCTGCTGTGGCTGTGTGGTAGTTTTATGTTGCAGAAGTTTGCGGACAGGAATTATGCCCATCCCATCCATGTCTAGGGCTGGCTTCAGCTCAGTGGCTGGTTGGCTGGTGGCTTTGTTCCAGACCTGACTCAGTCTGACCACTGGCTGGGTCAAGTGACTACGTGAGAACAAACAATGCGGTAAGAGGGGCAAGAGGCTCCACTCAGCACTGGGAGACTTAATTCAGAGTCCTGGGCTGCTGCTGGCCCAACACTTCACCTTAGACGAGTAACAACGTCTTTGGGATCTGGTTTCCTTACCCCAGCTTCTTAACTTTCCATGGCAGTCTGGAAAAGCCCATGACCTCTTCTCAGAATAAAAATTTTAAATGCCAAAAATAAAATGCAATGCCCTCTAGGATGGCTGTCATAAAAAAAAAAAAAAAAAGGAGATTAACAAGTGTTGGTAAACATACGGAGAACTGAGCCTTCATGCGTTGCTGGTGGGAATGTAAAATGCTGCAATGACTGTGGAATAGTTTGGCAGTTCCTCAAAAAGTCCAACATAGAATTGCCATATCTCCCAGCAGTTCCATCCTTGTTATTTATCTCAAAGAATGTAGAGCGGGGACTCAAACAGATATCTGTGCACCAATGTTCACAGCAGCACCATTCGCAATAGCCAAAAAGGTGAAAGAAAACAAGCCAAGTATCCAGCAACAGATAAATGGATAAACAAAATGTGATGTATATATACATAAAGTCAGCCATTAAAAAATGAAGTTCTAATACATGCGACAATGTGGGTGAAGCTTGAAAATATTAAGTGAAAAAAGCCAGATACGAAACACATATTCTCTCGTGCCACTAATATAAGGTATCTAGAATAGACAAAATCTTGGAGACGGAAAGTAGAAAAGAGGTTACTGGGGGACAGAGGAAGGGGAATGGGGAGTTATTTCTTAATGTGCAGAGAGTTTCTGTTTGAGATGATGAAAAAGCTCTGAAAATAGTGATGATGGTTGCACAACAGTGTGAATGTGCTAAACTAAGTGCCACTGAATTGTACACTTTAAAATAGTTAAAGTGGTTAACTTTATGTTATGGATATGTTACCACAATAAATAAACAAATAAACGAACAAGTGCAAAGGATAAAAAAAAAAAAAGCCAATTACTTGAATGGTAGTTATCAAGATACAAAAAAAAAAAAGAACCTGGGGAATATGTTAACATACTTTTCAAAATAGCATTAAATAACAAGATCGAAAGGTATGTCTACTAACTAGTGTAATTTTGAAGTAGTGGTGAGTGTTAACGTGCCATAAAAACTTCCGTGATCTCTATTGGAACTGCTACCATGCCTGTGGTTTGTGGTTTATAATCATAACAGGTGGAAATGCTAAATTGCAGTTAGAGGTTAGTGAAAAAGGATATCATTTTTTTCTCATCCAAGTTATGGACCTACTGAAGCCTATCCTAGAGCTTTTGGGGGGCCCATGGACCCCAGGTGAAAAACCTCCCAATTAGACATTTCTAAACGCTCTTCTAATGAAAACAGTGTGATTGGAGAGCGACTCCTGCCTTCATTTATACAACATGAATAAATTAACATCTGTGATCAGATTTTCCTTATCTAGAATTGGGAATTATTTAAAAATCTACCACTAAAGGCCTTTGTAAGGGAAAGAGAGACAAGGCAAGCAACAGGTGTTTTGTAAAACTGTAAAATGACAGTAGATTGCAGGTGTCAGGTATTAACAGTCAAAAATAAGTCAATAGAGACATCTCCTCCCGACCCCCCGAGAATGCATCCCCTAGGTCTCCATGTTCCTTCAGAACTTTTGCTTTGTGAACTACAGGATCAGAACACTAGGTACATTTTGTTAAAGAATAACATGCCCCTGGGGAGTGGGTGATATGGGTGAAGGTGGTCAAAGGAACAAACTTCCAGTTATAAGAAAAATAAGTCCTGGGGATGTAATGTCCAGCATGGTGACTACACTTAATAATATTGTATTGTATATTTGAAAGTTGCTGAGAGTAGATCTTAAAAGTTCTCATAAAAAAATTGTTAACTATGTATGAGGATGGATGTTAACTAAACTTATTGTGGTGATCATTTTGCCACGTAAACAAATATCAAATCATGCTGTTCACCTAAAATTAATACAATGTTATGTATCATTTATATCAATTAAAAAAAAAGAATACCATGCCCCTGTTAAAACATAATGCTATGAAGTATAATGTACACAGGCAGATTTGAAAACACAGACAAAACAGATAATTTTTAAGAAAATCATCAATTATCAAAATAGACTCAAGAAGAAATAGAAAACCCAAATAGACGAATGAGTCTTAAAGAAGTTGAATTAGTTGTCAAATATATCCTTTTTACAGAGGCATCAAGTCCAGATGGTTTTATGAGTTTTACTAGCTCTTGAGGACTTCTCTCACTGGTCCTGTACAGACTGTCCCCCTAAAGGCTCATGCCACTTGAAGCTATGGAATTTGTACCAAACCCTGAATCATGACAGTTAATGACACTGGGCAAAATGTGAGCCTGGCATGACCCTGCAGTATTGTTGGCACCCAGAATGATGACTTGTACACTACAGATATTAATATCAGACAAATATTTGTTGAATGGATAAATGAATGACAAAACTAAACAATTTGGGTATAGAAAAACAGCTAGGTAAAATTAATGGTTTTCTATTTCTCTACATATTGAATAAGATTCAAGTTTGGAAGAGAGGAGTAGAGGAGCCTGCTTCCTTCCGTGGATGAAACAATGACATGGGACAACTACAGGGACACTGGCATCTGGGCACATAAGGATGAAGGAGATCTCTAGGGAAAGGGGATGCATTCCTGGGCACCCCACCAAAAATGTAAGCATATGGGGATTCTCAGTGCACATTTATTCAATGACTGGATCAGGTAGACTGGAACAAGGTTGAGTGTCAGGCTGGGAATGAAGAGCTAAGGATAATCACTTAGTGAATTATATAGTGTCTCATCGCTGGGGTATATACCTGGACCGCATATAATATTGTATGTCAACTGTCATTAAAAAATAAAAAATGATTTTAAAAAAAAGAGCTGATGATGAAAAGCAGCCTCTTGCAGCCTTTGCCAGGTCTGAGCCCTTTGGATGGGATTCCTCTGCAGTTGACTTCATGGTCCAACCTGACTTTAAGGCCTCTGGGGCTCATCCTCCCAGGGCTTCTCATGACCAAATGCCCGCACTGCATGTACTCCATGGTATCTTTTCTCCGAAGGCTCCTGCTGGCTCAGCCTGAGTCCTCACATGCTTATGTACATCTTGTCCCCTGACCATCCCTCAGCCCCATCTCCTGCACCAGCTCTTTGTACATCTGGTCGTCCAGCTTCCTCTCTGAAGTGCTTACTCATTGGCTGGCTGTGGGCTAATGATAACTCCTTCCTCCTCCGCATCCCCCACCACCACCACCACACTGTCCTCTGAGCAGGCAAAATACACACATTGACCTCCTTTCATCTTTCCCTATAAATCAGCTGCCTCTGGATATATTGTAAAAAAGGATTTTTCTGAGCTAGTGGTTCTAATTCTTGGCTTTTGAAAATCTTACTTGGATTTGGGTTTCGCATCCTGGCTAAATCACACGAGTTCCCCTCTGCAGCCTTCGGATGTTGGTAGTCTGACCTACTGTGTTTGTCCAGCCTGCTTTAAGGACTCAGAACTATGTGATGGTAAGTTAATAGGTACCACACTGCTGAAGGCTTTGAACATGTTTCCCCAGCATATGTCAGTAACAGCTGTATCACCCTTAAATGGCAATGTAAAGTGAATTAGAAAGCGAAAATAAGCTATGTAGAACATGTCAGAGAAGACATATTGCCCTCCACAATCTGGGAAAGTGAAAAGTAAAACAACTTGTTATGGGCTGAATTGTGTCCCCTGAAGTGCATATGTTGAAGTCCTGACCCTAGTACCTCCAAATGTGACTGTATCTGGAGATGGAGGTCTTTAAGGAGGTAAATTAAGATAAAATGAATGCATGTTGGTGGACTCTGATCCAATATGACTAGTGTTCTTCTAAGAAGAGGGCATATGGATGCAGACAGGATAGAGAACACCATGTGAGGACACAGGGAGATGGCAGCCATCTGCAAGCAAGGAGAGAAGAAACCAACCCTGCCAATGCCTTGATCTTGGATTATTAGCCTCCAGAACTGTGAGAAAAAAAGTTTCTGTTACATAAGCCACCACCCTGTGATTGTGCATGGCAGCACTAGCAAACTAACATACAATTCAAGTCTCTGTAACATTTCCTCTCAAGAATACATGAAATGTTTATAGTTGATCATTTAGGCAACTCCTTGAACTAGCTTCCCTTATGTTTTCAGTATCTAATAGTTTTAAATATTTAGACAATTTTTTTTAAGTAAGACGATTGTTCTTTATAATCATGTCCAAAAAATATAAAATACTCTTCTAATATTTTTTGTGGGAACTTGGAGAAAGATTATAAGAACCATTTTATCAAATTTGTAATGGTTCTAACTTGCTAAGTAAAAGAGAAAAAAGATATTAATGAAGTATGATTAACCGAAATGAAGATGACAAATTTTAATACAAAAAAGTATTCCACTTAAGTTTTTAAAAATCTGCTATATGATAGTCATTAAGCCATACATAATAAAGGTTTAGTGATTTTCCTTGCCTGCAAGCTCTACATTAATTAACGAAAAAGCCAATGCAATTTACCTATAATAGTTCTTCCATTCATTTAATTAACATTATCAGAAGTGAAACCCAGGGGCTCAACAAATTATATGTTGCCAGTCACTTAAAATTGCTGTTGCTCCATTGCTTAGAAAAATGTTATTTCAATACTGCCAGTCAAGATGTCAGCGCGGGCAGACATGGCTCACCTCTTCACACAACCACATCAAAATCACAACTAAAATATAGAACAACCATCACTCAGAACCATCAAAAACTGAGTTGAATGGAAGTCTGACAACTACGGAATTAAAGAAACCACATCCATACAGACTGGTAGGGGGTGCAGACAGAGAACAGGCTGGTCCCACATACATGTGTGATGGATAAAAATTTGGGAGGGAATATCTCAGGAGTGAGGAGCCCCAGCCCCATACCAGGCCCACAAGCCCAGGGTTCCAGTGCCAGAAAGATAAGTCCCCACAATTTCTGGCTGCAAAAATCAGCGGGAATTGAGTCAGTGGAGGAAACTGCTGGAGTCCCAAGTAGTTCCTCTTAAAGAACCGACACATGGACTCACCTACTCAGACTCACTCCCTCTGAGCTCCAGCGATGGGGTGGCAGCTTGAAGGGCACTAGTGGCAAACTGAGAGTGGCTGAAGTGTCTGGCATCGGGGTGAGCAGAGGCCATTATCCCTTATCTGAGCCCTCCCCCCACAGAGTGACAGAGATGAACCAGCAGGCTGGTGCCATATCTGAGATTTCATCAACCCTGCTAACACTGTGTGGGCCGCCTTGGAGATCCTAAGACACTCCACCCCACACAACTAAGGGGCCCACACAAGCTGCTTTTCCATATGAATGGCTGGTCTTGGTTCACACTTCACAACTTCCTAAATCCTCTCAAACAAGCAACAGCTTGCCTCAGTGAGCCCCAGGCCCGCACTAGCTCTAGTCAGCCTAGATTCACAGCTTGGCTTTGCCTGGGAATCTTCAAGTCCAGCACAAGTAGCAGCCATCTCACACTGCTTTATGGCTCAGGCAGAGTGGCCTGGGGCAAAACAGAAGTGGGGGCTGACCTTGCCTGCACCACCCGGGAAACCCCAGGGCCTGTGCACTCAGTGGATAGCTATCAACTACATCGGAGCACCACCACCCTTCCCCTGCACAGCTGATCCTCCATAGAGGGTGGAGGTTGGTGGTCAGTGGTCACAGCCAATCCTTGCAGCTGACTGGCCTGGGGAAATCCCTCCCATTGACCTGCCAAGAGCAACCAAGGCTCAACTACAAGAGGAGGATGTTCTCAGCCCACTCAAAGGGCACACCTCGAGTACCCAGCTTAGGTGACAGGGGAGGCTGTGCCACTGGACCCTACAGGACACCTACTACATGAAGCCATGCTACCAAGACAGGTAGTCACAGCAGCTCTATTTAATACATAGAAACAAACACAAGGAGGCTGCCAAAGTGAACAGACGAAGAACCATTGCCCAAATGAATGAACAGATCAAAACTCCAGGGAAAAAAGTAAACAAAATTGATATAAGCAATCTATAAGATACAGTGCTCAAAACACTGGTTATAAGGACGCTCAAGAAACCTAGTGAGGACCTCAACAACATAAAAAAGAACTAGTAAGAAATGAAGGACACACTAATTGAAATAAAGAACAATTTACAGGGAAACAACAGTAGAGTGAATAAAGCCAAGAACTAAATAAACAATTTGGAACATAAGGAAGTAAAAAACAACCAAGCACAGCCCTGACTGGTGTGCCTCAGTGGACTGAATGCTGGCCTGCGAACCAAAGAATCACTGGTTCGATTCCCAGGCAGGGCACACTCCTGGGCTGCTAGACAGGTCCCCAGTTGGGAGTGTATGAGAGGCAACCACACATTGATGTTTCTCTTTCTCTCTCTCTCTCCCTTCCTTCTCCTCTCTCTAAAAATAAATAAATAAAATATTTTAAAAAATAAAACAAAAAACTACCAACCAGAACAAGAAGAAAAAAGAATTCAAAAAAATTAGGATAGTATAAGCAGCCTCTGGAACAACTTCAAGAGGTCCAACATTCACATCATTGGGGTGCCAGAAGGAGAAGGGAAAGAGCAGGAAATGGGAAATCTATTTGAAAAGATAATAAAAGAAAACTTCCCTAACTTGGTGAAGGAAATAGGCATGCAAGTCCAGGAAGCACAGAGTCCCAAACAAAATGGTTGCAAAGAGGCCCACTCCAAGAGACATCATAATTAAAATGCCAAAGGTTAAAGATAAAGAAAGAATCTTAAAAGCAATACAGGAGAGTTCCCATAAGACTGTCAACTGATTTCTCAAAAGAAACTTTGTAGGCCAAAAGGGAGTGACAAGAAATATTCAAAGTCATGAAAAGCAGGGACCTACAGCCAAGATTATACTACCCAGCAAAGCTATCATTTAGAATTAAAGGGCAGATGAAAAGCTTCCCAGACAAGGTAAAGCTAAAGGACTTCATTATCACAAAATGATTATTATATGAAATGTTAAAGGGACTTATTTAAGAAAAAAAAGATCAAAATTATGAATGACAAAATTGCAAAAAAAATACATACCTGTCAACAACTGAATCTTAAAAACAAACTAGCAAACAAGAACAGAGACAGAATCATGGACACAGAGAACACTTTGATGGTTGCCAAATGGAGGGGGGTCTAGGGGTATGGGTAAAGAGGTGAGGAAATTAAGAAGTACAAATAGGTAGTTACAGAGTAGCCATGGGGATGTAAAGTAGAATATCGGAAATGGAGTAGCCAAAGAATTTATATGCATGACCCATGCACAGGAACAATGGTGGGAGGATTGCCTGAGCGAGAGGGGGGTGCTGGGTGGAGGGAGGCAAAGGGGGAAATATCAGGACAACTTTAATAGCATAATCAATAAAATAAAATTTAAAAAAAAGAAAAATGTTATATCAAAGGCTCCTAAGGCAGATTTATTTTTTTGAAAACAAATATTTAGCTTCTTTTTTAATAGGGGAGAAAATGAACACCTTCTGATTCATATCGTAATTTTGCAGGTACCTCCACAAAGAATTCTGGAATGTAAGAGTTTGCAGATTAGAGATTTATTTAACCCTCTACACCCAGGGCCTTCAATATCCCTGATGCTTGAGGAGTCAATTTGTTTGCCCCCCTACATCTTCACTAATACAGTGGCTACAAAGCTTGATACAGAAGAAAAATCTGCTTCCTTGAAAGTACAGGTATTTGGTGCTGCATTTTCTCTTTAACATCTTAATAACAAATCTAAACTTCCATAAACATCCTCCAGAAAGCCTTGCATGTTGTGTTTTGTTTTATTTTGTTTTGTTTTTCAAGCTAAATAGCCTCAGGTCTTCAACATGTCCTGGATTTGGAAACCTTTACCAGCCCGGTGGCTCCTTACTGGAGAACTTTCTCTGTGTTCGTTAGCTCCTTTACTCCTTCTCCAGGTATCTACTGAGTGCAGGTTGGGTACCTGGCGTATTCCAAAGCACTGGCAATACAATACAGTACAGTGATCCCTCACTTATTGCAGGTATTACATTCTAGACCCCCCGTGATAGGTGAAAACCCACAAAGTAGGAACCTTACATTTATTTTAGTATTTATATATATTTTAAGGCTTTATAAACCCTTCCCACACACTTATAAACCATTCCCAGTTCCTTATTAACCTTTCCCACTCCTTTATTAACCTTTTCTACAATTTTATAAACACTACTTATGTTCTTAAACATATTCTACACTCTTAAACCTACGTAACTGTAACAACATACGTATACAGTACCTCAAAATCCTGCAATATAGCGAAAAATCTGCGATAAATAATTAAATATAATCTTTTTTAAAATGCCGCGATACAGTGAGGCTGCGATAAGTGAACCGCAATATAGCGAGGGACTACTGTATAGGCAATTAAGCAGACAATCGCTGTGCAGGCTGAGTACTGTTGTGCTGGGATAAGGCACCTGCTATAGGAACGCACTATCAGGGAATTAAATCAGGAATGCTTCAATCCATGGAGACCTGAGGATGAGTCCAATTCAGTTGGAGATACAGAGCAGGTAGGGTTGTAGTACAGGGTGTGAGCAGAGGAACTGGCAAGTTGGCTTCTGGAATCCCACCTGTGCTTCTAAACAGGTGAATGACCTTGAGCAAGACATTTAACCTCTCTAAGTCCCAGCTTCTTCATGTGTAAAATGGGGATAATACTACCATGCAGAGTGAAGTGTGAACTGTCTAGCACAGTGCCTGACCTGATAGGCTCCAGAAGGGTGAGGGTGCATGCTTCCCCCCTACCCACCATGAGCACCAGCCACCACAGAAGAGAAGAAAACAGTCACCCACTGGGGTTGTCGTCCACCACCACCATCTCCACACACATATACACTGCAGGTACCAAACACACAGGCAAGCTGAAGATAGAATATCCTGAAACTAAGGAAGAAAATGAGGGAAGGAGAGAGGGAGAGATTTGAGAGTGTTAAAAAGTAAACTGAGGCATATTAAAAATTAAAGTTTATTTGAGCAAAAATCAATTTGAATTGGGCAGTATCCCATCTAGTAGATAGGAAGGAGCCCAAGGAGATGCACAAAATGAAAGACTTATTATAGACAGAAGGAAGCAGTAAAAGGGAAACAAGGAAGTTCTACCAGACAAAAGAGCTGGTTGGTTATCCTTTAGGGCAGCGGTTCTCAACCTGTGGGTCGCAACCCCTTTGGGGGTCGAACGACCCTTTCACAGGGGTCGCCTAAGACCATCAGAAAACACATATATAATTATATATTGTTTTTGTGATTAATCACTATGCTTTAATTATGTTCAATTTGTAACAATGAAAATACATCCTGCATATCAGATATTTACATTACGATTCATAACAGTAGCAAAATTACAGTTATGAAGTAGCAACGAAAATAATTTTATGGTTGGGGGTCACCACAACTTGAGGAACTGTATTAAAGGGTCATGGCATTGGGAAGGTTGAGAACCACTGCTTTAAGGGATGGCAGGAGTCTATGAGGCAGATTATCTAACTAGTGCTGATCAGGCGATTCCTGACTGACTGGTTTAAGATTCCACTGCTTGGACAGCTGCAATTGTAATTAAGTCTCTGCCTGGTGACATACACTTAGCATAAGCAACTCCATTTTGGGCCTGTTGTCTGAGAAGAGTTATAGAAAAGGAAGGAGATATACAGTTTAATAGAGACGAAAAAGGGAGAGAGAAAGGAATAAAGAATCTGTAGGGGGATGGGAATCAAATTATTTATTCATTGGCTAGGAAAGCTTTTAACTTTGTGGCTTATTGGAAGTCAGATACTCTGCCATTTTGGGTTCTCCCAGTATTCATCACAAGATAGGAATGAGGAATTCACTTCATACAGTTTATAAAAAATGAATAATAGCAGAGACGCTGGCTTATACATAAAATAGCATATGCATGAAGAGATGTATTTTATGGGGAACAGAACGCCCAGGGCTCAGCAGCAGTCATGACACTCATCAGCTCTGATGCCAAAGACACACATCGGACACTCAGTTCTTTAGATGTGCATTGTTAAACCCTATGCTGTAAGAGGCTGGCTCCCCAGACAGGCTTGAGGCCCATCTCTGCTGAATCCTCCTGGGTAGAAAAATGCTAACAGCTTATTTTCAAAGATTCAGAAGGGGTAGACCTAGGCTACAGTTAGTTTATACTCTCCAGCTGCAATTTTCCCAGTAGGTATTACTCATTGTGCACCGTCTTTCTGGCTCATGCCCCCAGCATCCCTTCTTAAAAGTTTTCCTCCTGCCCATCCACATCCCATCTTCTAATTTCTCTTCAGCAATGGTTCTAAAACTGAGGTCTCTGGAAGTGTAACTTCCCATGTCCCAATATAGACCTACTCAATCAGACACTCTATGTCAAAGGACCAGTAGTCTCTATTCAAATAAGCCTTCCAGGAGCTTAAGATGCACAATGAAATTTGAGAACCGCTGCTCAGCTGCCTGACCTACAGTCCACCCCTGCCCAATCCTACTGTCCCACCCTCCCCTGCCTGATTTTAGTGCCCCCACCCATCCCCCTGCCTGCCTCTATTGTCCCACTCCCACTTCCCTGCTTGATTCTACTATCCCCATCACCTTCTGTTTCAAAACTTCTCCCTGCTTGGCCTGCAGAGCATGGTTCCACCTTGGCTCTCCCACCCAGAGAGCGTGAAGGAGAGCTGACCCACCACAGGAACCAGAGGAGGGGCATCTGGAAGGCAGAGGAATTGGTGATTGCCGTCACATCCTAGATAAGAACGGAGGGATCACTTATTCCAACCATCTCCTTTAATAGATGAATAAACTGGAGCCTGGAGAAGAAAGGAGACTTGCAAGAGTCACTTGCTAATTAAAAGTCAAATCAAGACTGAAATCATGAAAATGAATGTGTAACAAGGTGGGTCTGGCCAGACTGCTGGAAGCAGAGAAGACCCCAGAAGAGGTGCAAGAGCAAGGACCTCCCATCCACAGAAAGGAAGGGCGTGGCAGAAATCCATAGAGCTGGGGTTTGAAGGCTTCCACGCCCTGGGGCAACCGTAAACAGAGCCAAGTCAGCTGTGTGAACAAGCATGTGTGGCTGATGAACATGGTGGACGTTAGCCCGCACTAGTTGAGAAGCCAAACTCTCCATCACATACACGCTTCTAGGCCAGGCCTTTAAAAACAGAATGCGTGGGGAAACACCTGCTCTCTCCCCTCCCCTCGCAAGCCTGGTCAGACATTGTGTGCCTGAGTCCCTGGGCCAGTGAGCCCTGGAGGCTGCATGGTCTGGGAGCGCTCCCAGTAGGGCACTCTGAGCAAAACGCGGCAGCAGCACTGGCCCTGCCCGGGCCTGCCTGGCCAGGCACACAGGCCTACCTGTGAGCCAGGCCAGAGGAAAGGAGCAGCGCGCAACAAGTGGGATTCCAGCGGTGTGCCCAGACTCCAAGGATGCCTGGAGCCAAACTGTGACAGGGAACCTACCAAGTAGCCTAAATGAGCATGCTACAGCCACCTGCGTCTCCAAGAAGATGGTACCTTTACATGGGAAAGAAGAAATTCCAGGTGCTCCCTTGAACTGGTCTGGCCTGGCAGAGGGTGGCAGGGTTATTTGTCTTTGGGTGTTTTAAGGGGATCGGGGCTCTGAGGCAGAAACCTGCCATTATTCCAAAATTGTACAATAGCCTTTAAATAAACAGCCTCTTTCCTTCTTCACCAAACCTCTGACTCCAGAGTTTGCTTGCTGGCGACGAGCAGTTGAACCATACTGGCTGTTCTGTAACAAATCGTCCAAATGAGTCAGTCATTCACTCAGTTGTTCAACACACACTGAGTTTTTGCTGTGGGCAGGACCAAAGACAGGCCTCGAGGTCTGGGGACCCTGGGTATAACCTCCAAATACAGCGGCAACACTTCCAAATACAGATGGCATTTCACGGTCTGCTCACGACTCCTGGTCCAGGAGCAATCAGGGTCTGAAATCAGTAGGCTCTAGTGTGAGGTCCCTTTCTCTTCGCCCAAAGGCACATCTGCCCCTAACCCTTGCATTCTTTCCATTTTCCCAAACTGGGAGGCGAGGGGGTTGGAGAAAGTTGGAGTCAGGGGTTGAACCTTTTCTTTCTAGGTTTTCTGGACCCTGAGAAAGAAGATACCTATGAAGAAGGGCTCCTGGCGGCTAAGTGGGCTCAAATTTTAAAAACAGAGCCTGGCAGTCTTTTCTACACAGAGGCCTCTCATGTAAAGCACACTTCAGGGAGAAGCCTGCGTTAAGCTGTCTGCCTCCTGCACTGATCTGCCTGCCTGCACTGTCTTTCTGTCTTCTGAGCCAGCTCTCATAGAAGATTCCTAGAATCCTATTCCAAATAAGACAGAGGCTTTCCCTGCCCAATCAGAGCTATGCAGCTATGCCCTATGAGCATCTTTACCAATTAGAGCAGCTCCGTTCCGGCCAATCAGGACGGTGCCTTTTGCAAAAATCAAACTTCGAGAATTTCGAGTCCTCATTTGAATGAGGATGGGCCAATCAGGGATCAGGGGCGGGGACTTCTGTCTATGCAAGTCAGCTCTCTTGTGGCTCAGAGAATGCATTTTCCTTTTCCGAAGACTGTGTTTCTCCATCTAGAGCTGAAAGACTGAAGATGAGACACTGAAGACTGGTGCAGGAGCACAGAAGAGCAGACTGGTGCTGGGGCGGAGTGGAATAGACAAGAGCAGGTGGTGCAGACCAGAGGAAAGCAGAGCTGTCTAGCTGGAGAGGGGCCTGGCCCCAGGGCGACCTCTTAGCCATGCTGTTCCACAGTTGCACTGCTTCATAGTTGAGCTTTAATACTATTGAGCTGTCCCACAGCTGTGCTGTTCTCACAGCTGTATCACAATTGAGCTGTTTGCACGGAATAAAGTTTCTTTCTTCACTGCATCCCAAATTGCGGATTCCTGTTGGTATTGAATTGGCACCAGCTGACAGTTTGCAGAAGACTTGACAACTTTGCCAAATCGCTTAATCTCTCTGAACTTCAGCTTCCTAGTCTGAAAATGGGATAAACCAATAACCACCTTGCAGAATTTGTCTCTTTTGCGTGGATTAGTGAGCAAGAACATCCCTTCTCACATTAGGGCTCAGTAAATGAGAGTACCCTCCACAACTGCTATGAGAAATATAAACACTCGGTCCCTATCTTCAAGGGTGTATAGTTTAGCAGGAAAAATGAGGCAAGTTCAAAAATGACTAGAATAGGAATCCCTCTTGGATATATGCCACTATTACCCCTCAGAATATAAGGCAGACATGGCTGACACTTTAGCAGAGGACCCACAGTGTGTGGGGCTGGTCCTATGAGGGTCCTGCCTGGCTGGAAAAGGAAGTGTCACCAGGCTATCATCCACAAGACCCTAATTTCTCTCAATACCTAAACTATGTCACAAGCGATGCCTCCTTACAGGCTGAAAAGGATTCCCCACTGCAAAGTGAGGAGGGCTGAGTGCAAAGACTGAGACAGTGATGAGGCATCGTGTGCAAAAAAGGCTGGGTGGAAAAGGGCTGAGTGCAACACAAGAATAAGTAGGCATGCCTGAAAGAATTTAATCACTCCACGCCACAGCCTGTAAATACGGAAGGCTCCTTCCCAGTCGGGAGAAGGTGCTGTTAGAGCGTGAGCTCACTCTTTGTGAGCTCAGCCTTCCCCAGTCCCTGATCAAAGAATAAAGTTTCTGGTCTGCTTTACCGAACTCGGTCTTGTTCTATTGGCAGCACTAGGCAGAAGGACCTTGGTTTGGGTCCCTGACCTGAAAGGGTTGATAACAGAAGGAGGTGGCATTTGACCTGTCCCTGGCTGATAATAGGCCTTGGCCAGAGAAAAATATTCCAGGTGGAAGGAAGACGGCACTGGGAAAGCTCAGGAAAGAGGCAAAAGTTCTAACCATGACAATGGCTTTGGGGCAAATAAGACTGGTGGCCTCAATGGGTCATCTCTCCAGGAGCCAGCAGCTCTGATGGCTTCCTTCCTCCCTTAGGGTGCCAACAAATGTCAATTAGGGGATTTATTTAGGAAGTGAACATTCATTTTCCATCAGCCAATGCTTGAAAATGTTAATCATTATAACCTCGGCAAAAACCTCCATTGGCAACACAGAGCAGGGCATTCTTGCACCTAATCCTCTAGGCCAGCCAGCTCCTCAGTCACATCACTAATTGAGGAGGCTTCACCTCCTTATATAAAACACATTGTGTTTTTACTCATAATTTGATGCAAGGTTTAATGAGAGATGTGTGCAAAAATGGAAATATGTACCTCATCACGTACTGTGATTTCCAAGAAACGGAAGTTGGGGCTGTAGACAGTGAGTTCTCAGACTGTCTTCATTAGCTTATTTTTAAGTTGTAAATTAACTGTTATAAAGAAATCTCACTAAATTCCGTGGCCTTGGGATTAACCGCCACCCCAAACACCTCTGGATTTTTTTCTAGCAGTGGGGATTCCGCTCCCATCATCCCCTGAGCACACCATGGAGACAGCCTTCTTTTAAAAATCTCCACCTCCCACTTCTTGAGTCTACTGTCATTTTGCTCTCTTACAACATCAACATGAATTCTGCGTGGGTGCTTTTGATGGGAAGGGAAGATTATTGGGAAAGGAAAAGGTTTCAAGGTTAGTTAAGTAGAAACCCAATGAGCCAGGTTGGTAAATTTAGAACATACATGTCAACAAGACCTCGTAAAAGACAGACACAACAGGGAGAGCCAGCAGTGGAAGTGTAGGCTGACGGTTTGTGTACATTCCAGGACTGAGGGGAGTCAAGAATACAGTGGGAGTTTGGGCAAGAACGGTTAAGGTTTCCAAAAGGCTGCTGATATGCCCTTCCTGGTTGCCCTGATGACAGGTCCACCCATCCCACCTCCATATGGCAGTGATATAATAAAGAGAAAAATGTCCACAGGCAAAGCAGGCAGTAATTAGAGGGAAGGGGGAGCAGCATGACTTCCAGTTAGCGCCACCTGGAGGGGGGCTGAGGGAGGAGTTTGGGAGGGGACATGTCACTGATAAAGGATGGGGGATGGGTGCAGGGGGGAAGAATCTGAAGACTTCCAGGAGCTAATGCTCTGAGGACAGCACACTGTGCTGCTCCAACTCTACCTGCCAGCACGGTTGCCTAGAAAGAACTTGGGCTGGAGAATGTGCTCGTTCGTTCTCCTGTGGCCTGGAAGTGGAGGATTTCCCCAGCCTTTGCCAGAGCCCAGGCAGGCTGACACTGTCCAGAAAACACAGTGGGTGCAAAGGGAGTGAGCAGTGATCAACACTGTTGCCCGCTCACAGACAGCCAGAGGCTCCCACCCCTGCAGAATGAAGCCCAAACCCTTTGTGGGAACCCCAAGGTCCTAAGTAAGTGATCTGGTTTCTGCCAACTCTGGGCTTGTCTCCAGCTCAGACTACCGGCCTTGAAGACACGGTGTCCTCATGGCACAACCAAGTCCCGCCTCCACGCTCTGTCCTCATTCCTCTGCCACCTGCTAGACCCTCAAGGCTCCACATTGTTGCGGTTTTCTCCAGGATCTCTTCCCTAAATGAGCCATTTCAAAGTGAACTTGAGGACCCCTAGGGGTCCCTGAGACCCCTTCAGAGGGTCCATGAAGTCAGAACTATTTTCATAATGGCACTAATGTTTGCCTTTTATACTCTCATTCTCTAATGAGTGTATAAAGTACCACAAGTTTAATGATGCAGTTTTAGATTCCATATTGCAACTAATCTTTAAGAAACTACCATTTGTCAAGTTTTAGTGTCAACTGAACAATAATATCCATAATTATATGGAAAAATATTAAAATGCTCCTCTTTCTTCTGACTACATGACTGTGTGGGGCCATATTTTCTTCATGTAGTCCAACCAAAACAATATTTCATGACATCGAACGGATGAGGGATGAGAAATGAGAATCCAGCTGTCTTCGATTAAGCCAGACATTAAACAGATTTGCAAAATGCAGAACAATGCTATTCTTCTCATTCATTTTTTAAATTTAGAAAATATTGTTTGTATAAAAATATTTTATTTCTGTTATAGGGTATATTATGGGTTTATTCTTGTCATTTTTAAATAAATTAAGAGATAATTTTAAAACTTCTCTGTGTCTGTTTCTGATCCAGTAAATATTGATAGACCCAACTCTAACCCACCTAAACAAAAGCTCTTTGGGCTCCTCAGTAATTTTTTAGTGTAACAAGCCCTGAGACCAAGAAGTTTGAGAACCACTGCCTAATACTGAGCCTATAGCCGGCACAGTGGACTGTTACTTAACTTGTCCAAATTAACAATTTTTAAAATGTCTGTCTCCCCCACTACATGTGTGCTTCCTTATGGTGGTTGCTTTTAAAGCCCCCATATCTGGCACAGAGCAGAAACAGCAGATAAAAGAATGAAGTAAGAAACAAGCTCCTGTGGACCCCCATCATGTGCTGCTGCCTGAGCAGCCTGCAATCATTCACAGGATAGGCAGATAAGTATGTTACACTTTTTTAATTGACTCAAGTTGTTACTGGAACTCTGACCCGAATTAAGACATAAGTGATAAACTTTTTTTTAATCAAAAAATTCAAACAAAAAATAACCTAAGAAACAACTCTGCTGCTGCTCTGTTAAGCTTTCAGAGACACCCTTGAATGCAGTAACTAGTGAATTGCATTATGCCGCTGGACATGACAAATACAGCCACAAAAAAAGTGCGACGTGGCCTGAGCAGTGTTCTGAACATAGACAGCAAAAGGCCGAGAAAAGCACACAGCCATAAAACACAAGATACCATACTCTAAGAACGAAGAGAAGGTTGTTCAAACTCAAGGCAATGACTACAGTTAACACGGCTTCTCCATCTTCATTCCCTGTCAAAATAAGACCCAAAGTAGATTGCTCTTGAGAATCTAGGCCACAGTTGTGGTATCTGCCTTCCAGTTTCATGATTCTCACTCACTCACTCAACCATGTTCATAAGTCAAGCAGCCCTCCAGCATGTCTGGAAGCGGCCATTTGACACCCCCTGGGGAGGGAGATGTACCATGCTCCATCCTACTCTGTCCCCAAAACATTCTCTGGCAAAGTAAGAAACAGGAGGCAAAACTGAATGTGGAATCCATGCCTTTGGCAAAACAGCTGCTATCTCTTACCTCAGAAGACAGGGGCTTTCACTATAGAGCCTGAGCCTGGGGCCAAGGAGGGCAGGGAATGCTGCCAGCTGGGGGAGCCCGGAGGGGGTGTGCGTGAGCCCCATCAGAAACCTGACCGCAATTGCTCCTGCTGATTCGGAAATCAGGCATTTCCAGTTCTCTCTGTACATTTATACGTTTATCGTCTTGGATTTCTTTTTTTTTAACTTTAATTAGTATACTGAAAATTCCCCAGTCCTTTCCGCTGTTGCAGAAGTTAGGGTCACATCGGTAAGGAAACAGGGATGCTCAGGAGACAAGGGAGGCCCAGGATCATGGGTCATCGTTTAGGTTAGCATCAGTAAAGATTCTGACCTCTTAAAACAGGGCTCTTTGGGTCCCTGTGGTCTCTGTAATTTTGGATGCTGAGGCTACCAGGCCACCGGGCAGTTCTCTTAGTGGCCTTCGTAGGTTCCAGCGGCTGGCCAAAAACATGTAAATGTAAAACAGTTTCAGAAAATGACTTCATGGAAGGATAGTCATGGTAAAGCTAGCATTCATTGCATACCTACAATGTACATATATCATCTCATTTCTCCTCACAAAAATATTGCAAGGATGACATTAACATTCCCATTTTACAGATGAGGAAATTGAGCTTCAGATCACACTGCCTAAGTGTACACATCCGGTCAGTAGCAAAGCCAGGACTTGCTCTCTTCTACTGGCTAACCTTCCTATTTCCCCCACCTCCTAGGCTTACCAGAGCTCATACTGGCAACCAGGATGGTTTATCTCTATTCTGTGTGTTTTCATGACCTTTCCTTTCTCTCAGAGAAAGAAAAAAATTCACCTGAAGAAAACACGTTCACTGGACCAGAATCAAAGCCCCCTGACCGTTTTGGGTTTCTAACATCGTGACTCAGCTCAGGCTGTCCCCACGTCTCTCTGTGTCTGCTCCTGCCTTCCACAGGCCTTCTGCTCATTTCCCATGCTGCCAGGCAGGGAAGCATTATTAACACAGATCAGCTGGACAAACACCATAAAAAATTCTCACAACACCCTTGTCCAGAGAATTCCAACAAGGACCTTTCCAGATGGAAAATTTTGCCCTTGCACATGACAGAAAAGTCATGAGCCTCCAATTAAATGTAAGACTTGGAAATAAAAGAGATTTCATATCATTTTGAAAGCCTGTGTACAACCATATCCTCAACTCAGGATGTTCTCATTGCCAGTGAGACCCCCTCTCCCCTAGCACACCCTCCAGGAGACCCACGGACAGGGGAGCTCCAGCAGCTGATGTACATCCCCTGACCTGGAGACCCACCCTTAACCACCCATTCCAGTCTGCTTCTGTAGTCGGTACCTCCATCACTCACCCAGGAGGGCTGTCTGGGGGTGGGTCCGAGTGTGTCTTCCTCTGGAGATAGACCTGGAGGGTGGCCGCTTCCTGGCCTCAGCAGGGAGGAGGAGGACCTGTCCGAGGATCAGCAGGAGGCAGCCCACCAGCATCTTTTCCATCTTCAAGAAAAGGAAGAGGGGTAAGGCTGTGACCAACACAGCAGGAGAAGGGGGCAGGGTGAGCCGTCCGGGTCTCTGAACTCTAGGGGCTGCAGATTGCCACCCTGTCTTCTCACGTTTCACACATGCCACTTGTAATTAAAATACCATTTGTGTGAGTGATCCTTAAGAACTCAGGTAACCAACCACAATTGGTAGGTTCTTGGTTACTCTGAGCAGGGTATGCATAGTTGGAATTTTTCATTACTTTGGTCACTGTAAGACTGAATAGGAAACTTTAGGAGCAAAAAATCTATCCTGAGTTTGTTTTCAATTAAATTCATTATGAATTATTCATAGTCACATTCTATATCTTAGTTTTGACAAAGGAAAAACCACATCTGTGGATTCCAAGTAATAATATTCCTTCAGTCTAATAATAGTGAATGGCACAAATTAATATATATAAATTTTCCAAGAAATTCATATATAGATGACATAAGGTAGCATCACATAATTAGCCCCCCAGCCTCTTACACACATCCATTAAGAGGTAGCAGGATGCAGTGGTGAAGGGCTTAGACCCTGGCACCGGGCTGTCTGGCTTTGAATCTTGGTTCTGACACTTCTTGTGTGTGACCTTGGGTGAGCTACTTACCCTTCCCAAGCCTTATGGGAATATGGGAAAATTAATTAGTTAACTGAGTGAGTTAATACGTGTAACTACAGCATTCCGAACAGTGCCTGGCATACATGGGAAGGCGGGGACAACCAAACAAAGGTGCTAGGGAACAAGAGAAGAATAGAATCAAGCCAGATATTGAGTAAGAAGCTCTTATAGACATAATTCTAACCCTGAGTTGAGTTTCAGGTCCACAGGGTAATGAGAGCTTCAATTAGAGTAGCACAGCCTTTACCAACCCAGAGCTGCCTTTACTAGTTTTCTGTATTGGTCCCAGAGAGCAGCTAGTGTGAAGGCTTTGGAGGAAGGATGCTAAGCAGAGAAGGGACAAGGTCGGATCCAGGTTTTCCCATGATGGCCAATCCCAGTGCTTCATGTGGGCTGAGAAGTACTTGGTGAATGATGTCAAGACTATTCTGCCTGGGGGCAAAACCTCACAGAGAAGGCAATATTCTGGGACTGCGTTTAAATTTTTTCTTCCATTATCTATGAATATCATGGGTGTCATAGCAATTTATTAATTGATATAAGTTAGGTGGGGAGGAGGAAATAGTTAAGGAGGAACAACTTTTAAGTAGTATCATTTGCATGTAAAATCTTTACAAAGTCCTTACCTTGTTCTTGGCAATTTCACCCAATGTACTTCATTTAATCCTTACACCTATCTTGAAGAAATCAGGATTATAATTTCTGCCTTTTAGAGATGAGAAAACTGAAGCTCATAGCAATTTCATAACTTGGCCAAAGTCACACAGCTGAAGTAAGTGACAAGGTAGAGATTACAACCCAGGGTAAGCAGGCCAATTTGCCAATTCACTGATTAGCAGAAAACTCAATTTTCTGCAGGTCATATCACCAAAAGTCAATTCATGAAAGGCTGTAGCTGAGTCAACTTCAGAGGCGGGAAGAGGGCACAACTGGGGCAGGGACCATTTCCCAAGCTTAAATAGAAATACTCAGTAATTAAGTGAACTGTTTGTTCAGCAAATTGCTTTCAGGAATTGCCCTGGAGATAAACTCAGACATGTCATTCTTCAAAGTCCACAGTTTTTCACACTTGCCGTACTGAGGTAGTTCCCTTTTCACTATGCATTAAAAATATATTAAAATAGCCAATGTTTATTCAGGGATTACTATATGCTAGGCACTGAGCCAAATGCTTTAAAGGTAGTAAGTCATTTAATTCATACAGTAACTCGGCAGAGTTAAGTAACTTGAATGAGGTTATGTAGCTGATAAAGGGGTAAAGCTCCGGAACATACTGGCTCATCACAGATAACTACTGTCCCCCCTTTAAACAAATTAAACTGTTTACTAATTGGACTGGTCCCTTTTCATGGCTTTAACTGTGAGATTCCTTCTGAGAAAAGGAAGAAAACTTAGATGTTTGCCTCTTTCTCTGGTATTTTATTATTATTATTATTCTAATTTTTCAATCACAGTTTATGCATTTCAGTCTTTCTTTAAAAAAATAAAAAACTTTCTCTTATCTTAAACCTACTTTCAAGCTTCATTGATACTTATCCCAAGTGTGTTTCATAATTTATATGTTATTTATTTTAATGCTGTTCTCCTTCCTCCGAACTGAGCACATACAGTAGTCCCCCTGGATCTGCAGTTCTGCTTTCTGCAGTTTTGGTGACCTACAATCAACCCCAGTCCAAAAATATTAAACGGAAAATTCCAGAAATAAACAATGCCTAAATTTCAAATTTCATGCCGGTCTGAGTAGTGTGATGATACCGCAGGCCTTCGGGCTCCATCCTAACCTGGTCGTGAATCATCGCTTTGTCCAGCTTCTGCACACTGTAGATGCTCCCTGCTTGTTAGTCACTTAGTAGCCTTCTTGGCTATCAGATGACTGCTGAGGTATCACACAGGGCTTGTGTTCAAGTAGCACTTCTTTTACTCACTAACACAGCACAGGAGTAGTGATGCTGGTACTTAGTATACACCAAAGAGAAACCACAAAGTGCTTCCTTTAAGTGAAAACGTGTGTGTGTATAGGGAAAAAATGTAGGAGATATAGGGTTCAGGACTATCTGTGGTTTCAGGCATCCACTGGGGGGCTTGGAATGTGTGTCTTGCAGGTACAGGGGGACTACTGTACAAAATCCATATTTATTTAGTTCAAAATATATACAACATGCTCTCAAGGCCCACTTCCATTCTGACACATTTGCACTTAAATCCAAACATTCAGAACATGACGTGTTAGATCATTATCACTTTCAGAAAAACCAAATACTATTTCATGTGGCTTGGGTTTACTGTGGATTTTCAAGTTACCATTGATAACCAAAGGGCACGGAGGAAAGGTGAAGAGTACAGAGTTAAAAATAAACACAACTATGTACACCTGAAACTAATATAATATTGTATGTCAACTATAACTGAAAAATAATTTTAAAAAATAATCTTAAAAAAGATTAAAACAATAAAATAAACAAAACTAAAAACTTCTAGCTGTCTAACCCTGAGCAGGTTGCTTACCCTCTCTGTGCCTCAGTTTGCTCATGTTAAACAGGAGATAATAGACCTGGTTTTTGTATGGATTAAATCAGTACATACAAATAAAGCATGTAATCAATCACTGCCTGGCACATAGTGAGTACTCAATAAGCATTAGCTACCTGTTGTTTTATTATTATTATTATCATCATATTGCAACCAAACCAATTAATATAAAGTACACATTGTTAATTTTGTCATACTAAGGCATTTAATGTACATTAGCTTTTATGCTTACTTATGACTACTATACTAAAACAATGACGTACAAATCCATAATTTAAAAATACATTTTAGTATCTGAAAGTATTTAAAACTTTCCTTTTCAATAATGCATGGCAAGTCACAGACTGGTAGAAAATATTTGCAAAACATATATCTGGTATGTTACTTATATCCAGACTATATAATTCAAAAAGAAAAAGACAATAAACCCAATAGAAAATGTGAGAAATATTTGAACAGTCACATCACCAAAGGAGATATTCAGCTAACAAATAAACATATAAGATGTTCAACATTCTTGGTCATTAAAAATGGATATTATAATCACAATGAGATTCCATTAGAATACCTACAATTAAAAGGACTGATATAACCAAGTAGTGGCGAAGAACTGTGAAGAAACTGGAACTCACATTGCTGATAAGAATGCAAAATGGTGCTGCCACTTTGGTAAACAATTTGGCAGTTTCTAGAAAATCAAATGTACACTTGCCAAATGACACAGCAGAGGGTGACCAACTGTCCTAGTTTGCCTAGAACTGCCTGTGTTTTAGCAGTGAAAGTCCTGCATCCCAGATAATTCCTCAGGATGGGGAAACTGGGATGTTTCGTCCTGCTACCAGCAACCCAAAAGATATGAAAACACATCCACACCCAGAGCTATACTCGGGTGCTCCTAGAAGCTTTCACTGCAAAAGCTTAAAACCGGCAACAACCCAAATGTCCACATATTGATGAATGGATAAATAAATTGTGGTATATCCATACAATGGAATACTACTCAGCAATTAAAGGAATGTTGGGCTGAATGTATCTCGGAATAATTATGCTGAGTGAAAGCAGCCAGACACAAAAAGATTACATACTCACTGATTCTCTTTATATGACATTCAGTAAAGGGCAACACTATATGGCAGAAAGCAGATCAGAGGTTCCAGGAGCTAGAAAGAGAATGAGCTACAAAAGGGCATGAGGGAAATTTGGGGGGTGACAGAGATGTTTACATCATGATTACATATCTCTATACCTTTGTCTGAATTCATCAAATTGTACCCTTAAAAGTGGTGAATTTTATTGTATGTAAATTACACTTAAAAAAAGCTGCTTAAAAAATAAACTAAACAGCCCTGGCTGGGTGGCTCAGTTGGTTGGCATGTCATCTCATACACCAAAGGGCTGCAGGTTTGATTCTAGGTTGCAGGTTCATTCCCTGGTTGGGGCACGTATGGCATCAATGTCTCTCTCTCTCATATCGATGTTTCTCTCTCACTCTCTCCCTCCCTCTCTCTTAAAAATCAATGAAAAGCATATCCTCAGTGAGGACTATAAATAAATAAATAAATAAAACTAAAGGAATGGGGACAAGGATACTGAATACATGTCAACATTAAACCAGTATGTCAATATTAATATCAGACAAGATAAATTAAAACACACATACACACAAAGACAGTGAGATGAGAAAACAATAAGTCAGTGCTTGTAGCCCAAATTAGTAATTGTTTCTCAGTTCAGCAGTTACAGCTGGTAGCATCCTGAAGAGCAGGAGCCAATTCTAACTGGAAAATAGAATGATGTTTGAGAAACAGTTCTTTTCATCAATGAGCATATGAGAAGAATTGCTATGCTAAAAAAAAAAGAGGTTAACTCAAGCTGAACACATTCCTTAAAAAGCATTTGGGAACGTGGAAAGAATATTTTTAAAATATATAACAGCTTTGACTTTTGTTTTAGCCATTTTTCTCTTGTCCCCGTGCCAATGAGTCTTTTCATTTAGCTTTACCAAGGGGACAGGGGAAAAGAGAGAGGAGGAGAATGTTCCGACCTTCTTAGCTATGGGTTCTCCTAAGCATCACTGTTCCAAGTACATTGACAGGCAAGTGGATCCCCACTGGAAATAACACCATGTGCTGTGGGCCTTGAGAGTATAGGCCTGGCTCTGTTTCAACATGCTATGTGACTTCACTTAGGTGCCTTAACTCTCTGGGCTTTCATTTGTCAGCCTGAAATGAAAGGTGTGGCCTGGAAGCAGTGTTTCTCAGCCTGAACCAGACCACAGGGGAGTACAACCCTGCTATCCTGAAGAAGGTTGGCCATGACACCTTCCAAGGTACTAAAGCCTGCCTCAGGACAAGAAGAGAAAGGGAGGACACTAATATTTTTAAATGCCTACTATGAGCCAGGCAACGACCTAGACATTTGGTATATTTTCATCTCATTTTGTCCCTACAATCATCCTGTGAGGTGGATGAGTTACCAAATTATGGATGGAACACCCAGCTTCACAGATGGAAGGACAGTCTCTCAGGCCCCAGAGCTAGTTAAGTGACAAAGTCAAGATTCTATCCATGTCATCCCTCAGGAAGTCAGCCAACTTGTTTAAAAAAGGGGAGAGATTCCTAATCATCTTCTCCCAATTTTGAAAGTTCTTAGACATCAGAATGGATAGGTTTGTCTCGCAAAGGCCGCTCCGTCAGCATCCCAGGCCAGCATCCTGATTACTCTCCGTGTGCTCGCAGAGTAGCGGTCCTGGAGCTGCAGCCTCTCAGAGGATGTATCTCCCTGGCTCTCACCAGATGCCAGAATCCCCATCTCTGCCTGGCTGGTCCACAGGAACCCCAACTCTGTTAGGCCTCGAGGCCATTGTTTTCGGGTGGCTCTACACATTAGACCATTCTTCTCTTTGATGTGGACCTGACGTTGCCTGACTGTGATTTTCACCCAGTAGTAAAGGCCTGCTTACCAGCTCAGCCTTTCCAGACACAAAGTCATCTTCTGCCACTCAGGTTCTTTCACTGTTAAGGCAACTTCATCTGCTGAGCCACCCAGACTGGAAACTTGGGGCCAGTTTCCATATCTTCTTCACACCACCATCACATTCATGAGGGGACAAGCCCTGGCCTTCACGCCTGTCCATGGCTGCCCCATGCAGCTCTCCTGACTGTGGCCCCCACTGCAGCGATGCTCCATCCCTCCATTTCTCCCACAGGCTCTTCCAGGAGCTTCAGAACTGTTCTTCCTGTTTCAGGTCCCTCAACTCCTGGTCCTGTCCCTTCAGTTCGGAACCCATCTATGGCCTTACATCATAACGTTAATGTTCAAGGCCTTCCATGACTGGCCACTGGCCACCTCTCCAACTGTGACAGTCCCACATGTACCCCTGACCCCCCACCCCCTACCAGTGCCTGAAGAACTCAGATTCTCTTTTTTTTTTTAATTTTATTTATTTATTTTTAGAAAGAGAAGATGAGAGGGAGAAAGAGAGGGAGAGAAACATCAATGTGTGGGTGCCTCTTGCATGCCCCCAACTGGGTACCTGGCCCGCAACCCAGACACATGCTCTGACCGGGAATCCAGCTGGTGACCTTTTGGTTCATAGGCCAGCACTCACTTCACTGAGCCACACCAGCAGAACTCAGATTCTTGTCATAGCTGGGTGCCTTCACCCATGAGGGTCTCTTGACCTGGAAGGTCTGCATTCTACATTAATCAAAATTGTCTTCATTCCTCAAGGCTCAGCTCTCATTACCCACTCTCTAAAATGTTTCCCAGTTTTCCCAAAGAGGATTGACCTCCTATACACCCCTGACAACAGGTTTCTTATCTGCTCTAGCACTTGGTTTCTTTTTTTAAAAAATAATTTATTTATTTGTTTGTTTGTTTTTAGAGAGGGGGAAAGGAGAAAGAGCGGGAGAGAAACATCACTGTGTGCTTGCCTCTCACTTGCGCCCCCAACTGGGGACCTGAGGTGCAACCTAGTCATGGGCCCTGACTGGGAATCGAACCAGTGACACTAGGCTCGTTGGTTTCTTTTTCTTGCTACCATATCTATCCCTGTCTAGACTGTGAGCTGTTCCTTGGGACCACACCTTGTCATATCTATATCTCCACATGCTGGAAGCTGAATTTTGTAAATAAATTTTTAGAAAACAGACAAAGCTTGAATGAACACATTCATTGATCAACAAAAGATCAATAAGTGTTGACTCAAACTGGCCCTAATTCTCCACCAGACAACTACCAAGGCCAAGCCCAGGTCTTCCTCTTTATACTGTATTTGCCTGAATATTGGTGACTACCTACCTAATGGCTACCCCCTATGATGGGAGGATTATTGCTTCTCCCTTCCTGCTCGTTGGAATGAGGACACGCTGGCTGGAGACCCAGCAGTCATTCTGAACCCTGAGGTACCATGGACGTGGAAGCCATGCTGCCTGGTGAAAGCAACGAGGCACTCTTGCTGTGGACTCACTGCCCTCAGACTTCTAGAACACAAAAGAGAAATAAACTTCCCTCTTGAAGCCCCTGCCCCATCCATTTTTTCCCTGTAACTTGAAATTGAACACAATCCTAATTAGCAGACTACTTCTAAATCTCTCCTATTGAATCTATTTAGCACTAATGCTGAATTTAATCTTCCCAACACCATACCACGCTTCTTGTGCTCCAGCTCAAACACTGTCAGTGACTTACACATACCATTAGAGTAAAAGTCTAGACTCCTTAGCTTATCAGTCCAAGACCCATAATCTGGCCCTGCGTTACGAAGCCAACCTCACCAACTCTCCCCCAACCCATCCCACCAACACGCAATCATTAACCCTTGATTCCAACCCAGTAGCTCTCTATAATGTCCCTTATTGTTTGCTGGTTTGACTGAGTTATGACAACTGAGATAATGGGTAGATGAATATGTTACTTTATGTTGCAAAAGGGACTTTGCATATATGATTAAGTTAAGGATCTTGAGATGGAGAAATTAGCCTGGATTATCCAAGTGGTCCCAATATAATCGCAAGGGTCTTTATAAGAGGGAGAAGAAGGCGCAGGGGAGAGGAGAGAGAGGAAGGAGTAGAAGGGAGAAAAGGAGAGTAGGATGAGGAAATTGGAAGCTGCTATGTTTTGAAGATGGAAGAAGAGACTAGTAACCAAGAAGCACAGGTAACTTTTAGAAGCCAGAAAGGGCAAGGGAACAGATTTTTCCATCAAGACTCTAGAAGGAACATAGTCTTGCGGACATCTTGATTTTAGCACAGCAACACCTATTCAGACTTCTGATTTCCAGAACTGGAAGAGAATATATTTTTGTTGTTTTCAGGCACTAAGATTATGATAATTTGTTACAGCAGCCATAGGAAACTAATATCTAAAATATCAATGGTGGATTTCAATGGGGAGTCAGCCATACTCTCCAATGGTAGATAAAGGTTCCTCTGATGACACTCTTTGAAGAACTTTCCAAAGATGCTAGCTGGTCCACCTGCTCAGCCACTGACTTTACATGATGATGTTCTGGTAAAAATTTCAGCTTTAACTAACTCACTCTGAGCATTACTACATCCTACACACTGGTGGATTAATTCACATTATCTCATTTAACCTTCACAACAATCCGATGACATAGATAGTATCATGCCCATTTGATGGATGATATAACCGAGGCTCAGATAATAATATGTACACCTAAAAAATATTGAGCATTTACTCTGAGCTAGGTACTAAGCACTAATTTAATTCTTCCAACAGTCCTATTTCCCATTTTCAGATGAGAAAACTGAGGCACAGAGAGTTTAAGTAACTTTTCAAAGTCCTTACAGGTGATGTGACTGGCAGGGTCGAGACTGGAACCCAGGTCCTTCAGGTCCAAGATTAGCATGCTCCGGGTTGTACCCCTGCCACCCCTCATCACTGTCATCATTGTTACCAGATATTGCCGACAACAGCTGAGGCCTCTGGGATGAAGCCCAGACCTGTCTTTCTCTCTGAGTCCCCTTTAGGGTGCTGCTGGGTAAGGCTGTGGTGGCTGACGGCCGAACCACATGGCAGGATTCAAGAATGATCTCACGTCTGGAGCTCCAAGTGGCAACCGATCCCTTGGAAGGGCCTCCCTGGTGCTGTTGACTAGTAACAGTGATGACATGCTCAACTCGCAACTTGGCACTTCAGTCCCCCTCTTCGCCTGAGCCTCTTGAGTTATTCCCATGTGCACATTAAACAGGGTAGCCCTCCTGAGCTTTCCTAAGAATGGGGAGTCCCAGGGAAGGGCTCTCTCAAAGGCACACGTGTCCCAGAGCAGGTCCCAGGGAGAGCACTAAGAGACTCTCTTGCCCACCTGACTGGTCTTAAACTCAACTGCTCATCGGGGTCCTCTCACGGCCTCTCACTGCCCACCCAGCTTTGTGCCCCACACCTTGCGAAGGCCAACATTTACACGTATCACACCCTCTGCAGCTTGCTTGTCCTGAGACCTGACCTGGGTCTCCCTCTTCCCCTATCCCCATCCTGGCCTCACCCCCTGCTTTCTCAAAGCTGTTTCTAGGGAAACAGTGCATTTCTTTCTAGAATTTTCAACAAATTTCTTATTCCTTCTCTGCTTTTCAAGGAGCAATCATCTATTTCCTTTTCTTTAAATCTTGGGCCTCACTTCAACTACTTATTTTTTAAATAATTTATTTGTTTGCTTGCTTATTTTTAGAGAGAGGGGAAAGGAAAAAGAGAGGGAGAGAAACATCACTGTGTGGTTGCCTCTCACTCGCGCTCCCAACTGGGGCCCTGATGTGCAACCTAGTTATGTGCCCCGACTGGGAATCGAACCAGCGACACTTCAACTACTTCTTGCTGACAGAGACAGAGGTTGTCTGCTGAGCTTTGCGCATGACAACCATCTGAGAGTGTCTCAGAGGTGGACTCTGAGGGAGCTCAGGCCTCAGTGGCTCCACGTTGCCTGGGTGTGGACTGTAGAAGCAGGAACCTTGCAGCCCTGATTTGTAGAAAGGAGAGAGACCTGGCAACTCAGGGGCCTGAGACTGAATTCTATTGGCACAAATAAAAGTATAAGCAGATAGAGAAATAGAAGGTTAAGAGCTACCAGTCTCTGCTTTCTCGGCAGGGGATTGATTTTAAGGGACCAGACTTCAGGGGCTGAGAGGAAACTTTGCAGACCATAAACCTATCTTGGTATCTTGACATGGTTTTACGATTCTGTCACTTTGAAAGCAGACAGGAAGAAGGGTGCACTAGTGGACTCCTAAATGTAAAACTCCAGTTAGATGCACACAGAATATCTGCCATTCCATGTGTCCATGGAGAGGCTATCTTCCTGAGTTGTGAAGGAAGTGACTGCTCAAAGGATCTTCTTGCTTTTTCGGGAAAGACAGAACTCACCACCTAACCTTAGGATGCACCTGGGACTATTCTAAGGACTTTGATAATCCTCGCAGCATTGTGGGTATTAACCCATTAAACAGATGAGGAAACTGAAGAATAGGATAGTTGAGTTACTCCAAAGTTACTAGCCTAGGCAACCTAGGAAGGCCAACCTCAGCGTCCCTGCTCTTGACCACAGTCCCCTGCAGCTTCTTGGTTGTCTCTTGGTTGTCCCGCACCCAAGAAAGCCAATTAAATGCACTTGGTGCAGATGCATCCTGGCTGCCTGATTTATGACAACTGGGAACTGGGTCAACTGTTTGGGTTGGAGTACGTGTTCCTGAGGAGCTAGTTTCCTGTACTTTCAGTTCTGGCGACCTTACTGAGGGAGTCTCCATTTTTTTGTCCTCTCCCCAAACTATCCTCGGGGTTTCCAGCAACTACCATAAAATGCCCTTCCCTTTCTTTCCTTTGTCCACAGTGTAGGGAAGCTGCAGCTTAATCTGCCATAGAAAACCAAAGAACAAAATCCAGATGACACGGCATCCAAATGCCATCCGACCAAGGCGGGGGGGTTGGGGTGGGGGCAACCTGGCTTGCCAGCTCAACAGGTCTCCCTTTCCTCGGTCCAAGGAGACCAAGTGCTGGGTGCCCCCGCTGCGGGGCACAGCGCCCCCGCGGGGCATGGCAAGGTGGCCGCTGCGCCGTGCGCCACGCGCCACACGCAGAGAGCGCGCCCAGCTTGCCCAACCAGGGTGGTTTGACTTCTTTGGGTGAGGGGTCCCGGTAGCGCGGACCTTCCTGTGGCGCTCTGCCCCGAGGCGTCAGAGCTATGGGCCCAGGGGCGGGAAGGGACGCCTGGCGCTCGGGGCCATGCGGAGCTGCAGAGACTGGGGGTGGGGGAACAAGGAGGCGGGAGTGGGGACAGCCCTCGCGGGAGTAGGTCAGTCCAGCTTTCCCTGTCTATCTGTCAGTAAGTCGGTCCGTCTGTCTGCGCCCCGGGGTAGCGGGGCTGTGCAGAATCCCGGGGAAAGCGCTCCCTGCTCACCTGCAGCCGACGCCACGGGCGCCTGGGAAGCGAGACAGGGACGCAACCACCTGGGTCTTCCTCGTGGGCCTCCGTGCGGACTGGAGAGCCGCGGGTGTCCTCGGGGACCACTCGAGGGAGCCAAGCAAGAAGCCCGCGCCGCTGCCGCTGTATCCTCCTTGGCCGCCTCCTCCAAGTCCCATCCCCAAGCTCTCCCCTCGCTTGCAGGCTGCCTGGGAGGCTCCCGGCCAGCGCGGGCGGGCGGCTGGGGGGGCGGGGGGGGGGCGGTGCCGCGGCGGGCGGAAGGAGGGGTGTCCTCCTTGGCGATGGGGAAGGCACGGACAGGGAGCGGCCGCGAGGGCCGCCCCACCCCGCGGGCTGGGGACCCTGGCCGTGTGCCCTGCCTGCTTCCACCTGGCTCCGCTTGGCTCGGGCCCGTCTGCAAGCCCAGGCGGGCATCGTACTCCAGGAGTCCGGCGCCGTAGGCTCAGAACTACGGGGAGTTTGGGTGGCTGGGTGGAGGGGCGTGAAAAGGAAGCACGGCAGAGGTCCTCTGCCTGAATTTGGGGTCATGATGGCAGTAGGCGTCCGTCGATGGCAACGACAAAAAAAAAGATGAGAATTGGAATAATTGGTGACAAGTGCCAGGACCTTGGCAGTGCCCAGAACACCCCACCAGCACGAAGTAACGTTAATAGAGAGTCCACTGGCAAGGACAGGCCCAGGAATGAGGGAAGTTAAGGATGCCAGGATGGCAAGGAAACAAAGTTCCTGCCCTAAAGGAGCAGAAAAAGTCTAGTTCAGACAAGACTTTGAAATTATTGGCTAAGATAGTTGCAATTTTGTGAAGTGGGAGAACACGGGGTGACAGGGCTCTGCACAACAGTCCAGGATATCTAATAATGGCACCAAAATTCTAGCCACAAACCAATAACCCCAGGTATCCAGTTCAGGTTTTAACAAGCTATGGGGGAGAGACAGCAGAACTGAGTTAATGAGTTTCAAAACCTCTGAATGTGCTAGAATCTGATCATTTAAGTGTTCTTGGCTGCTGTTACTCCTAACCATCACTCCTGTTTGATGATAGGTGCTTTCTGGAATATGAGAAAACACCATGTACAAAATCAATTCTTCAGAAAAGCTCCAAAGTGGGTAATTAAAATTGCAGCCATGAAACAGGGGGTTAACATACTCAAGCCATCAGGTACCATAATGCCAAGAAAAGATCTTGGATTCACCGTCCCTTACCTTGCACCTTAGGCCCCCTGGGCACGCAATTGTGTGCACTGATCAGAAGTTTCTTTGTATGTCTTTGGGAGGAGGTAGGTAAAGGTCAGAAAACAGAGGAAGGTCTTCAGGAAATGTTTGGTCTCTGAAGTCTTGGATCCCACAGATGAAAATAATTCCTGAGTCTGGGCCAGTGAAAATCCCCTAGGAGCAGGGGAAGCTGAGTTACAGTTTATGGAAATTTACATTTAAAATGTGTTGCCTTGTTCCAAGATACCACTATGATCCAGTAATTTACCAGGAAAACAATAGTAATTCTGAAATACTTCCAAATTTTAAGGAGTTGTAATTTAGTAACTGAATCTGGTGTATGCCAACTAAAATGGTTTCCCCCCAGGGAGTTCTACTGGAATTCTTCAGAATAGGCAATCTCTGTGTGAAGCACTCCCCCGCCCCATCAAATAGGTCAATGAGTTGCTCTACCTTGTCAAATGATCTTCAGGTCTGCCAGAAAGAAAGGAAGCAAAAGTGAGCTCAACAGCTTGAAATGTTAAGTCAGGAAAAAACCATGCCTTAATTTCCCGATTACCTTTGGAGTGAATGCAAGTTAATAATAACAAAGGCTACTAGGGAAAACCCAACTTCACCTTTTCTGCCAGAGGCCCAGCTCCCAGCTTAGTGTACAGAGAACCGTATTCAGAAGAAGTGTGAAGTTAAGAATTTTAGTTCTCATGGGGTCACTCAAGCAAGCAGACAAAAATTAGGTTGTGAGGTATTTGAGAGTTTAAGAGTTAGTTGGAACTGATAACTGTTCACACTAATCACACCTTGGTAGCTCTACTGGGTTCAACTCAAAGTTCTCTCTCTCCATAGGATCTATTGTGGAGTAAGGGTTTGATGGGGGTGGGGGGGGTCATTTGACCCAGACTTCAGACTCATGAATCGCCTCAAATACAGACTTTTGACATAAGCATTCATTTGTTCTTTGTAAACAATAGAACTTTCTGTTGTATTTTGCTTCCTAGAGGGCAGATTGAAATGAGACAATCAAACAGTAAGTGGATCTGAGTATAAGGAAAGCAAAGAGCAGACAAGTTGATTCACAGACCCATAGCCTAAAATAAATCCTGTACAGAGTGAGTGAGGAGAAATGTGAAATTGTAAGGTCCCCTCAAGTGCACTGTTTCCCTAGGTGACTGATGATGTTCTAGTCTCACTTAAACTGTTGGAGCTCCTCCCCTTCTCACTCAGGTAGAAGGGCAGGATTTCTCACCTGGGAGAGGAGAGGAGACATCTTCCCTTGAGGCCAGCTGCCAACTGGTTGGCCCTGGCGATATGGGGTTGAGAGGAGAGCGTTGCAAGACAGTGGCTGGGTTTCCACTCCAGCCCAGGGTGGCATACTCTCCTAGCTGGGGCACTGCTCCTACTGGGCACTTCATCAACATGGACAGCTAGTTCCATGGGTCCCCTTGAGGACAGGCTGGCTGATGGCACCATTGTCTTAGGTGAAATAATTTCTAAACAAACATCATCCCACCTTGGAAAGAAAGGATGAAAGGGAGCTGGGAAAAAACTATAGCAAGTCAGAAATTTGTTTAGGAAAACAATAACATTTAAAAGACACAAATGTTTACATGTGATCTTGAACTTGGACCATTTGCTCCTGAGGGCAGGGGCCAGGCCTTCTGCTTGTTCACAGATATTGCCCTATGCTGTGCTATGAAAGGGACTGGGCTGCTGTGGTTTTCACCTGGAGTTAGAGCCTTGTAGTGTTTGTCTGCTGAGGTTACCTGTTAAGAATGAGATAACAGGATGGAGTGAGGAGCCATAAGGCATAGGCAAGAACGAGTGGGTATCTGACTTGTTTTCTTGGATATTGACAAGGCTGAAACACCACCTGTCTCCCTGGAGACTAGTTCACACTTCTGAAATGCAGGATGGACCTGCTTGCTATTTGTGGAAGTATTACTTAGCAACACAGATTGCTGCTGCATTCATCCCTAAACCTAGAAACTGATACAAAAGTGGTCTGTTGTTAGAAGCCAATAGCCTCATACCTGTGATACTAAACTATCTTCTCACAATGCCGTTCATGAGTCTATATTTGCTTTGGTTGCCTGGTACTAAATCAGATTGCAAGATACTTGGGCAATGAGTGTGTGTTTCTATCCTGTAAAATCCTAGCATGCTAGCAGAGCTCAGTAAATGGTGACTGAAGAATAAAAAAACATACCGGAACTCAGGACTTTTCCACGTTCTCTCTTGCTGAAGAAAATACTGACACATGCTTATTACTGGGGTCCAACAGAAGGGGCAACACTACAGATGGTCCAGTGGAAAGAATAAGGTGATAAACTCCTGAGAGCCACAATAAATCATAAGATGGAGAAAAATAAGATGTAGTGCAACAAACTGAACAATTTCATTGGTAGAGCAATCTCTGAAAAGAACTAATGGAAATGTCTTGACTCATTTAAAAGAATAATTGACAAAAGCAATTCCCAAGTATGGAAAGTGCCAGAACATTACTGGCTCCATGTACACTATCTGTGAACAAAAAGATGTTGAGAAGAGAATGCAATAACCAAAGTTTTAAAGAGTTGAAAGTTTCTCTGGTCAGCGCTCGGGGCGTTGTGCTCTGTGGTGTTGGAGTCTATGTGCGTGTCGGTCTGCGCGTGCGCCGACATGGCTTCAAACGACTATACCCAGCAAACAACCCAAAGTTACGGGGCATATACCACCCAGCCTGGGCAGGGTTATTCCCAGCAGAGCAATCAGCCCTATGGACAGCAAAGTTATGGTGGCTACAGCCAGTCAGGGGACACTTCAGGCTATGGTCACAGCACCTATGGTTCTTATGGACAGACCCAGAACAGCTATGGCACTCAGTCAGCTCCCCAGGGATATGGCTCAGCTGGTGGCTATGGCGGTGGCCAGAGTTCTCAGTCATCATATGGGCAGCAGTCCTACCCTGGCTATGGCCAGCAGCCAGCTCCTAGCAGCACCTCGGAAAGTTATGGTAGCGGTTCTCAGAGCAGCAACTATAGGCAGCCTCCAAGTGGGGGCTACGGTCAGCAGTCTGGCTATGGTGGACAGCAGCCTGGCTATGGACAGCAGCAAAGCTCCTATAATCCTCCTCAGGGCTACGGACAGCAGGATCAGTACAACAGCAGCAGTGGAGGTGGCGGAGGGGGTGGTGGAGGTAACTATAGTCAAGATCAGTCCTCCATGAGTGGTGGCGGCAGTGGTGCCGGTTATGGCAATCAGGACCAGAGTGGTGGTGGTGGCTGTGGCTACGGGGGAGGCCAGCAGGACCGTGGGGGATGAGGCTGGGGCGGTGGCGGTGGTTACAACCGCAGCAGTGGTGGCTATGAACCCAGAGGTCGTGGAGGTGGCCGTGGAGGCAGAGGCGGCATGGGCGGAAGTGACCGTGGTGGCTTCAATAAATTTGGTGGCCCTCGGGACCAAGGATCACGTCATGACTCTGAACAGGATAATTCAGACAACAATACCATCTTTGTGCAAGGCCTGGGCGAGAATGTTACAATTGAATCTGTGGCTGATTACTTCAAGCAGACTGGTATCATTAAGACAAATAAGAAAACAGGACAGCCCATGATTAATCTGTACACAGACAGGGAAACGGGGAAGCTGAAGGGAGAGGCAACAGTGTCATTTGATGACCCACCTTCTACTAAAGCAGCTATAGACTGGTTTGATGGTAAAGAATTCTCTGGGAATCCTATTAAGGTCTCATTTGCTACTCGGCGAGCAGATTTCAATCGGGGTGGTGGCAATGGTCGTGGAGGCCGGGGGCGAGGAGGACCCATGGGCTGTGGGGGATATGGAGGTGGTGGCAGCGGTGGCGGTGACCGGGGAGGATTCCCCAGCGGAGGTGGTGGTGGAGGACAGCAGCGAGCTGGGGACCGGAAGTGTCCTAATCCTACATGTGAGAACATGAACTTTTCTTGGAGGAATGAATGCAACCCGTGTAAGGCCCCTAAACCAGATGGCCCAGGAGGGGTACCAGGAGGCTCTCATATGGGGAGTAGCTATGGAGATGATCGTCGCAGTGGCAGAGGAGGCTATGATCAGGGAGGCTACAGAGGCCGAGGCGGGGACCGTGGGGGCTTCCGAGGGGGCCGGGGTGGTGGGGACAGAGGTGGCTTTGGCCCTGAAAAGATGGACTCCAGGGGTGACCACAGACAGGATCGCAGGGAGAGGCCATATTAACCTGACTCCTGAGGTTCTGGAACAGCCTTTCTTCTATACCTAGTGTTACCCTCATTATTTTGTAACTTTCCAACTCCTGATTACCCACGGGTTTTTTGTGTTGGACTATGTAATTGTAACCATATCTCTGGTTCCCATTAAAAACCATCGTTTAAAAAAAAAAAAAAAAGAGTTGAAAGTTTCTTTTAGTTAGAGCAAAATTTCTGAGACAGCTCAGAATTCCTGGCCAGAAATAACGAGAGGACACTACCTAGCAGTGCTTCACCTCTGGCTCTAGCCAACATGTGGAGCAGAATAGGATGTTAGAACAATTTTTGAAAATCAGTTATAATTGACTCTTGAGTGACATGGGTTTGACCTGCGTGTCCACTTACATGTGGATTTTTTTCAATAAATATATAGTCAGTCCTTCATATCCCTGGGTTTCACATCTGCAGATTCAATCAACTGCGGATCAAAAACAGTATTTTTGATCCATGTTTGGGAACCCACAGATGCGGAGAGCCAACTGTATGCATTGTCCTATGCCATTTTATATAAGGGACTTCAGCATCTGTGGATACATTTTGTTACCCACAGGGGAGCAGGGGAGTACTGCAGCCAATAATTCCCTGTGGATACCAAGGGATGACTGTAGTTCAGTTTTAGGGGAATAAAAAGTTATGCGCAATACGACTAAACTACAGAACAACTATCATTCAGAACCACCTGAAATCCAGCTGAATGGAAATCCTACAACTGGGGATTTAAACAGGAAGCCACACTGAGACTGTTAGGAAGGGGCAGAGACATGGAACTGGTTGGTCTCACACCCATGTGTGGTGAATAAAAATTGAGAGGGATATCTTGGCTGCAGAAGTACCCCCTGAGGAGTAAGGGGTCCAGGCCCCCTAGTCCAGGGTGCCAGTGCTGGGAAAATAAGTCTCCATAACTTCTGGCTATGAAACCAGTGGGGACTGTGGCTGAGGCAGACAGAGGGCTGATGGAGTCCCAGGCAGTTCCTCTTAAAGGACCCCAGCACAGACTAACTCAGACTTACTCCCTCTGAGTTTCAGCACTGGGGCAGCAGCTCAGAAGGCACTGGGGACATATGGGGAGGAACCGAACTGTCTGGATTCAAGGCAAGGGCTGGAGGGGGCAGCTTCCTCCCAGACAAAAGTACTGGCAGAGGCCATTGTTCCTTTCTGAGCTCTCCCCTAACAGAGCTGGCAGGCAAAAACCATATCTGAGTCTTAATCAACCTGGCTGTTGCTGTTTACTTAGCCCTGGTGATTCCCTGAGACCCCACCACCAACTGGAGGGCCCACCCAGGCTGCTTCCAGGAGCCTTTCCATGTGAATAGCCTGTCTTGGCTCATACTGAAGACTTTCTTAAAATCTTTCAGACAAGTAGCATCTGGCCTCAGCATGCCCCTGTATCTGTCACTAAGTGACCCCAGGCCCAGGACTAGTGACAACTGAGCCTTGGTTCACAGCTTGGCTTCTCCTGGCCACCTCCAAGCCCAGCATAAGTAGCAGCCATCTGCGCATCACTTTTTAGCTCATGCCAGTGGCCCCAGGCAGAACACAGGCAGTGACTGACATGGGCCTGCACCTTCTGGGAGGTCCCAGAGCCAGAGCACCTGTTGGACAGCTTCAGAACACATTGAAGCACCACCCAACCACCTCCACAAATGACACTCAAGAAGCAGACTCAGCAGACACCAGAGCCCTACTGAAGTAAGCCCTGCTCTGTGGGGTGGGCCCCTGCACAGCTGGTTGGTAATCACAGCCAGTCCTTGCAGCCGATCAGCCTGGGGCAAATCCCCCCCATTGGTGTTCCAACAGCAATCAAGGCTCAACTACAACAGGAAGATGTACACAGCGCACTTGAGGGTGGGGTGAAGGGATGCCTGTAGCGCCCAGCTCAGGTGAGTGGAGAAGCTGTGCCACTGGACCCTACAGAACACCCACTACATCAAGCCATTATACTAAGATTGGGAGACAAAGCAGATCTACTTAACACAGAAACAAACACAGGGAGGCTGCCAAAATGAGGAGACAAAGAAACGTGTTCCAACTGGAAGAACAGAACAAAACTCCAGAGAAAGAACTAAACAAAATGGAGACAAGCAATCTACTATATGCAGAGTTCAAAACACTGGTTATAAGGATGCTCAAGGAACTTAGGGGAAGTCTAAATGAACTTAAGAGAGCATTTCAACAGCATTAAAAAAGGACATGGAAACCATAAAAAAGAACCAGTCAGAAATGAAGGATAAACTAACTAATATAAAGAATAATTTACATGGAATCAACATTAAAGTAGATGAAGCCCAGAATTAAAACAAGGATTTGGAATATAAGGGAGCAAAATAATAATAATAATAATAATAATAATAATAATAATAATAATAATAATAATAATAAATAAACCCACCAATTCAGAACACCAAAAAAGTGAATGTGGCTTCTTTAAACACTTGGGTGTCAGCCCTGGCTGGTGTGGCTCAGTGGACTGAGTGCCAGCCTGCGAACTAAAGGGTTGCCGGTTTGATTCCTGGTCAGGGCACATACTGGGCTGCAGGCCAGGTCCCCAATTGGGGGTGCACAGGAGGTAACCACACGTTGATGTTTCTTTCCCCCTCCCCTTCTCTCTAAAAATAAATAAATTTTTTAAAAAGAACTTGGTTGTCAGACTTTCACACAGCTCAATTTTCTGACAATTCTGGGTGGTATTTGTTTTGTAGTCTAGTTGCATTTTTTGCTATAGTTGTGCACAGAGGCGAAGCATGTTTAACTACATCTCCATCTTCACCAGAAGTCCCTTATGAATTACATTTTAATACATTTTGGGTTTATGGGAAGAGGGCAGGTTCTGAGTCTACATGCTCTTTTTGACCCGGACTGCTCCTCTTCCTGGTTTGTTTGCACACCCTCCTTTGAACGCTGTCCTTCCTGGAACCAAGCCTGTCGCAGGGAAACAGAAATGGCTTCTTGCCCCACACCTCAACGTCGGTTCCTGTGCTTCACATACCTTCCCTGGACTTTTCACTCGTCCCCTGATCACTACTTTACACTGCAGGCCTGGCCTGTTGGTGGGGACTCCTGTACTAGTGGCCATGGTCCCCGTCACATGACTTTATTATTGGGATCCTGTGGTATTGTTGTAGAGGAAGGATGAACGTGCTTTATCACGGTTTTCAGGGGGTCATTGACATCTGCAGTGCCCAGGAAGTGGTGGACACATCACTGTACTTCAGCGCATGCTAGCTGTTCACATTTCCTTCCATACACCCAAGGCCTCAGGATTCCATTGGATCTCACATCTGGTCATTGGTTGCTCTAATGATACAATGATGTACTAGAAAAGGGGGAGGACAAAGTTCCGAGGGAGAGGCACATTTGGGGATTTAATTCTCCATTCAGGGCCCTACTGAGTTAAGCTCACATGAAAGGAACTTGATCACAAGAATCCTAAGAGCTAAGAATGCCGGCTCCTTTTGATTTCAACTTGAACAGAGCATTAGTGAGCCTCTCATCTGAGATGTCCTTTAATCTTTTTTCAGAGAGCAATCCTTTTATTACCAAGTTGCTCTTGTTTGCCTGTCACCTTTACAACTTTCTTCTGGAAGTCAGGATGCCCCTCCTCCGCACCCCATAATTAATACTACTCCTGCTGTGGTGTCGGTTCGATTTGCTGGAGGAGTGACCCTCCCACCCTCCCTTTGTTTCCTTGCACAGTTTATAGAAATGACTTTTTTCCCCAGTGAGTTCTTCTCTGAGAAGTGGTCTCTATGGAGCTTGAACCTCGCTGCATTATTCTTAAAGAATTTGTCACAATTGCCATGGGTGGTTTTCTTTCACATGCTTATTTATTCTTATTCTAGTAATCATTTTTGAGTTCCTTCTATTTGCCAGACAAGTGCCAGGCGCTGAGGACAGAAGACCGAGGAACACAGGCACAGGCTGTGAGTCTCTAACCTGCTGGGGTGTAACAGACCAGAAAAGCGACAGGAACCATCAGTGTAAGACGTGCCTTCACTGGGACACTGGAAATGCTGTGGTAGAATATAAAAACAAATACCTCCCAGAAGAGTAGAACACAGAAACCTTCCAGAAGGAAGTGACTTTCAAGTTGAGACCCAAAAGATGAGTTATTGGCTTTATTTTCAATTATTTTGCAACCCATTATTTCTGCAATTTTTTAAAAAAGCCCAAAAGTTTACAATGTTTCCTGATGCCTGAGTTACGCCTGGATTCTCTATTAAGATATGTTAGCTCTCGGGGAAACAGATGGCACAGTGCATTAATGTTACAGGACAGAAGTCTACAGCCACAAGGGGAATGACTGCTCTATTCTGTCTCTATTTGATAGGTGTGAAAATACACACCATGATACAGGCTTTCTGGGGCAGGTGTAGTGGCAGGGAAGTTGCCTCACAGGGCCCTCAACTATTCCTCTAAGACAGTGCAAAAAATTATCTCACTGTTTTACTTATGTACTAGCCTGAGTTGTGATGTTTGAAAACTTGGTATGTGTATTCTTCTCAAAAAAGAGAAATCAGTGCAGTTTTAAAATATCTGATTTCCTCAGAAGGAAATTGCTCTTAAAACCACTTTAAAAGGCCCACCTCAGTTGATCCTTCTTCCTGCCTGAATAAATTCTTCGTAAGAATTAAAAGCTGATATTTGCAGAACATTTTCTAGTCTAATTAAATAGGAAATGTACAATTTCTTGTGTAATGCAAACCCCAAGTTTACAGAGTTCACATGGCTCTGCATGACTTCCTTTCCTTCTTGGGATATATTAATTCCAATTAGTAGAATTCAATTGTTGTTAGAAGTGAGAGGTTATGTACAGAATTCTAACATTCTAGATGTCTTAAAGGTGTACAGCCTTAGCTGAGTAGCTCAATTAGTTAGAGCATCGACCTGATTCACCAAGGTTGCGTGTTCGGTCCCCGGTCAGTGCATAAACAAGAATCAACCAATGAATCCATAAATAAGTGGAACAACAAACTGGTGTTTCTCTTCCTTGCTCTCTAAAAACCACTAATTTTTTCAGAAAAAGATACGCAAGACGCATTTAGATAGACTCAGTTAGCATTTCAATCCCGGCTCTGCCAATCAATAACTGGTGTGACTTGGGACCAACCAGTTATTTTCCTTTATAAATCTCAATTTCCTCATCTGTAGGAGATAAAGAGTTAGTGTGTATAAAATGCTTAGCAGCATGGCTGGCATGTAAAGGGCTCAGTAAATAGTAAATGTCATTCTACCAGGTGAAGAGGTAGAAGCCACAGGGCTGGGGACTGATTAGATATGGGGAGAGACAGAGGCGTAAGGCAAAGAGGGCCTATGATCCCAAGCTGGGATGACTGAACGATGGGGAGGTCACCAACAGCTGCACAAGTCAACAGGAACAGATTCAGGGGAAATTGAGGCCAATTTTCCATTTGGGGCACAATGAGTATGAAATGTCAATAGATCATCAAGATAGGAAAGACTGGGATCATCAACAAAAGCAGGGTTAGAGCTGCCATTACTGCTTATTGAAAGGGAACCATATGTAGAAAACATAAATGTAATCAAAAGGCCTAAAGTTAAAAAAAATGCTGTGAAAGCAAAAGTGACAAAGAATAAACTATATATCTTTAAAGAAAATAAATACTGGGTGACAAGTGACATCACACAAATGCCACTGGGTCAGAGGGGTGTCCCCACCATGCAAGACACAGGGTCACAAAGAGAGAAGCATTGTTCCTTTGTCTTCCCAGAGCCAAGCCAGGGTTTTCCTCAGGCAGGGAGACCACAGGTGGAGCCCGACTGATCCGATGCACTGAATTTAGGATCCCAGGATTGCGGGACCTCTTGCTTTTCAAACTGTTAAGCATAGTGAGAGCCGAGACATCTCAAGACCAGGACTGTGACTAGCAAGCAGCAGACAAGATGACACAATCCTAGCCTTTCCTGAGAGAAATCTGGTTCAGACCCTCAATGCTGGCTAGTTATCCCTGATCTCCTGAGGACAGTTCCCTTCCAGTCTTTGCTCTTTTGCAACACTACCCTGGGTATCTTGACATACACCTAGGATTATAATGTATGTTGTCATTTTATTTGCTGAGTTAAAGAGGTTCCCATCTTAGTAAGTTTACTTAAGTGAAAACTGTGTTTGTACTACTGACTTTAAAAAACGTGTTTTAGATGGGGTAAAAGAAACAAAACAAGTCCATACTGCTAAGTCAAACTCTTCATTCTGAAGCAGTTGTTCTTGCTAATTAGGATCCTGTTGATGGTGGGTGTATACTAAGACTTGCTTTGATGTAACTTTTCCGGAGTTGGCCAATAAGCTTCTCTCTTCTGTTATCTTTGTACCCTAGTCAGAAGGCATCCATGGGCTTCTGGACAGAGGTCACAATCTGGCTGGCTTCCAGACACCAGTCATTTGGCTGAAAACTTGGCCAGTATGCAAACACCCCAAGTGCATTCCATGGGTGTGGAGACATCCTTGCAAGGCATTTTTCCTTCCCTTTTAGAACATGGATCTCATTCACCTGCGCTTCCAAAAACCCCTTACACGGCCACAGGCCCTACTTTCGGCGCTCATTAGGTGCGAAGGTGGGGAGGCCTGAAGCGGCTTAGCCTGCACTTCATGCCAGTAGTCCTTTCACACGAGTTACTCAACACCTTGGCAGAGACACCTGATTCTCAACCCTCCAGCTCATCAGGCTGCCTACATGATCTGCAGCAATATTATTTCATGATGTGAGTTTCCAGACCAGCTGCAAAAACTAACACATCTTCTTTTAAAAGTGGAAATGTTTTCATAATCTCATTAGGTTTTCCGCTACCACAAAAGCTCATTTTGCACAGCAGGATTTTTTTTCCCCCTCAAAGGATAAATATTTCAAATACAGTACATCCCTCTGGAGAAAAAACTTAAATGGTTCCAAGTCTATAAAGATGGTCTCTTGAGGTCATTACTACTACAAAGGATGTGTGATTAACGAACTGAGGGTGGAGAGGACAAATGAAATGAGGTGTGGCTTAAGTAGTTACACTAAACAAACGTTTAGGGCCGGAACTGAGTAAGGAAAAGGGGGGAAGCAGAGAGAGGGGAAAGTGTCTAAGATTTTCAGGAACAGGATAGGGTGGCAGCAGGGACAAGAACATCAGACTTGGGCAAGGGGATACTGCATGTAATGTTTATGTAGGAAGAAGGTGCAGAAAGGAGAAGGCAACTAATCTATTGGCGTTCAAACTCATGACTCGGCATTTTGGAAATCTGACTACCTTGTTCAAGGGAAGCTCGGTTTCTAGGGTAGACAGATCACAATCCAAGCCAAAAGTTGTTAGGTTTTTCTTTTCCCTCTGCCTCATTAAACAGCCTTAAAACTTTCTCTCTGGCATGGGCTGATTATTGGTGTCCATCTGCACACTTTGTGGTGCTGAGCTGAATGTCACGACCTTAACATAAAGGCTTGTGGGGATTAAGTTGAAAAAAAACCAACTTTGTTCTCATCAGTAGTGACCAGGAGGTATACGGGCATGAGAAATGAGGGGGGAATAATTCTTGTTTCTCTGCAGACAACAAAACAGAAGCAGCTAGTATTAAAGTGGGTTTAAAATACATTTGAAAGAGATATTTATCTGGATTAGCAATGAGACAAAGACCCAGTGGACTGCAGAGGCATGGGATGTGCTCTGCAGGGTAATTCTAAACATCACAGCCTCCCCATAGTGGAGATGAGACAATTCCTGACTTTGCAGAGGTAGATATGGAGGCAGTTTCGGAACAGCCTGGTTAAAAAAAAACCAGGAGCACCAGTACCATATAGGATCTGAGTAGGACAGAATATCCTGATGTCTATAGTGCTATTGAATGTCACATGAACAAGATCCTCTCAGACCTTACACTCAAAACAGAACCTCTAACCATGTGCCATTTTCATACTGCAAAAATTATGCAGAGCTAGAAAACTATGGCTAGTAACATGCAAATAACGGACATCCAATGTGCCTTACACAGGGATCAGTCACTGATAGGCCTTTTCGATCACTAATCACCCTTATGATCATTAACTTAGTGTGAATCTTATGGGCATAAATCTTCAAGGAACAGAATTTCTTAGGGTGAGTTAAGAATACTAATGAGATACACCATGAATAACTGAGGCTGATTCTGATGTAGACTACCCTCCCATCTCTCAATTTTTAAACTCCCTTTGAATGTAGTAAAATCTGAACTGATTAAAATTGCACTATGAACACAAAGCAATCGCATGTGAACAGCTGAGCATGCAGAGCTTGGTGGAGGCCGAGGTTAGGAATATTAGAAGCTCAAGTCTGTTCATCTACATTTCTCTTGGCCTAAGACGTTCTGATTTCATCAGATCTGAAATATTAAAAAACGTACATGTGAAACAAGCCATAAAGCCCTCTGTAGGCTGAACTGCATGTGTGTGCACAGCCATACGTGGGCGGGAAGGGTCCCTAGGCACAATCATCACAGAATCAAGAGTATTTTCTTGGGTGCGGGCAAATTTCACTTTAATTGTAAAAGCCTTCATGTACAGCACATTTGAAAATGAACAAGAGAGCTGTGACCCTTGAATATACGAACATATAAAAGTCCCTTGAAATTCAGGTAATCAAGGTACGGGGATGCCACAAGGGAAGCACCCCTCCCTCATTTTTATGAAGACCGTTTTACACTCGTTTTAAAAGATGACTAGGCATACTTGGGAGTTCAAAGTAGTAGGATGTGTCTTGCAGAGTGAGAAGAAAACCTTTTTTATATTACTAGGTAAATATGTATCAGCAATGCCACTTGACAAAACGAGATGGATATCCTCCTTATATCAGGCTAGGGCAGGACATGTGTGAAAGGCGGCCCTGGGTGGGGATAGGAAACCAGGAGACAGGAATGCCGGTACCATGCTGCCCAAATAGAACAGTTCACCCCGAAATCTGGATGTGACACAGCACTCGATGACCTCAGAACAGGGTGCACAGTGACTGCTCTCTCACTGCCGGGGATTGTCGGAGGGTCTCAATTTAGCCCTGGCCAGCAAATTCAAATCATAAAGGATCTTAAGGATCCATACACATATATGCACTATTATATACCTAACTGGAGCAATGATTCACAATTAACATCCTTGTTTTCATAAGGGTTTCTTCTACACACTGGAGTGACGTAAGAAAAATAGTGTAATTTTTATTTTATTTTTTACATTTTTGAAAGAGGGAACAGAGAAAAAAATGTGACTAATAACTTCCTCAACTTTGGGGCCTAGCATAACAAAACTAGACTTCTCTGACTCAAGGTTCATCTCAATTGTTGAGAAGTTTCAGCGCCCAGAGAAGCCCAGGGAAGCCCCTTGCACTTCACCCCTAAAGAAAGAACTTTACAGTTAAACCTATCAGAGTGCTCAGCTAAAGCATGTCTAAAACTACAGAGGGTTTCAACTAAGCATTACAAGTTTTATTCTAGAACATTTCAGCAACAAATAAGCTCAGTGAGCTTAGTGAGCTCGTCTCAGAAGTGAAATTAAGGAACTATTGCTCTGAGGTCTGAGTCAAGGTCATGCTCAGCTCTGCCCACTTTCAGGCTTAGGCAGACACATAAGGTGGAGGCGGCTCCTTGGCAGTGCCAGTCACAGTGGCATCATCATACGGGGGTAACAGCACCTAAGAAGAAAGAAAGAAGATGAGGGTTAGTGTTGAAAAGTGCACCTATGTTCCTCCCTGAGCTTTAACTTTAATTGAACTTTCATGTAATTAAATGTTTCCCACAACCTGTACCAATTTCAGTTTTTCAGCAAGTGGCTAGACTTTGATGAGAGACTTCTTGAATCTTTGAAGAAGCAAACAAATGGGAAGAGACTCTTGGCCCTTCCTCGGTTTTCCAAAGCTGTTCATATGTGCCTGGGTGTCATGGTACCTGGAGGGCCAGAGGGCTGTGTGAACAGGACTAGGAAGGAGGCAGTGGTGGCTCTGCAGAGGAAAAAGGGCTCTGGAGTGCCATGTCCATCTGCACGCAAAAGTAGGGCAGGCACCTAAGTGACTACAGGAAACACTCATGTGCGATCCGAACAGCAGAGTGGAACACGCCAGGACCTGGGTATCAATCTGGACTCAAAGCCTGGCTCAGCCACACTTTATCAGAGTGGTCTTGGGTAAATTACTTAATCTTAACTTGCACAGCTATAAAACAGGGATACCCGAGATGAGAGGGCTATAAATAAAATACCTAACACACTGCTTGAGGAACACCTGAAATGGCAGGCACTATCTGTAAATGGCTGGAGAAGAACAAACGAGAACAGACACTAACTTAATTGATAACCTCTCTGTTCACATTTCTAGTACAAAAACAATTATTTGTAATTGTTTATGAACTGTCAAGATAAGAAAACATTGAGTGATTTTGGCTTTCTTAGAGTAGAAAACAAGACACAGAGAACAGACTCATAATTAGCCTTTCAAACAGTCAACTAACACTATGTACCTACTATGTGGCAAGCATTGTGGGCACAAGATAATTAAAATAAAACACAGTTCCTACCCCTGGGAATTCAGAGATGAGATGAAATGTTACTCCAAGCACTTTGTGAGAAAAGAAAATTTGCAAATGAAAGAACAAAATAAAACCACATTGTTACCTTTTCTATCATGGACATCACGTAAAGTAGTAAATGTTTATCAATTTCATGCATTTTTGTTTATCCTTTGACTCCTAGAGGAACAACACTAAAATATTTAATTTTTATTTTAAAATTTTGTCATACCCTACACTCACAATCACACACACACACACTCCCTCTCCAGCTTACGCTTCATTACGTATCTTTTTCTACTTCCAGTCTTGAAGCTTCTTGTGGGCCGAGTCCCCATCTTTCTTACCCTCAGTGCGGTGCGGTACCTATCTGATAGCAAGGACCCAGAAGATGCTGGTGGAATAAATTACTGAACCATCATTCAGGTGGTCTTAGAGAATCTATGGTTCATTCGGCGGAGAAATGGAACCTGGCATTCTAGGCATCTGTGCTAGTTAGGGTCCCATCCAGGGACAGAAACTTCCCAGTAATTTCATAAGAGAAAGTTTAATAAAGATTTATTAACAGGGAATGGAGGGGGAAAGGTAAGGTGGAGGGTGGGGGGAGCGTGACACAAAACTCTAACACCTGGCCAGAGCTGGTCCACAGCCAGTAGGTTGAGGCAGGTGTGTGAAGGGCCACCTGCCAGGACGCTGCTGCAGGGTGCTGTGCACCTGCTGCCAGAAGCTGTTCACAGGGCGATGCCACTTGCCCTGGAAACTGCCCGCAAGGAGTATGTTTGCTGGGAAGGCTGTCAAGGAGGTGTGGCTGCTGCTGTCCCCCTCCAACCCACAGGGCACTGCCAACAGGATCAAACACTCCACAGGTGTACACTGGAGCCAGGAGAAGAAAACCCCTTCCTCCTCCCCTGCCCTCCACTGACAAGGCTCAACAGTAGGCTGGCTGGTAACAGAGGAATATTTACATATAACACTCAGCTCCAGTCAGGCTAAACGTGTGGAGCTGCAAAGTGGTAAATGGACAGCTGTCACAGCACCACGCAAGCAAGATCAAGGCCCGACACTCTCCTGTCTGCTTCACGGCCTCTGTCTCAGAAGTGGTGGTAACACTGTGCTTGTGGTCTAAGTCTTTCACACTTCAGGCGTTACCCAAGGTACAGAGTCAAGGCAAATGTTCCATCGTTGCCCTGCAGAAAGGAGTACCCACAATACACTCAGTGTGAATGCCTGCCTGAGGCCAGGAAGCATTTCCAGTGTTCTCCCCACAAGAGGAACAGAGCATGGCATTGCACTCGGCAACGCTAACACAAACCGGAACACGCCCCGTATCTGTGAAGGAGGACAGTCTAGTGGAGCCAGGTGAAACAGGCAACTTGAGCATGACCAGTGTGGGGGTGTGGACAGGATGTTCAAGAAGAACAGACAGGGACAACTAATGTCTGTGGGCAGGGGAGGGGAGTCCCCTCAGGAGGGTAAGTAGGATCAGGCATAGAGTGAAGAGCACACTGCAGGTAGAGAGGAAAGAGCACAGGGAAGGGAGGGAAGCTTGAAACGGAGCACCTTCTGGGACCCGAAGGCTCTGTGGAGGTGAACACTTAGGGGACATGCTGCGGAGATGCAGCTGGCAAGGTGGGCGAGGGTAACAGCACGGAGAGAGACCCTGTGACCACCTTTTGGAGCTTTATCCAGTATCTAGCAGCGGCGTCTCCACCGGGAATCCTGGAGTCGCAGCTTGAACTGAGGAAAATGTGTCTTCTCTGCAACAAAGTCACAGCTCTCCTCTCTGCGGGGACATGTTTGACTTTAAAATTGAGTCCCTGGCATGCATGTGTGAGCACGCACTTGCTATGGTAACTTATAAACAGGGGAAAGGGCTGTCATCAGCACCAGAACATTAAATTCTGCACAAGTGAGCTGCAGCATTGTGTCCGACAACCTTGTTAAACAACCAACTGATTCGTATCTCTCATTACCGCTGGAGAATTATCCTAAAACACAGTGGAGCTACTAAAAAGGGAGAAAAACCAGCCATCACAATCAACTATTTTTTCCTGAGCAAAACGCAACCAACTCTCCAACATGTTCACAGAAGATTAAACACAAAAGTGCTGGAAGTTTGACTTTTGTTTGTCACTATTTCTTGTTAGTTTTTAACATCCTCATGACTTTTCCACTCAAATACTCTACTACCTTGGACCCTGGTGAGAAGCTTCTCCTCTCACTACAGTTTCTGACACTCGCTTGTCCTTACTTCCCCATTACCACATACTACATGCCGACTGTAAAACAGCCTTCACATGACTCAGTCCTCAGGCTTTTGGACTCCTTTTCAGTGAAAAGTTCTCCAAATGAAACGGGTTTTAAATTCTGAAGGGGACAGTGTCACCTCTTCTAAAAGATGTTAATATTATTGGTGATCTCCTAACTTTGATTTCTAGCATCTAACAAAATCAATTTCTTAATTTTTTCTATTTTACTGTCTAAAAGCTTCGTTTTTTTCGTAACATGTCATTTAGCTACCATGTCTTTACGTGTTTTTCAGTGTTCTTGTGATTAAATTCCAGTTTCATAACATTGTGGTCAGAGAAGATGCTTGGTATTATTTCAGTCTTCTTAAATTTATTGAGACTCGTTTTATGGCCAAATACGTGGTCTGTCCTAGAAAACGTTCCATGGGCACTTTAAAAGTATGTATGTTCTGCTGTTTTAGGGTGAAATGTTCTGAACACATCAATTAAATACATTTGATCTAGTGTGTTAAGGCCACTGTCTCCTTGTTGATTTTCTGCCTGATAGATCTATCCATTGAAGTCAAAGGGGTGTTAAAACCCCCAACTATGACTCTATTTCTCTCACTCTCTCCCCTTTATGTCCATCAAGATTTGTTTCACATATTTAGGTGCTCCTGTGTTGGGTGCATAAATGTTTTCTAGAGTTACATCCTCTTGTTGGATTGTTCCCTTCAACATTATGTAGTGTCCTTTGTCTCTTAGTATAGCCTTGGTTTTAAGTTTATTTTGTCAGATATAAGTACCGCTACCCCAGCTTTTCTTTCTTTTCCATTTGCATAAAGTATCTTTTCCCATCCCTTTACCTTTAGTCTGTATCTTTTGATCTGAAATGGGTCTCTTGGAAGCAGCATATATATGGTCTTGTTTTCTTATCTGTTCAGCTACCCTCTGTCTTCTGGAAGCATTTAAGCCATTTGCACTTAAGGTCATCACTGATCACTGATGTATGTATGTAGTGCCATTTTATTATTAAGACTATTTTCCTCCGTTTTTTTCCCCTTCTCTTTTTCTTCTTCAAGCAAGCCTTTTAACATTTTGTGCAGTACTGGTTTGGTGTTAACAAACTGTTAGTTTTTTCTTGTCTGGAAAGCTCCTTATTTCTCCTTCGATTTTAAATGATAGCCTTGCTGCATATAGTAGCCTTGATTGTAGGTCCTTGGCTTTTCATCACCTTCAGTATTTCACATCAGTTCCCTTCTGGCCAGAAATGTTTGTTGAGTAATCAGATGCTTGTCTAATTGTGTTCCTTTGCAGGTAACTACCTGCTTTTTTCTTGTGGATTTCAGGATTCTCTCCTTGTCTTTAAGCCTTGTCATTTTAATTATGTGTCTTGGTGTAGGCCTCTTTGGGTCCAACTTGTTTGGGACTCTGAGCTTCCTGGACTTTCATGACTTTTTTCCTTCACCAGATTAGGAAAGTTTTCAGTCATTATTTCTTCAAATAGGTTCTCTTCTCCTAGTAGTCACATGATGTGAATGTTATTACACTTCATGTTGTCCAAAATGTTTCTTATGTTTTCCTCATTTTTTAAAAATTCTTTTTTCCTTTTGTTGGTCTTCCTGGGTGTTTTTCCTACATTGTCTTCCAAAAACACTGATTCTCTCCTCTACTGTTTATTCCCTCCAGTTTATTTATTTCAGATATTGCATTCTTTGTTTCTAACTGGCCCTTTCTTATGGTTTCTATGCCCTTTTTTGTGCTGTTGAGTGTCCTTATACTCATTGTTCTAAACTCTCTATTTGATAAATTGCTTGCCTCCATTGCATCTAGTTCTCCTGGAGAATTCACTTGTTCTTTCATTTGGCTGCTTCTGTGTTTTCCATTTTAGTTGTTAAACCTATCAGTTGTTAAACCTATCAATTGTTAATCTATTCAAGCTATAATCAGCAGAAGGGCTTAAGCATCCCAGGGTGGGGCAGAGTTATTCCTGTAGGTAGGGGTATTGCTTCTCCTTATGCTGATGCCATTCAGAGGGGAGCGCTCTGCCTGAGAAACATGACTTCTGCAGTATGGGGAATGCCTCGGCACAAGAATCCTGGTGGCCGTTCCTTCAGTTCTCCCCAGAGCCACCAAACCCAGACTTTCCTCAAGTGTCTCAAGTCCACTCTGCCCTCCCTCTGCCGGAGGCCAGGGTAAGTGGTTGCAAAATAAATTTTGTGTGTTGGCCCTTTAAGAGGTTATCTTGAGTCTCCAGCCATCTCTCCCTGGCAGCTTGGGTATTAGATCCCACACTTCTCAGGGGGAACCCCCCGGGGCACCAAAATATCCCTCTCACACTTCAGCTGCCGCCCATGGGAGCCCAGCCTGCCCTCTCCTATCTCCTACACACTCCGTACCAGTCACATTGCTGTGAAATGGTTTCTTCTGTCTGTCCGTGGTGGTTATAAGGCTTCTCTTCAGTTAGTGTTCAACTGGTTATTCTGGATGATTTCTCTTATACAATTTAGTTGTAAATCCATCTTCATCCAGTACTTTTGTATGACAGTTACAAGCTTCATTTTTTCATAGCTATAACCGAAATACAAACTTCCATATTCTGCTGTGTAAAATATAATCCTTTCTTCCGCTTATAATTTTTATAGTGACTAAGACATTTTATCAAGTGGCTATACCCTTATTTAACCAAACTAGTCCCTAATTATTAGACAATGAGATTTGGACACTTCTGCTGTCAAAAACAACGCTGCATAAACATCTTTGTGTGTGTGTGTATATTTACTATTCCCTTAAGATATATTCTCAGAAACCTTTCTTAGAATGTTAAAAAATAAAATAAAATTCAATGTCTCTTTGGTCTCTAGAGTGAAAGTCAGTATAAACTCTATTTTGGACATTTGTGATAAATAAGAAGTCAAGTTCTATGTGTGTTTTAAAGTAAAATACAGTTAAAATACAGGGTGATTTTATCCTCAATTCACTGTAAAACAAATACAAATTGTTCTCACTTGCTATTATAGAAGGATTCCAATTAATCACCTGATTGATATACTCTTATTAAGGTTCACAGCGAAAACTGGGTTTATTTGAAATGTTCTTCTATAAAGTTTAGGTTTCAAATATCTATGATGTTGATCTGACTGTTCCAGAGGCTCTCTGGATAAAATAACAGTTACATTATATGGGTAAGAGATAATTTCTAGCAGATTATATATTTTTAAATGCCATATTTTATTGATGGCAGGAAGAAAAGAGGAGTTAATGTCATTCATTGTCACCTTGAACTGTGGAACCTATTAAAGCAGGGGAAAAGCTTTCAGGAGGAAATCTCAGGGGACACCCAATCCATTCTCATCCACAATACCCTTCTATTAGAACCATGTGCACATATGAAGATATAGGAAAATGCACAGCGCTGAGCTGTTTTATATGTGAGGCATGTTTAATATACATGAATCCAAAACTTCCAGAGCTGAAAGAGATCTTAAGAGCCATAACTAACCTTTCAATGAAGCCCCTTCACACCATGTCAGAAAGTTAGTTAGAACTTTCCTGAAGAACCTGCAGAGTGATGACTGTATTTTCACCTTAGTAACTGTCCTTTCTCAAGTATGAAAGAACTTCTGAAATTTAACTGACTTAATATGTCTCCTGAATTGAATCCTCAATTTTGTTCATTTCCTCCCCTTTTAGTCAACTGAGAATTTGTTTGTGGCTTTTTGACAGCCTAGGGTCAGCCTTAATTAATTTTGAGACCCTCAGATAAATTTGCAGGACAATGGTCGCTGAGGAGATAACATGCCTTGACCAGGTCAGTGACTTTTTCCTTAACTGTGTTTTTCAAAAGAAAGATCACACATAGCAAAATATTTTTTGAAGTCAAAACAATAACCCGGTATATAATGTTCCCCAGGACTGGCATCTACAGTATGACATGGCTTAATAGACTTGATTAGTTTAAACTTTTCCTATTACTCCTAAGTAGTTAGAAACTGTTCTACATTAATAAGACTATGATTCTTTTATTTGAAATCATCATTTTAGATGCCATTTTCACTAAATATTAATCACAATGCCTTTAAAGTGCCCCAATTTCAAAGGAATCAGGTTCCCTACTGTTAGACTTAACAAAATGCTGGGTACTATTAGCAAAACAAAGCTGCACAGATTAAAATAATTTTTAAACCTCAATTTGTGTAAATTTTAATGTGAAAGAAATCTGTTTCTATAATATATATAAATATATGTTTAGTATTTTAATACCTTTTTTCTTTTAAGGCCAAATTTTGACGGAGGTAGGGGAGAGAATGTGGTATTAGTAATACGTATCCAGAATGTAAATTCTACAATGTTCTGAAAGGAAGGTTGCATCTCCCTAGGGGACCCAACCATGCGCTTCATCACTCAAAGAACCACCTTAGGATATTTTAAATTTTTAAGGAAAATAACTGTTAAAGACTCTATACTAGCTACTACTTTTATCTGGACCTGAGTACTTAATGAAATGAACAGTTAGGTATTTTTTTGGCATAAGGGTGCATTAACGAAATACCAAGACTCTAAGCCATCTTATTAACAGAGTTTGTGACCTTTTCATCTTAATCATTTCTTTCAGAGGTTTTGTGCTCTGATTTGGTTGGGAAACTGCAGGAGAGATTAACTCATGGAATGATCTTCAATATCTAATAATTCTCTTCTATTTGGAAAAATATGTGTTATCTATGTCTGGCTAATAATATATGTACTGTTTTAGAAGGGGAAAACACACTTATTTTCTACCAATGAGAGCCCCAGTATCTTTCCACAGAGGCCACCCTGAGACTGTTCTGCCTGGGACAAAAGCCATCTGGCCTAATATTTGATAGGAAGTGAAAGACACAACTTGTTTTTTCTGTGTAGATTCCAAAAAAAAAAAAAAAAAGACATGGACAAAAGATAAGCATACATTATTACACTCTATGAGGATCTTAATATGGCAACTATGAACACCAGGGAAAATGACAAAACTAGATCATTCTAACCCCAGCTGAGAATGTCAATGTGAGGCTCCAGTATATTTATACTGACTCCTTCAGTTATAGTTAAAACAATCTTTAAACATGAAGAGCTCTGCTTTAAAAGACAGAAAGAGAGGGGGGGGGGGAGGAATCTATTCTATAGTCCCAGAACTCCAGATTAAGGTCTCCACCAAAAGAAAGCTGTACTCCCTTGAGAAATGGCTGATTCCAGGTCTGGGACAGGCAATGTACAAGACGAGGGTAGAAACCTTGTCATACATACAGCAAGGCGGCTATCAAAGACTGTGTCAAAAGATCTGGGTTCCAACTGGTCAAAAATGGTATAATTTGAGCAAAAATAAGTACAGTAACTAAAATGTACCAGTCTTCTAGAGAAAGCTTTTATTTCTCCCTCTTTGAAAGTTTCAAAATAGGTATTAATAATAGGTTAAGTTTTACTTAGGTTTACTGATAAAGTTGATCAAAATAGTTGTACTTTTTAGCTGGACCTCTCCAGCTCTTCTAATAGGCCTCTGTTATTACTTAAAAAACACACCTCACAAAGAAATCAAAAACCAAACAAACAAACAAAAAACCCCATCCTTCACTGGTCACCACTAGAAAATGATGGACCAACTCATCATTTTGAAAACTGATAAAGGGAACAAAACCAAATATATTTATCCATGTCACAAATGCTACTGGGTAACCAACTAGTACAGGAAGGAAAGCTTCTCTGTATAGAAGTATTCCAGCTAATAAATGAAAAAGAAATGATAGAATGTCATAATAATGTGACCCCCTAAAGAATCAATCAATCTAGGCATTAGGTAGCAATGGCTGCTGACATCCTGGAAAGAGAGAATCAACCAGGTATTATCTGCCTCCTGGTGGAAGAACAAATAATCAACTATGAAATAATCTTGAAAAAAAGTGAGAATATGGGAACATAAATATGGGAAGCTTCAAGATCTAATTTACTGGAAATATCATACAAAGAACTACAATCAGGAAAATCTAGTCTGTGGGAAAACTAGTTTCTTTAATCAAAAATTATAGAGATTTAGCCCTGGCTGCTGTGGCTCAGTGGATAGAGCGTCGGCCTGTGAGCCAAGTGTCACTGGTTTGCCCAGTCAGGGCACATTACTAGGTTGCACGTCAGGTCCCCAGTTGGGGGCGCGAGTAAGAGGCAACCACACAGTGATGTTTCTCTCCCTCTCTTTCTCCTTTCCCCTCTCTCTAAAAATAAACAAATTAATTAATTTTTGAAGTATTTTTAAAAAATATTATAGAGATTTAAAATATATACAGCGGTGCGAAGTAGATTTACAGTTGTTCATATGGAAAAATAATACATTAATGAATAATAATACAAAAATAAACTGGCATACTCACAACTGTAAACCTACTTTTGCCCACTCCTGTATTGCTCCATAGATCCTGTTTCAAATTAACTGCTAAGAAAATTATGACATTTATGAAACAATTAGAAATCTGAGTACTGGATATTTTATGATATTAACAAATTATTTTATATATAAGTATGTTTTTAAAAATAACCACAATACCATTACATGTTTTGTTTTGAATTTAAATACTGTCAGAAAGCTGAGACCTTCAGGTGTTGCTCTAGTCCTGTATTTAGGAATGAACTATCAATAATACAACTGAGCTATGAGAAATGATAAATCTCTTTTTTCCAAGAATACCATTCTTCAAAAAAATAAGAGAAAAAAGGCTCATTGGGAACTCTGACAAAGTAGTAACATTATCAGCAGCAACTCAGTTTCCTTATCTTAAAAACAGCAAGTTGATACCAAATGACTCAGGAGATAGCAACCAGCAACTACAACAACCAATCTCTGGGCATCTTCTGTCAACACACCAGGAAACAACCTCAGCTGGCTAGTCCAGGGCCCCAAATCCTCGCTACTACAAACTATTGCCAAGCTGGAACCCTTTCTGAAGAAAAGAGTCTATTATTAGAAGAGCTGGGGATGCCCCATTAAAAAATATAACTATGTAGTTTATGTTAGCCTAAATAAAACTTACCTGTTAGTCCATATCTAATTTTGAATCTTTTACAGGGAAAAATATTAGTTGCCTCTACAAAGTTAATTAGATGTATGTTAGGAACTTAATGGTTCTTAAATCCTCTAAAGAACCTCGATTCCTACAAATTTCACAGTATCCTTTGATTTAAAATTGTACCCTGTGGGGAGAGGCTGGAAAAGGTGAAGGAATTAAGAAGTACAAACTGGATGTTCAGGGACAGTGGGGATGTGGAGTGCAGTACAGGGATCACAGTCACTGGTATTTCAGTAGCTAAGTGTGGTGTCAGATGGGTACGGGATTTTGGGGATGATCATTTGGTGAGTAGGTTATGTGGTGTCTGGTCACTGGGGTGCACACCTGAAACTAGTGAAGTCTTATACTGTATTTGTAAAAAAAGTAAAAAATAAAAGTGTATCGTACAATGTGTATCTTTTTAGCTCTTCCCTTTGGTTCTATTAAAAACTGACACAACTCATAAGAAAGCACTGGGGAAAAAAAAAAAAAGCGCCGTCAAAAGTATATCAAAACAAACACATGCTATATGGACATTACCTTTTTTGAGTAACTTCTAGAATATTGTAGCTTTATAAGTCCTATACATCATGACATCTTGCTTGTTTACTATTGGTCCTTCAAACTCAAAAAATCTCAAACTGTCTAGACTTTTAAGGAGTTAAGCAGGACAATAAATGTACAGATTTTTGTTTTAAAGAAAAAGAGAAACTTATAGTAACTAAATACCCAAAAATTCAGAAGGTAAAATTCTTTAAGCCAGTAATTTTATCAAAATTACAATAATTTTAAAGTTTTACTGACACAAGCAAAATTCTTTAAAAGAGCTGAATAGACATGTGTTTACTATAATCAGTGCATAGAATTCTACAGACCCCCAAAAAGGGCACCTTAGCATCTGAATATGCTGGGTTTTGTGCCTCTGATCATGGCAAAGCCTCTTCTTAAACCACTGCCCATGCACATAGTTTATTCAACTCAATCAATGTTTGGTGAGTACTTAGGAAAACTGTTCACATATAACAAGCTTTCTCTCAGAAATCCCAGAGAGTTCTCAATAATATCAGCTTGTGTGTGTGTGTGTGTGTGTGTGTGTGTGTGTGTACATGCTTCTTTATTACAGCATTAAATATCAAGCTCTAGTGGTGACACTAATGATTACAATGTCAAGCAGTGATGAGCATAAATGATATTTCAAGATATCTGCAACAACTCTTTTACATGAAAATATTTTTGATTTCTGTTGATGACAAAGTCCTTATGTCAAAATGATACATCACATATGTATGCCATTATGGAATACAATGGGGGATGGAAAATGGGCTATAAAAAATCAGGTAGTGGTATTAGGATGGCACGGAAATTTTCTGTTTCTGAATTATAGGAGAATGTAACATTTAATTTGGAAGGAAAATGCATTTTTATTTTCATTATCTTCTAATGCATCTATATATTTAATATAAAGTTTGAAATGGTTTTATTCACATTGTATATCAGGGAAGTAAAGGCAGGGACAGGTTCAATTATTTCAGTAAGGTCAAAGAGTGAACAAGTCACCAGAATTTCAAACACAAAGCGAAATATAAAACTCTGTTCTAGTTTAGATTTGACGTACTGTTCACATTTACCGTTCATCTGTCCTGTCCTTCTATCTCCTGCAATAGTATGCATTTCCACCCATCCTACACGCTCACCCCCATTCTTTTCATAGCCATTCCTGTACAGAGCACGTGCTGAGTGCAAAGGTGGTAGACACACAGGGAGGTTAGTACCTGGAGGACTTAAAACTTTTATCTTACCATGATCCTGACAGTTTAAAATACTTTACATAAAGTGAAAATGATTTCTATGACTCTTCCAATGAAGGCATGTTTTCCAAAACCGTATCTGAGAGGCTTAAAAAATTTAAGCATAAACAACTAGTACAGAACAGAGCGCATCTAAATTCTCTTAATAAAGTTTTCATACACAGGGCAATTTTTAAAGACAAACCTCTGCATTCTTATTTCTCTACATGTAATATCACATTTCTAGGTTTAATTTCACATCAAGTGAGATAGTATAGTCATACTATGCAGAATTATATACAATGGTTTAATAATCCAGGTTTAAGGTACATAAATAAAGTACATGTATTTTCTATCTGTAACAGTTTTTAAAACAAACCAGAAGTTAAGCCATTTGGATTTTAATAAAGTTTAAGGAAAATGAAACTTATTTCATTCAACTATGAATCATGTGCTGCCTAAGCAACTCATGAATATGTCTCAACAACATTAAAAACATAGCCAACAACCCTGACTGGTGTAGCTTCGTTGGGCAATGTCCCGGAAAGTGAAGAGTTGCTGGGCAGGGCACATGCCTTGTTGCGGGTTCCGTCTCTGGTCTGGGAATATACACGAATTTCCCCTCCCTCTCTTTCTCCCTCCCTTTCCCTTTCTCTAAAACATAAACAAAATCTTTTTTTAAAAAAAGTATCCAACACCAGAAACATTTAGAAGCCATTACACAGCTGATGTGGAGAGACTGCCACGGTAAGTGACATGGCACCTACCGTAGTGTCATTGCTGGTAACATACACCAGGACGTCAGAGGAGTTCCTGCCATTGATGTATCGGTAGCAGTTCCAAACACAGCTAATCAAGTAACCCTGAAAGTGAGTAGTGATTATTAGATCTTTCATTTTCCAACTTCAGAAAATCTCAAATATTTAAGAATTGCAAGTTCAAAGCTCAACAATCATTTGAGAATTTTCTACTTATTAGCAGCATGGATTCTAATGATATTTTAACTATCAGGTTTACAAAGAAGAGAAAGGATAGCACGCACATGATGAGAGTAAGAGGACACACTGCTGATGGGGGTGTGAAGGCATTCAACTTTTATGGAGATCAGTTTGACAACCCATCAAGAATCTTCAAATTATGCATACCTTCTAATTTTAAGAAATGTATCTTGAGGAAGATGTATATATACAGAAGACGTATTTAAATTTATTCACTGCAGCAATATTAACAACTGAAAAGGTAGACACTGCCTCAATGTCCAACAATAAGTAATTAATGATAAATTCACATAATAAACTTATAAGATGATCAGGATATATTTTGTTTTAAAAACAAATCATAAACATTGTAATAAATGCTGCAGCATACAATATATACACTACATAATGCATAACATTTCATTAATTTATTCTCATCCTAACAGATTTTAGAATAACTCCTGACTGACCTATGGAAGTCTGATTAGTGTTTATCTCTCATGTAAGTAAGAGAAGGAACAGAACTGAAGGAAATCAAAAAGCAGTTTAGACATCTAAATCAAGACAATGAGCTAACTGAAGTTTGTTTACTTATTTGGCATTCATGAGTACATTTAAGAATATTCAGGTAGTAAGTAAAATCTTCATTCTTACCTTGAAAGTCAAGACGATGCAGATAAACAGAAGAATAATAAGGACCAAACAGGTAGAATTCACTGACATGATATCATCTCTGTAGGGAAAATCAGGAGGCTGCAAAAGAAAATTTCATTTAATCATTCAGGATTATGTTCACTAGCCAAAAATCACATAGGCCTGTCAGAAAATAATCAGTTAAAGCAGAGAGCTATTAAAGACCCCTACAGAACTTCTAGCCTACCTCTACTAATGAAAAAGCTACATATGGTGTGGTGAGGAGGGGCTAGTCTGTTCATAATTCAGGCAATAACTCTCAAAAAGAAAAATCAGAAGAAGATTCATGCATCAGACCCAAAAACATACCTTTGCCTTCCTACTATACAAAAAGCTAAAAGGCAGTAGTCTTTATATACCTCTGCCATTGGAATTTCATGCAAATTCTGAACCATTCTGAAGAGCGTGTGCAGGGCAAGGGGGAGAAACCTATTATAATAGTGTCTTCTTTATATAGAGCATTTCTGTTGATATTACTTCTCAAAGAGCAGAATCTTTTAACAGTAGGTATTTACAGCACTGGGAAAAAAAAAAAAAAAAGGTTCTGCCATCTGCCCATACTGATTAACTACCAGGTCAAAAAAAACTTTTTAGGATGATCAAAATTGGCTACTATGGTTAGTGGAAGGGACAGAACTTCACCATGCAACACCTGCATGGTGCTGAGAGAAGCCCTGCATTTAAGTGGCCAAAGCAAGTGTGCAGACTGGCGGCTCACTGCAACTGCCACATTTGATCTCTTCTTCATCAGCCAGTGCTGTGTTTGGATTCCATAGTAGCAGTATCCTGAGACACAACAAAGAAGTTCCAAATGTGAAGGAAGAATATAGAGAAAACTCGCGACTCACGTGCTTGGCTCCTCCTCCCCAGGGTGAGCACCACTCAGTGATGTTTAGAGTCTCTTTTCACTTTGGGCAAAATTGAGAAAATCTAAACCTTTGTGATCAACTGGTTTCCTTTTCTTGGAGCCTGAAGGGTTTCTGAGTACTTATGGTAAAGGGTAAGAATAAAGCCAATTGCTGTTCACAGGGCCAACATGAAATCTTGTTTCTACGTCTAATAAAAAAAGGGGGGCTGGGTAATAAAGGGGAATTATGTGACTCTTTCCATAAAGATCTTTATACTCTTCCCCCCAGAAAAGTGATGAGTTTCTGTATCCAGCTGAGACCCATAAGATGAGAGGCACAGCTTATTTTAACTACATTTTAAAACAATCCACATAAACAAAAAAGGCATTAGTGCAGTGGGTGCTTTCCCTCACCCTTCTCAGACAATAGTCTCTCTGGACTCATTACATCTCAGCTTGTCAAGAAGGGCCTTAAAATCAGTGGCTCTTTACCGATCCTTTCACTACTGTCTCTTAGGCATTGTGATAGTCTGCAGGCTTCACTCTTCCAGCCCAAACTGATTTTGATTTGTGATTAAATAAAAGCAGGTGATTTTTAGAAAACAGATTATTACAATTACTGTCAGCATTACCAATATTATCATTTTACTACCAGTGGCTTTAAAGCAAATGAGTACAGTGACTGAACAATGAGGGGTATAATACAAAGTCTAGGTAGTACTCTCAGTGTTCTGAACACTTGCTTACACATTAGGCTCTGTGCTCCTATTCATAAATCTGCACTATGTGGGCTGTAGCACATAACACACTCAGCCACCTCACATGACAGGCTATGCAGAGATCAGGATTCCTCCACACTTCCAAGGTTGATTTTAGGACCCCAGCACCAGATTATCATTACAGAGTAAAAACCGAAGTCTTTAAATACAGAGGATTCTGTACAATCTGTAGGTTTACAGTTGTTCATATGGAAAACAATAAATAATAACGCAAGAATAAACTCTGTGTTTTGCGTACTCGCAACTGTAGACCTACTTTTGCCCCGCCCTGTATAAACCTCCTCATGCACCAACATTTGGGTGTACCACAAGGGATAACATAAATGTAGCACATGGAAACACACAAAAATTTTCTTGACACAATGTTCTACCAAAACACGGACCTGTCTTCTCAAAGAGAAGTTATTACCAACAAAAATGGCATCCACAGCAACAAACTAGAAGATACTTTTAAGGAGCTCAACAGTGGCGGTTTTCAGTCTAGATCTGCCGAGTACCAATTACATGGTCTGAGCATGATTTCACAAGATCACATACCTCGGCTGCCGCATTTCTTCTTCTCCCTCCACCCACTTTTCTCCACTGAACTTTTAACCTCCACTATTACATCAAATTCCAATCTCCTCTCTCCCTTCCCAGAACAACCCTGTTCCTTCCCCCATGTTCAGAAACTACCATTAAAATCACCAAAGAGTGATTTTTATTTTTAATGTAAAGGCACAGAAGTAGCCTAATGTCACACCCTCCACAAACTTTTTAATACCCAGACATTAATATCTGCACATACGGTAACAAAGGACATTCAGAAAACTGTGGCACAGCATACAGCAGAGTACCACTTTTCCCATACAACAGCAGAGGCAAAAAGCTATCCCTTGTCAATAACTGAGCAAATTTCATTTTACAAAAATAAAGACAATTAGTAACTAGCTTATAAGTTTAGTTTAGGTAGGTGCATCTAAATACCATCATCACAGCCACCAACTTATCTCATGAGATTGTTTTTTGCAAAAACCAAAAATCTCATCTTCAAGATAACATTCAAAAATCTCTAATCACTAACTCAGATGCAAACTAAAAACCCACCCATTAATATGTGTGCACATCTGTGTCCCATACTTAACCAGGTCTCCCTCCGAAAGAGAAGCAGTAATTGGAAGCGGCCACATACCAGCTGTCGTATGTATTCCTGAATAGAGTTCGGATAAACAAGCACGGTGACTGCAACCAAGGTGTTCAGCGCAAAGTCAAAGATCTGGTAACAGAAGAAGGGGATGATCCAGGCAGCATGTTGCTAAACATAAGAGAAAACGTGATGTTAATGTTCATGTATTCAACATTACAAACATGGCTTCTTTTCTTAATCTGAAGGGAAATGGCGGAACAGCAATTCACAAAACCAGGCCATGGTGACGACTGGTAAGCCAGAAAGGAGTCAACAAACAAATCTTATTGAACATTTCTGAGACCATATTGGCTCTCCTAGTGCTACATAATATTAACAAAAGATTTAAACTTACAAAGATTCTACAGGAAAATAAGAATGATTACATCTTACTCCTTTCAGACAACTGTACAGATTATATAAGTAAGAGATGGAGGAAAAGGCCCAGCTTATTATTTTTTTTATAGACGGGGGGGGGGGGGGAATCAAAATTTTAATACACGGTCATGGGGAACTGAGTCAACACTGGGTATATTATGACATTTTAGGCAAAAAAAGAAAAGGGGCAGAAGTGAGAAAGAGAGATCTACGTGTAGTTGAGGAAGAGCTGAACACACTTCGCAGACAAGTTCTTGTTAGACAACTCAGAAACATGGGACATAGCGGGGCTAGCTAGCTAACAGGCCCCTGCCTGAAGCCCTCTTATTTACTATACTGAATCCAAATTAGGCTAAGGCAACAGCGTAAGAGTCCCTTTCCAGACTAGGTGTTTCTGTCTGAATCTCCTGAAGGCCCAGAGTATTCCAAAGCTGCTTACCTTGTATGCTCCGTAAGTCGCCATTGCACATATCAGGATCATGAGAAGAGAAATTGCAATAGCAATGCACATGTCTGCCAAAGGTTAAAATAAATAAATAAATAAATAAATAAATAAATCAGTAAATACATTGTTTAAACATTTTTTTGTCTTTTCTCAAAGGCATTTTATTTATAAACCAATTATGGGAACTTCATACTAAGTAAAACACCAGAGTTCTTTGGGAATTTAAGATGATAGTTAAGGAAAGTAAAGTGCTTGAAAGATATTCTCCCTAAATCATGAAAATGCCTACAGATAAATGATTGACTTACATACAAGTTTATATCAAAAATGCAAAAGAGATATTGGTTATAGATACATATAAAAAGTTGGTCATCTGGTCAACTGAATTATATATAATAAATACATGTTTTTTTTAACACATAGGAAGGAATTGAACTTGTATTTTATAAACTCATGTCTGTCATGTCTGTCTTAAAACCCTCCACTGGCTTCCTATCTCATTTAATATAACACCCCAGTTTCTTATCATGGCCTTCATGTCTGCTTATTCTAAAGCAGGTCTACTTCTCCAATCTTGTCTGACCTTATCCCACACTTTCTTGCTCACTATAATCCAGCCATACCATTTGGTTCATTACACACACAGCTAGGTCATCCCACCTTAGGGCAATTTCCACTAACTAGAAGAAACGTCACTCATATTTCCACACGACTAGCTCTGCTTTTTTAACCATGCAGGTCTCTCAGCTCAATGTCAACACCTCCGAGACAGCTTCCCTCCCAGGCACTCCCACATTACTGCTGTATTTTCTTTATGGCATATATTACTATTATCTTATTCATATTTGTTGTATATGGTACATCTCTCTGGGTCCTTCCTAGGAGAAAGGACCTTTTATATCTTTTTTACAACTACAGCCCCAACACTGAGAAGGGGACAGACAGCCAATACAGTAGCTGCTAGCCACATGTGGACATCAAGCATTTGAAATGAGATTAGTCTGAATTGAGATGTGCTGCTGTAAGATTAAAATATACTCCAGATTTCAAGGATTTAGTACCAAAAAAGAGAATGTATAATATTAATAATTTTTATATTGATTACATGCTGAAATAATATTTTTGATATACTGAGTTAATAAGATATATTATTAAAGTTAATCTCGCCTGTTTCTTTTTACCTTTTTTAATGTGGCTACTAGAAAATTTACATCTGTGCTTATATTATTTTTCTGTTGAACATGCTGATCTAGAACAATACCTGTATCATAGTAGGTTCTCACTGAACATTTATTCAAGCAGTCATGTTACCGTATATCTTTAGGATATTCTGATTAGACAAGTATGGGGTGACTGGATTTATGACTAGATAATGTGTGGAGTTTTCACCTACAAAGAGAGCACAAAAAACACGCAGTAGAGTATCTCTACAGTGCTGACAGTTTCCAAAGGCATTTCACAGATAACTCATTTAGTCTTCCTAACTCTGAGATAGGTGTTATTGTTCCCACGGAGCAGATTATGAAACCAGAGCTCAGAGGTTATGTAACTTGCTGAGAGCATCTGCACAAAAGGCTGAACTATGACTAATCCTGCTCTTATGGCTCCAGTTTCTGGCTCTTGCTACTGTACATGCTACTTATACTTGAGCTATAAAAAGTGACCATGAACCAACCTGGGCTGCCATTTCTTACAGGTTACTTCTCCAAAGGAGAGTAGGACGTATTCTAGTTTTAGGACTGTCCTCTCTGCATTCTCAGCTTCAGAGCTAAGAGAACATTTTAAGCAGGTTTACTAACAGAAGCACAGGGTAGAATACATTCTAGGACAGAAATGCAGACCATTTGCCATCTCAAAAACAAAATGAAGGTTCCTCAAATTGGCGTACAGATTTAATGCAGTAAATTTATAACCATGCTGATTTTTATTGAGCGAAAATTCAAAAAAAAAAAAAAAAGAAGAAGGTTATGATAACCTCAGACCAGTAATTAAAAGATCATAATTTATTTCAGGATAAACACATATTTTATAGTTTATTTTATAATTTCAATGCTAAACTAATTTACCTTTTCCCTCTTGTGAGGAAAGAGGTACCTTCAAAGAAATTTCATCCATACCTTATAAGATCCTTGTAGGGTTAATGGAGGGAATAAACTTGAATGCATTTTAAATGCTTTAAATGTAAAGGGAAAGTCTACTTACACACATAAGTATACACACCCATTCTAGCACCTGTCATTTATTTATGAAGCAATGGGGGTATTATGCTAGTTTTTTTCCCTCCCTGCATAAAGCTATGAGCATAGTGGAATGTACATTGTCTACTTTCTCCTTTCCCCATTTTCCTCAGCGAACTAGCTATTGTTACTTTATTTAATCCTTAAAACAACTTTAAAAGGTAAGTACTATTATTATTATACCCTCATTTTAAAGAAGAGAAAGATGACTCAGAAAAGGCAAGTAACTGCCCAAGGCTGCCCAGCTGGTAATTGGTGGATGAGATATTCTAAAGAGTTAGACATCAGTAAGCAATTATTATGTGCAAAGCCTATTAGAATTTATAGCAATTTCTGAAATTTAAATCCAGACGGAAGTTTATAATTTCCTTCTTTGCCTACCTTTATGATTTCCAAATTCTGCACAGACATATTTTATGATGAAAATTAATTTTATGGAAGCCAGCCTATCACAGGATATTCTTTTGACTACCTCATAGACCTTAAAAAATAAACAAGCAAACTCAAGGCATTATTCCAAAATAAAATATTAATAACTTTTATTAATATAATATTAATGACAAAATAAATCTTTATAAGAATAACATGTCCTAAATGGAACATTAAAGATACTCCAGAACCAAATTTCACATAATCATGAAAAAGATTTTAAATAATCCACCTTTTTTAAAGACTATAGAATCAGTAATTTTAAAAGTCCAACTAAAATGAAAGTCATAAAATTAAGTATCCCATCGCCATTCACGAGATACTATTTACCATAAAAAATGTTAATTTGAGGAGGAAATTTTCTAAATTCTATTCCTATAAGTGATTATACAAATCACACTGAAGAAACTAAATATATCACAAGTATTTGAAATAGCTTAGGTAACAACAGTGTAGAAATCAAATAAAAACACAGAATAAGTAAGGTAAAATGAGCTAATGTAGTACATGCTACCTCCTGGACATCAACTCCTCTGAAATAACATGTAGCACACCATTGTAAATGAGTTACTCAGAAGAACTAAAATTCATTCTTTTTAATTATGTCACAGGTAACTGAAGAAATGGTTCTAACAAAAATAGTGATTTTTACAATCAGTAATAGCACTAGTCAGTGAGAGAATAGCCTTTATTTTGTGCAGCCCCATGAACTTCAAGTCAGAGCACACCGATGTCACATTGTTTCCTCAATTAAATTCCTGTCTTAATAATGCAGTTCACATTTGAAAAGGATCCTAAGAAAAGCTATCCCACAGGCCACAATAGGCATAATTAGAAAATGTCTCCTGATAGTCAATTAATCATTGCAATGGAACAGGCATATAGTTCCCTGAAATGCCACTGTTTAAATAATACATTTCAAATTCTACTTTCCCTTCTATTTCTTGGATGTTTCCTTCCCATAAAACTTGTAGCTAGCTAAACTTCCTGACTTATGTTTCCACAACCTACTTGCCTTCATGTAATTCTTTTTTTTTTCCCATGTCATTCTTATGTCTCAATTTACTGTAATTTTTGGTGACATTTCAGGGACTGAGGTTTATGAAAACAAACAGCATTTGGGGTATATTCTAGCCATTATGTCTAGAAGGTACAATTTTCAGCTAAATTCACAGCAATAGTAGGAACTACTCAGAGCAAAATACAGAGTCTCAAACCCCAAAGGGACAAACAGAAAACCCAAGTTCAAGCCCTCAGTTTAGGGTCTCACATACTGAGGTTAAAAGCTTAGGGAAGAATAAGAAATAAGGCATAATTATATTCCCCTAAAACAAAAGGGAGGTTCTAATATACTTTTTCCATCTGTGTGGTGATTGTTTACAGATTGTTATTTAAGTATATTCATACAGGAGCTTTTTTGTAACTTACTCCTTTACAACTTTATTCTTAAACCCAAAATTTACTTCGTGAATACTTAATGGATTCATGTAACATGGGATAAACATCATGGCATAGCAAAGATTAATAGGACATAATTTTTGTTCTCAGATGCTTAGCATCTAACTAGGAAGAGGGAAAATTTCAATAGGTGGTAACAGATGAAGAGCAAGGGGACTTCCGTGGATTTGGAAAGACAAACGAAGACATTTGGTAGAGTTATTCACCTACTTATCTGAATGTTCCACTTAACCACACTATTTCGCTAGGTATACATTTCCCTACTTTGCCTAAAAGAATACCATAAAAAGGTTTGGTTAAGCCCTGGCTGATGTAGCTCAATTGGTTGGACCATCATTCCCTAAATCAAAAGGTCACGAGTTTGATTCCTGATCAGGGCACATACTTAGGTTGCAGGTTATCCCCAGTCACGGTGCATGAGAGAGGCAGCCGATCAGCGTTTCCACATTAATGTTTCTCTCCCTTTCTCTCTCCTCCTTCCTTTCCCTCTCTCTTAAAACCAGTAAGCATATCCTTGGGTGAAGATAAAAAAAAGTTTGCTTAATGTCCTTTTTAAAATTAGATCGGTAGCCTACATAATCCCTTGATTTGTTTGAGGTCCTAAGTTTGCCAGTGGTTTCTTTTAGTAGTATTATAAAGTTGTACAGCCACCACTAATTTCAGAATATTTTCATTCTCCACTCCCCATCCCCACACACACAAAAAAAAACCACAAGCCCTTAGCAGGCACTGACCATTCTTCCCTCCTCTCTCTAGCCCCTGGCAACCACTAATATACTTTCTGTGTCTATGGGTTTGCCTATTCTGTACATTTCACATAAACAGGACCATACAATGTGGCCTTTTGTGTAGGGTTTCTTCCACTTACTATAACATTTTCAAGGTTCCTCCAGTTGTAGGACCTAAAGGTTTAAAATAAGCTACATCAAGTTGGGAAGAACTAGTTAACTAAGTAATATACTTAAAAGTTAAGCTCAGAGAATCTCTCTTAATTTCTCACTTTCTAAAACAAAGAAATTGGCTCCTGCCAGCCTCACTTTTATACTGAGAGACTCAGAGTGACAATTATAATTTAAGTTTCATAAAGGTTGCTTATGTAATAGAAAAAAAAAAAACAGCATTTACATTTTTGTAATTATGTTCACTGGAGAACCAAATATGCAACTAGACATGAAGAGAAGGAAATAAAATAAATTTAATAAAAAATATGCATGATCTACATGGAAAATTTTGGAAACACGACTATGGAGCACTAAAAATTTCTATAAGTAGAAAGGCATATGTTGTAATTAGGTAATTTTTTTTAATTGCATATCTCTGTAAATTAATGAAAAATCACTGAATTTTACATTTTAAATAGATGATACTTATGGTATATAAACTATACCTTAATAAAGCCATTAAAAAAACGATGTGACCAGTCAAAATACAACATGTACAGATACTACTTCTCCCTAAGTTAATCAATACATTTAACATAGTCGAAATTTACAACAGGATTTCCTGAGACCCGGACAAGCTGATGGTAAAGCATAGATTTCTGAAAAAGAAGAATAGGGTTAGCTTTACCATATATTACTGATTAAACGTACTTGCTGGGGATATGGTGGACTGGCAAGGCATTCATTCTGCCTTCTAATGTGTCTTGCTGTTATGCACAGGCTAAAGCTAAAACCTAAATTTTGCACATTTCCTTGCTGCTGAAAGCAGATTAGGTTTTCTCCATTAGATGTAGACAAAATGAAGACTTCCGCCCATGACCAAACGTCCTTGACCCACTTAGTCCAATTTCGGCAAAAATCCTGCTGTCAGTTGACTGAAAATCTCTCACCCTTGCTATCTGTTCGCCCTGAGATCTGACCAAATTCCTTACCATTCACCCTACAGAACCTATCACCCTGGCCTGACTTCCGCAAGAATCCCACCGAGTTGGTCTGGCAAGAATTCCCCTGGCTGTGGTGTTTTCTCTTAGCAATTTTCAAGTCAGAAACCGCCCCCCACCCCAGCTCCTTGGTTATAAACCTCCATTTGTGCTTGTTGGAGTGGAAGTTAAGCCTGATCTCTCTCCCCCATTAGAAGAGCCCCATTAGTAGTATCTCTTGAATAAAGTCTTCTTTATCATCTTTAACAAGTGTCTGAGTAATTTTTTCTTCAACACACAGTGAAACTGAAAAAAACAAGTCTCAAAAGAAGAGACTTGCTTACTGTGTGGATCAGCTATATAAAATTCAAGCACATGCAAATTAAACAAGAGATCTATTAGTGATATAAATGTATGTGGTAAGTCTATAAAGAAAAACAGTTTAGAAGAGTGCCTATCTGAGGTCAAAGGGAAAAAAAATGCAATCAGGAAGGGACGTGTAGGGCTCTTTGTAAAGTAAGGTAAAAATCAATTTCTTAAATCAAGTGGTGGACTACAAGTACTTGTAAGCACCATTATTTGCTATTTTTTATAAATATTTTATAAATAGGTTGATACCTAAACTCAATATTTAATGAGATAATTCTATAAAGGAGGAGGAATCCCAAATGACTGTTAATGAAAAAAGACTGGTGTACACTGTACCTGAAACTTTTCTGAAAGGTTTTCATTTTACCAAAATAAAAATTTAGAAGAAAAAATGATTCTCACAGCAAATCTACGCAAAATTGTAAATCATATTATAATTTCAAACACTAAAATGAAAATAACAACAAAGTGCATCGTCAGAGAGGCAGCAGGTGAGGCAAGAACACAGGAGGTGCACTGGCCCCTGAGCTAATTCAGTTCCTGCTCAACCAGTGGCAAACAGGACCTCAAAGAAATTAAGGGATTACGTAGACTTAGCATATTTAATTTTAAAAGGACATTAAGCAAAACTTTTTTTTATCCTCATCCAAGGACATACTTATTGATTTTAGAGGGGAAGGAAGAGAGAGATAGAGAGGGAGGGATAGAAACATCAATGTGAGAGGAACACTGATTATTTGCCTCTCTCACACACACTGACTGGGGACAACCCACAGCCTAAGTATGTGTCCGGACCAGGAATCAAACTCATGACCTTTTGATTTAAGGGATGATGTTCCATCCAATGAGCTACATCAGCCAGGGCTTAACCAAACCTTTTTATGATATTCTTGTAGGCAAATTAGGGAAATGTACACCTAGCGAAATAGTGTGATTAAGTGGAACATTCAGATAAGTAGGTGAATAACTCTACCAAATGTCTTCCATTCGTCTTTCCAAATCTGCTCTTCACCATCCATTTCTTTGCTCAGAGGCTGACCTGTTTTTATATGGTCTATCAACAGGACTCCCTTACCCTCTGCCTTTAGTTCAGTTCAGCCAGTGAGGAGCCCAGATAGATCAGAGAGAGAGAAGAGAACAGAGAGCCAGGCTACCACCACTGTCAGGTTGCCCTGGGTTGGCTACAGCTCAAGACCAAAGGTCACCATGTCCCATGAAAATGTTAACTGTTCTCACTTCCAGCTCCAATAACCCCAGCCTCTCAGTCCTCCTTCAGGTCTAGGGATAGAAACAGCTGGCCCTGATTATCCAAGTTACCTGACCATCCCTCGTGATTTAAAGAACAAACAGATGAAAAGATGGAAAAATAAAAGGGTGCATGGATGAAAATAAAGGGCCAAGATGGTTCCTATGGCTTAGCTTCTTCTGCTATTGTCTACATATGCCTATTTCCTCAAGACTGTCAGGATCTTATACACAAATGGACAAGCTGTGCAGACTGCCACACTTGTTTGTGGGGGTGTGAAGAGAGAGCAGACCAGCAGCCTGGGACCCTGAGTGACAGAGCAAGGGTAGCCTTTACTCTGTAGTGCTAACAGCCACAGGGAAAGCCCCAGCTGATCATCCCTTTTTGTTTTTTCCTATTTCTTAGCTTTGTTAATCAAAACTTTCAAACATATACAGAAGTATTTAAGTAGACACAGAGAAGTATAACGAAGCCCTATCACCTATTTTGCCTGTATTGTTTCACCTCTGATCACTCCATTTCTGTCACACTACCCCTGGTGGGCATCTGGATTGTTTCCAATTTTTGGCTATTATGAATAAAGGTAAGCTGATGATTTTTATACATGGCTTATGATGAACACAAGCACTCATTTCCGTAGGATACATATTTAAGAGTGGAACCACAGGGTCACAGGGCAATTGTTTATTTAGCTTTAGTTTTCCCAAAGTGGTTGTATGATTTACACTCCCAGCAGCAGTTTGAGAATTCCATTTGTTTCACATTCATATCAACAGAGAGTATTGTCCATTCTGTTAATGCTGGCCATTTGAGGGGGGTAGTGGTTCACTACTATGCTTTTAATTTGCATTTCCCTTATAACTAATGAGAATATCTTCATATGCTTAATGGTCATATGGATATCTTCTCTGAAATATCTATTTTTTCTCTTATTGATATCACTCAGAATCATTTATTGAGAAGACCATCCTTTTTCCAATAAATCTAGTGGTGTCTTTTCCTAAATCAGGTGACCATACATGGGTAACCATCAATTCTTGATGATTTTTACAACCATTTCCTTCCTCAGTCCAAGTGTATCTACCCAGAGAATATAAAAATAAGGTTGACTAGAAAGACAAATCAGCAAAATTAGGAAATATCTGCAAAATGGGGTGGGGGGGGTCAGGGGGAAAGGATGATCAGCTGGAGCTTTCCCTGTGGCACTTAGCACCACAGAGTAAGCCTCCCCTTGCTCTGTCACTCAGAAATGGTCCCAGGCTGCCTATCTGCTCTCTGTTCACAGACCCCCCCTAACGAGCTTGGCAGTCTACATAGCATGTCCACTTGTATACAAAGGGAAGGGGGCCCAGTGAAGGGGAAACCAGGAGACACTTTATATCCATCATCTTTCACCACCATTGCTTCCTAATATGTTCTAAGAAGTACGGGTGTTGTATTATCCTAGGAGTGGGGACCTTGTCAGACTGAGACATGACTTCTGCTGTTACATTCATTGCTCATTCTTTTTATTCCGAATAACCCTGCTACTCTTACGAATTCTTCCAGAAAGGATAATGAATTCCATTAATATTAAATTAATAAATTAATATATCTCTGCTTTCTTCCCTGGAGTTAAAAGACTAAGCTATAAATATAATGTCTGACTGACATTTAAAATTATCTTTCACTGCTTCTGTAGCAGGATTCCCTCTCAAAGGTAACTGAGCTTAGAAATGAAGCTTTGAATGATGTAGCTATGGTTTTATCTGAATCGAACAGTAGCACTGCATGCCTTGCTCTCATTGCCAGAGATTAAGCTCCGTAAGGACTGTCTGGCACTACTGGCTTAAGTTAGGTAACTTCAAAGGCCTGCTGGTATTTAAGACCTTAAAATAGTAAATGTTTTATACTGTCCTGGGCATTAATTCCAGTGCATTTTAGGTTTTCTCGTATTTCATGTATTTGAAAGGAGTGAATGAATAGTTTGTAATTACTTTTAGGACTATCATTCAAATCACATGGTTAAAAAGGTACAGAAGATAGGATTTCCGCTTGAGTGAATCTTATTTTTTTTTAACTTCCTTCGTCTTACGTTTCCTTTTCACACGTTTTGATCCTTCTCTGGATTTGCAGGTGGTTCACCATTAGAACCCATGTCCTGAATTGCAATTCTTTGTTCTGGAATAAATCCACTGCTGTCTAGTTGTTTAAGGTCAATAATATTCACAGTCTCTCTCTCTCAAAGTGCACCTTGAGCCACTCTCCCCCTTACTCACTTTGTCCCAGCAACTTTTTTTTCAAATGTATTTAAAGTTCTGTAAGCCAGTGAGAAATAAATTTGCACGATCTTTTGTGATTATGCACAGCAAGACCCCTTTCAGTTAGAAATTTCTGTGACCTTAGAGCTGGTTGCCTGGCTTTCTCCCATCTACCCTACATTCATATCCCCATGTATATTTCTCCTTATCAGAAAAAGGCCCCAAATCCACCAAACAACTATCAACATAGTTCCTAGGATGAAGAATGATCACCTCCTGGAAGAAAGGTAAATACTAAAACAATAGGAGGCGCAATAAAACATGTGTTATCCTTTTAACCTTCCTTCCTGCCATTTACTCCCCCCACCGCAGAAGACCAAACGGCCAGGGTAAAAAGACTATGACAAAGAAATAATTATTAAAATGGAAAAGTTAATGTAAGGTGAAAAAAGAGGGAAAATCTCATTTAGACTCTTGCACTTAGAACACAGAGGACAGCATATAAATACTTGTTGATCTGATTTGTAATGATACAAAGTTAAATATCAGTTCAAATGGGCCCATGAGTCAATATCTGTAATTTAATATGAAGAACTGGAAGCTAGATCCTCTGCCCTTGAAAATACCAAAATACTGCCCTGGCTAGTGTGGCTCAGTGGATTGAGAGCCAGTCTGTGAACAGAAAGGTCGTCAGTTCAATTCCTGGTCAGGGCACATGCCTGGGTTGTGGGCCAGGTTCCCAGCTGTGGGCATGTGAGAGGTAATTGATCCATGTTTCTCTCATTGATGTTTCTCTCCCTCTCTTTGTCCTTCCTTTCCCTTCTCCCCAAAAATAAATAAAATCTTAAAAAAAAAAAGAGAATACCAAAATACCTACAGTTGCCATCTCATGTACTTACTGGCATCATCCATGAACTCAAAGTCACCTCCCAGTTCAGAACTTGAAAAGTGATACTGATCTGGATCAGCCAGGGCGCTCAACAGAATCAACAGCACCACGGCATTGAGGATCTACATACAAGAAGAAAGAAAAAAATGTTAAGTAACATACTCAGCATACATTCCCTATTAAAGAAAACTATACTGACCACATGAAATTTAACTTCAACAGAGACTTAACTTTCAACACTAAGCCCCACCCATCCAGGGGACAGGCGAACATTCCCAAGGCAGAAACACTGCTAGTTCATTCAGACAGAGTCAAGGGCACATGGCTCAGTGCCCAGATGATAGCTGGATTTCACCTCACTGCCCACACAGCTGGCACTCTGAGGCAGTGAACAACCAGCACAAACATATGCAACAGCCAATGGGTGGAAAAGCACAAAAACTCTTCAGTAGTAAGCCATGTACTAATAAGCAGCTGACAAGTTTTTGCAGGTGATAAAACATTTTCACAAGTTGAAACTATCAGAGCTTTGAGACCATTTGGAAAACAATGTCAGAAAATGTATGCCAAGCTTAGCGGCAGAGCCAGGATCCTTAATCCTGCAGGTACACCTGCGAGTCCCTTTCTGTCCTAGGCTCACATTTCTGTCTCCTACATATTGCTGAACACACTTCCCTTGGGTACTTCAAACTCATATCATCTGAGAGGAAATCATGGTCTTTAATATCTCCCACCTCTGTGCTTCTTTTTATGTTCACTATCTTAAAAAAACAGAATCACCATTAATAATTAAACATGGAAAATACTCAGGCATTATGCTAAATGCTTTATGCGATTTTCTCTCATAAGCTCTGCAACAGCCTAATGAACTACATGCTATACTAGCTCCATTTTATAGATGAGAAGACTGAGGCTCAGGGGTTAAGAACACTAACCAGGATCAGGCAGTCAACAAATTGTAGAAATGGAATTTGAATCCAGAAATTTCAATTCTAAAACCTCATCTCTTCAAGTCTCCTGTCTTATTTGAAACCGAGTTATTTTTGGGTTCACCATCTTCCTTATCCCCTCCTTCCAATCAACTGCAACATTCTGATGACTCTACTTCTGCACTTCTATTTCCTTCAATCTTCCTAACCGCCCTTGCTGCATGCTACAGACCCATACCAACTACTGCAGGGCAGGCGTCGCAGAGTTTAGCTGAGGCTTGGGCTGAGACTGCGTTGCTACTTCTCCTTTTTCTGGGTTTATAAACTTATGAAAAAGCTCTATGTTTCACTCTTGTTAAAATGAAAAGACAAATAATTTTCATATACAAAATTCTCTTACTAACTAAAGAATTACCTACTATAAAAATCATATTTGGAAATTCTTATTTACAAAAGAGTTCAAACAGTCAAGATATTTGTTTTACAAAAGTCCACTCTGGAATCCATTTTTAAATGACCATCTCAAATGGTCAGCATTACTGTAGGACTTGGAGTCACTTTTTTCCTGCCTCTTCCAAATTGCCTAATATGGCCTAACTGCTTTTTGAAAGAATATAATTATAAAAATGAGAATAGCAATTTCCCAGAGTATACATATATAACTAATTTAAATAGATACTACAAGCATGCAATTAAAATTTCTGAGGCACAGAAGGGTATAAAGTGAAAAGCAAACACCCTCCTGTTCCTATCCACCAATCACCCTTCCCACAGTTTATTAGAACTACACGTTTCTTATTTCTCTCCAAAGATCAAAAAACTTAATAGCACATTTTAAACAGTGTGACTAGCAAAACTCTAGTTTTCGGAACCTATCTAAGGCTTAATGGAAGGCACGAGATAGTTCCACAACTGGAACATAACGTTTGGCAAAGACATTCTTTGATAAACTGTCAAGCATTCGTGGCCTAAAGATTACGGACTGAAATAAGATCAGATGAAATAACCCTAAAATGTGTTTTGAGAAAGTCAAGCATTATACAAAGGTAAAGTGTTTGTTCTTGTTATAGTAATGGAGTCGGTTTTAAGGATGAAAAGGAAAGACATAAATTTGGGATTCATAAAGAGGTGGAGTAGGAAGGATAAAAGAAGATGGAAAGGTGAGGAGGTGGGGCAGTAGGTCCAGATTTGGGGATCTCATGGAGCAAACTGGAGTTCAAATTGCATAATAAGTATAACAAGACAGCAGTGGAGAATATTAAGGAAGAATGTGATTTGATTGGCATTCAAATGAGTAAATTATGTCAAACACCTAGCAAGGTAACTGGCATATAATAGCTAAATTAGTTCCTTTCTCTTTTTACCCAAACAAGAACCATATAAAAGCTCTTGCCTAGCATCAGAAAACTGCCTAATCCCCAAATCTTCTGAGCTGTGTTATGCATCTGTTTTCCTGTCCTTTCAGTTCCAATGGACCCGCTGCCTCCTAATCAGCGTGTTCTTCCCCCCTTGCTAGCTTACTTATCATAATACATTTACTAATTGCCCACAATAGATCAGGCATTTGCTAAGTGCTTGGGAAGAACTCTCCAGGACTTCAGAACATAAGTTTAAACAAGTCATGGGCCCAAATAACCCAAAGAATAAAGAACAGAAACTCAGAGGAAGATATTACTGAAGCCTGAAGCTGAGACTGGGTAGCTGGGAGGTGCAACTGTGGTAGCAATTTGGACAGGGACTGGAAAGATAAGAGGCATGGAAAAGAAAAGTTCAAATATGAGTAAGGCCTGGGACAGGGGGCTGTACTGAAAATAGCAATTAGTTCAATTTGGTTGGAACACAGTATGTGGAAAGGAGTGATAGGCTAAAACTAGAAATTCAGGCTGGGGCCAGATGGTGGAGGGTCCTCAAAACCAGGATAAAAATTTGGCCTTTATTCAAATAGTTAGTGAAGATACCTAAAAGGTTTTTGAGGTCAGATTTAACATGATCAGAGCTATATCATTAGGAAGTTTAAGCTGGAAGAGGCCAGGAGGCTAAAATGGATGCAGGAAACCAATGTGGAGACTCCTATTGCATGTAATAGTCTGGCTCAGAGCCAATAGGGTTTTACCCACTCGTCTCTAATTCCCATGCTAACCCTGTGAGACTGTCATCTTACACAACAGTTTGAGATGTTAAGTGACTTTATGTTAGGTCCTATGTGTGTAAGAGCCATAGTTTGAACCCCAAGGCCTTTCCTCATGGAGGCAGAATTATTAGTGACTTAGAGTGACTCGATGTAAAAATCAAGGGAAGCAAACATGGCTCTGAGATGTCAAGTCTGGGTGACAAGATACAGCTTGTCATTATCAGAAATAAGGAAGATCATTTGAAGGACTATGACAAGGTTGATTTTGGATGCACTGTGCTGAAAAGTACTTGCAGGTGTGCAAATAAGCATATTTGTAGCTGGCCCATCTGTCCTCTAATCCTCCTTGTACTCAACTTTTAGTATGCAGGCCTGCCCTCCGCTTTTCTGTCTGCCTGCTCAAGTTCTGACAGTCTGATTGTTATCTGGTCTTGCGTGCATTCCTGTTCTCTCCTGCTCATCTCTGAACCTCATTCCTGACAACATTGTTCTCACTCCAGAGTGGGTCCCGGTTCCTTTTTGTACTTGGTTGTGCCCTAGTTGCTCCAGTGACTATCATTTGCTCCTATACCTTTAGCCCTACCACCCTTCCCTCTGTGCTCACAAGCCACAGATCACAGCCCTGGGGCCAGGTCCCCTTCCAGGTGCCCTTGTTCTTCATGAGCCAGTAGAAAGAAAGAAGACATATATAAAAAGGTATGATGGTAAGATCATTACACAGCACAAATGACCCACTATTGTGCTCTTTTAATTAGAGTAGTTTACAATAGAAGGTGTGTGTTGACACATATTTACTGTATAATTATGCAAACCCCAATTGTCAGATGGGAATTTGTTACAGCATGGACATGTAAATGCAGTAGAGGGTGATCCTTGAGGACCTAGGTCTGTGCAAAGAAGTGGGGCGTAGGACTAGCCATGGTAACAACTAAAAAACGGTCAGATGGAAAAGATCAAATACAAGTCAAAGTCCCACAAACACTGGGTAAGAAGTACTTTCCAAAAGAGGAAATGAAAATCATCCAATCATCAATTCTCACTAAGAATGAAATGTCACCACAAATGAGAACCAAGAAGATGGTAAGATTTGCCAGGACCAGATTATGTAATGACCATTGCAAATCTAAATGTAAAAGCAAAAAACGGCATATTTATTTTCTCATTCAATTGATGTTCACTCACATTTGGACTTTCTTCATCTGTTTTGGTAGATTATGTGCAAACTGTTCCTATTCTATTTACAAAGTGTTCCCTGTGGTGTCACTTATTTTTCCCCTTGTTCTTGACAATGATTACTTCCATATGTATTTAAATAAATTCAACTTCTGTCCAATACTTAACTGGTGTTTAGGCCCTTGTTTATTCTCCAGGAATCCAAAGTGCTCTTCACCCCTTGCCATATCAGATCCTAAATGAACCGTGAGACCTGCAGCTTGAATCTAAGCAACTGAAAATGTAATCATCACTTTTTAAAGGCCTCAATAAAAGAAACTTAAGAACGCTCTAACCCACTATGATAGCAATGACACAATAATCAGAAATTGGCCCAAAAAGTTGTGTCTAAAAATGACTGCTTAAGATTTATCTATTAGGAAAACATAAAACAAAAGTAGGAGAATGGCTAAATAATATTACAAACAAGTAACAGAATCCTAAGCATTGAAAAGTCACATTAAAAATATTAATGACAGAAAAGGTTCATAGTAGTTATATGAAAACTGCAGTCTAAAAATGTTATGATTCTAATTTTATTATTTATATTTAGAATATGCTCACATGTATAAGTAATAGACTAAAAATACTAAACATACAATGTTATAAACCAGGCAGTAGGTTTGCAGGTAACTTTTACCTTTAATTATCATTATACCTTTTTGTACTTTCCAAAGTGTCTAACTGCTTTCAGAGTCAGGAAAAAGTATTTAAAGCTTCAAAAATTTTCACATAAAATATATTACTGAATATTCTTATGTTACAGAATATTATTATTAAAATGTTACAGAATCTTACAATTAAACCTGATTCTGTAAAGAGAAACAATTAGTAATAAGAAGATGATCAATAACAAAACAAGGCGGGCTGGGCATTCAAGTCAAACCTTGGAAACGGGTATAAAAAGGGAGAAAGAGTGAAATAGGATAATTAATAATTAAGGGATCTGCCACTTCCAATAATGGTGAACTAGGTAATACAAACCAATCTTCTCACTGAGGATAACTAAAGAATCTAGACAAAATATAAACAAATGTCTTTGAGAAGGCATTAAAGAACTAACAAGGAAGTGAAGAAATACTGGCCAAGATCCAGAAGGCAGAAATACTCCTGGGGCATTTGTTGATCCCAGAAAAAATGAGTGAGAGCTAAGAGCCTGAGAAGCACCCCTGAATGTCTGCTGGGCCAGGATGTCAAAAGCTGGACTACAAGGCCTGCTGGGTGGAGTGGGGGGGGCAGGATTCCCTAGGACTTTGCCATTAGACCCTGAAGGGACTTAACCAATGAAGCAAGGTGAACCAGAAATAGACAAGCCTTTATACACAGAGCCCACCTATGCATCCTCTGAATCCTGAGCTTCAATTAAGGAGAACCTCAGATGCTAGAGCAGCGGTTTTCAACCTGTGGGTTGCGACCCCTTTGGGGGGTCAAATGACCCTTTCACAGGGGTCGCCTAAGACCATCGGAAAACATATAATTACATAGTTTTTGTGATTAATCACTATGCTTTAATAATGTTCAATTTGTAACAATGAAAATACATCCTGTATATCACATATTTACATTAAAATTCTTAACAGCAGCAAAATTACAGTTATGAAGTAGCAACAAAAATAATTTTATGGTTGGGGGTCACCACAACATGAGGAACTGTGTTAAAGGGTCGTGGCATCAGGAAGGTTGAGAACCACTGTGCTAGACCCTTTCAAGAAGCTTTTAAAATCCTTAGCGGAGAATGATTATCCTATGCTTCAAATTATTTTCTCAACTTTTCAAACACAGTGTCCAGAATACAGGAAACAGAATATGGGATGCTAAGGACAAGAACCAACAGACAGAACTTCCAGTCAAGATGGCGGCGTAGGCAGACATGACTGGCCTCCTCCTCCTCCTCACACAACCACATCAAAATTACAACTATATTATAGAACAACCATCACACAGAATTGTCAGACATCGAGTTGAATGGAAGTCTGACAACTACAGAATTAAAGAAACCACATCCATACAGACTGGGAGTAGGGGCACAGACATGGAACAGGCTGGTTCCTCACCCACAGGTGATGAGTAAAAATTCAGGAATATATCTTGGGACTGAGGAATCCCAGACCCATACCAAGCCACAAAGCCCAGAGTTCCAGTGCCAGAAATATAAGTCCCCACAACTTCCAGCTGCAGAAACCAGCGGGAACTGAGTCAGTGGAAGAAACTGGTGGAGTCCCAAGTGGTCCCTCACATGGACTCACCTACTCGGACTCACTCTCTCTTAGCTCCAGCACTGGGGTAGCAGCTTGAAAGGCATCAGTCACAAGCAGAGGCCACTGTCCCTTTTTTAAACCATCCCCCTCAGAGCCTGCAAGCTGGTGCCAATATCTAAGACTCCATTCAACCTGGCTAACACTGTTTGACCAGCATTGGAAATCCCCAGAGAATCCACCCCACCCAATTTAGGGGCTCACCCAAGCTGCTTTTCAATATGAATGGCTGGTCTTGGATCATGTTTCACAACTTCATAAATCCTATTAACAAGCAACAGCTGGCCTCAGTGACCCCCAGGCTGGCACTGTCAGCAGCAGGTCTAGATTCACAGCTTGGCTATGCCTGGGAATCTCCAAGCCCAGCAGAAGTAGCAGCCATTTCAGATTGCTTTATAGCTGAGGCAGGGTGGCCTGGGGCAAAACAGGTGGGGGCTGACCTTAGCCTATACCACCTGGGAAACCATAGGGCCAGCACACCCAGTCAACAGCTATAGACACTATGCGGAGCACCACCACCCTGCCCCTGCACAGGTAATTGCCCAAGGAAGACAGAGGTTGGTGGTAAGTGGCCACAGCCAATCCTTGCAGCTGACTGCCCTAGGTAAATCTCTCCTACCTCCAATTGATCTGCCAACAGCAAGCAAGGCTCAAGTACAATAGGAGGGTGCACCTGGAGTACCCAGCTTGGGTAATAAGGGAGGCTGTGCCACTGGACCCTACAGGACACCAACTACATTAGGTCACACTACCAAGACACAAAGTCCAAGCAGCTCTACCTACTACACAGAAACAAACACAGGGAGGCTGCCAAAATGAGGAGACAAAGAAACATGGCCCAAATGAAAGAACAGATCAAAACTCCAGAAAAAGAGCTAAACCAAATGGATAAGCAATCTATCAGATGCATAATTGAAAACACTGGTTATAAGGATGCTCCAGAAACTTAGTGAGGACCTCAACAGAATATAAAAGATTCAGTCAGAAACACTAATTGAAATAAGAAACAATTTTCAGGTAAACAACAGTAGACTGGATGAAGCCCAGAATCAAATCCATGAGTTAAGGAAGCAAAAAAACCCCACTCAGAACACGAAGATAAATAAAGAATCAATCAATCAATAAATAAATAAATAAATAGGAAAATATAAGCATCTGGGACAACTTCAAAAGGTCCAACATTCACATCATAGGGATGTCAGAAGAAGAGAAAGAACAAGAAATTGGAAACCTGTTTGAAAAAATAATGAAAGAAAACTTCCCTAACTTGGTGAAGGAAATAGACATGTAAGTCCAGGAAGCACAGAGTCCCAAATAAGATGGATGGGAAGAAGCCCTCTCCAAGATGCATCATAATTAAAATGTCAAAGGTTAATGATGAAGAATCTTAAAGCAGCAAGAGAAAAGCAGTTAGACCTACAGGGGAGTTCCCATAAGACTATCAACTGATTTCTCAAAAGAAACTCTGCAGGCAAGAAGGGATTGGCAAGAAATATTCAGTCATGAAAAGCAAGGACCTACAGCCAAGAGTGCTCTACCCAGCAAAGCTATCATTCAGAATCAAAAGGCAGATAAAGAGCCTCCCAGACAAGAAAAAACTAAAGGAGTTCATGATCACCGAACCATTATTATATGAAATATTAAGGAGAATTATTTAAGAAGATCAATACTATGAACAATAAAATCCATATATATATATATATGTGTGTGTGTGTGTGTGTGTGTGTGTGTGTGTGTAATAAAATAACAATTGAAGCTAAAAAGCAAGCAAGAACAGAGAAAGAATCATGGATAGTGTTTTGATGGTTGCTACGTGAGAGGATGGTGTGGAGGAATAGGTGAAGAGGTAAGAGGATTTAAGAAGTACAAATAGGTAGTTTATAGAATAGCCACGGGGATGTAAAGTACAGTATAGGACATGGAGTAGCCAAAGAACTTAAAACACAAGACCCACAGACATGAACAATGGTGGGGGATTGCCTGAGGGAGTGGGGAGTGCTGGGTAGAGGGGGACAAAAGGGAGACAAAATCAAGACAACTGTAATAGCATAATCAATAAAATATAATAATAATAATAATAAAAAAGAACCAAAAGACAACAGAGACAGACAATAGGAGCTCTAGATATTGAAGTTAACGGGCAAGCCTTTTCAAGTGACTATGCTTATGACATTCCAGGATATAAGGAAAAATAGAATGAGAATTTTGGCAGGGAACCAGAATCTCACTCACACACACACACACGACACAATAAATTTGAAAAGAATAAGTAGAAACTCTAGAATAAAAATATATAGTAGTGAACAGTCAAATTAAGAACTCAGTTAATGGGTTTAATCCATTAGAGTGTTTCAAGAAAATTAATGAGTTAGATAACACAGAAGAAAATATTCTGACACCTGGGTTTAATAAGAACAAAATAAGGAAGACAATGGAGTTACATCTTAAAAATTCTACGGAGGAAATGCCTACCTACAATTTTATATCAAGTAAATAAAAAGTTCTTCAAGGATGAAAACAAAGATACTTTCAGACAAAACAGGGAATTTGTCACTAGCAGCTCAGAAAGCATTAAACGGTGTTCTTTGGGCAAAACAAAAATGACACCAGATGAAAGGCTGAAAATGTACAAAGAAATGTGTAACAAGAAAAGTGATAATTATGTTGGCAACTGAATACTGATAGCATATAATAACAATAACTTATGAGTACAAATTATAAATACAACCAAAATATACAAAACAGCATATAAATCAATTGAGGTAATTAGAACTAATCTTAGGTCCTTGCATTTTTCAGAAAGAATAACAGTATCAATTAATTTGAGATTTTTAAAAAGTAAAGGATGCATGTTTTTATCTCTAGGGTAACCTTTGTGAGAAACACAACAGGTCTGCAGAGCTGGGTGCACAGCAAAGATACGCGCACCCAAATACAGTATTCCCTCACTTATCGCGGGCATTACGTTCTAGACCCCTCCACCGCGACATGTGAAAATCCGCGAAGTAGGAACCTTACATTTATTTTAGTATTATATATTTTAAGGCTTTATAAACCCTTCCCACACACTTATGTTACAGAAACAGGGGAGTCCAAAAACAAACCCCAGAGTTTGCTGCTGGGAGATAGGGAGCAGGAAGCAGCTTTCAGGATGCCCTTGCATGCCTGGAGCTAGTGGCTGGAAACATTGTTGCAAAGATCCGCTTTACTTCCAAGACTCAGGAAGATGGGAGGGATCTTGGACTGTGGGCTGGTATGGAAGAAGCAGACAGAGCCTACGTAGGGTTCTGTGAATGGTCAGAACGGTTTGCAACACCCACTGAGCGAGAGAGGACGCAGTGAGGGGGAGAGGAGGCAGGAAGAGAGAAGCAGCTGCGGACATATTTTGGGCTGGCTCTGGCTCTAGGAGGCTCTCTCTCTCAGGCTCTCTCTGGCCCTCACGCCCTCACTCTCTGGCTCTTGTGGGCTCCCTCCATCTGGCTTGGAGCAGGGGTCTCCAGGCTGCTTTAAGAAGAGGCTCTTGCCTGGCTTCTTTGAGAAGGAGAGGAGATCCATGTGGTTTGCAGGAAGAAGGCAGTTTATAAGGAGGCTGAGAATCCAGGCGGTCCTGCATGGAGAGCTGGAGGGCACCACAGCACAGAAAGGACCTCCCCAATCAGAACTGAGTGATTGGCAGCTGCTGGTAAAGCTGAACTGTGCCTAGGAAGTAGGGAAACGGTGTTTCTGACTTTCCTAAGACTGGCCAGGTCTGGGAGGGGGAGGCAGGACTATGTGTAAATAAACAATTCTTTTTCTTTTCACCAAACTCTGGTAATTCAGAGTTATGATTCTGGCGGCGGGCAATCGGGCCCCTAACTAAACAGCCCATGGGTTCTGTTTCAATCGGAGCAGCCCAGGGGTTCTGTTACACTTATAAACCATTCCTAGTCCCTTATTAACCCTTCCCACTCCCTCATTAACCTTTCCCACACTTTTATAAACACTACTTATGTTCTTAAACATATTCTACACTCTTAAACCTATGTAACTTTAACTACATATACAGTGCCGCAAAATCCCGCAATATAGCGAAAACTCCGCAATAAATAATGTAATATTTTTAAAAATCCCGCGATACAGTGAGGCCGCCGTAAGTGAACCACAATAGAGAGGGACTAACTGTAGACCAGGAGGCTGGTTTTATACTAATGTGAGTAGCGCCCCCCCACTTCCCCTTCCCCCTCCGTTTCTCCATGTTTGGATGCTCCAGAGTTCCAATCTAACTCGATTAACTAAATTAACTGAGGGTAGTAAATTCCTAAATTGTTTGCTAAGCTGTCTAGCTACATTTTCCCATTTCCCAGTGTTTGGTGCTGAATATCTTTCCCCTTTGATCTCAGATGCATTTGGGCTGAGCTGTGGAAATACCACTTCCTGGCTTGTAGGTATGCTAATACTGTGGACTCTGACTCAGAGACTCCCTAATTCAAGATTTAATTACATTTGTTCTTTGCTGCTAATTATTTCCTACTCTGGTTCAAGAGTCACCAGTTTCTTTGTACCTTATACCTTTAAGACAAGTCAAACTTGGGTGGTAGATACATGGGTGTTTAGTAATAACTGAGCTAGGTGTTCATATTTTGTGTACTTTCTGTATGTGTTCAATATTCAGAGTAAAAATGGTTAAAATAAAAATTATGAATTATAATCTGATATGCTGTTTTCAAATAGCTGATTTTTATAATATTTAGAAAATTTTTCTAAAATCTAATGCAAATGTGCCTTTCACATAGTTCCAACTTCAATGGACAAATCAAAATAAAATTAAAGTTTGCACTTTTTACTTGAAATTTCTTAAATCAAATTTTAGAATTCTGATCCAAATAAGTTTTCTTATTCAAATAAGCTCCTGTCTACATTGTCCTGCTCTGATGTTGAAATAAATTTCTGACGCACTATGCTAAGCAACACATATATATTATGGCAAATTCCTCGAAATAGTCTATAGGCTAGTGAGGAAGACAGTCATACACAGGATGTTCCATTCAGCATGAAAAGGAATTCTGCTATACTAGCGACTTGAAAAAAAGGGGGTGGCAGTCATCTCTCACACAGATGACTCTTTTAACACCATAAAGTAAAGAGACTTTCTGGAAATCTTGAGACACACAGATTACAGCACAAATCATTTTAGGGTATCAGACTTGAGTGACTAAGGTAAGTGTTAAGAGAAAGTCCAAGGAACAAAAACATAAATATGAGTCACTCTTGCTAGTCTTTGAGTTGGACTATAATTACAGCCAATATTTTAAGTTGCAGAAGCTATAAATCAAAGGGCAGTCTAGGTTACATACTGAGAGGGAAAAAGATAAAAGCAGTAAAATGGAAGCTGTATCTTTATTAGAAGCCTATTTCAACAGGCAAATTTTTAAAATGTACTGTAGGTATATTTTTTAACCCCAAAATCAGTGAGATCATTTGATTGAACTTGTAGTCCACAATGCCATACTTTTAGCATGTCTTCCTCATGGGTGATGATGTCAATCAAAAAACCACCAGACATACCACTTTATATTATTGAAGCAGTTTTTCTTCCTCTATTACACCATTCTACAGATGAAGACTCTCAGACTTCAGAGAAAACTTGATGAAGCGCATATCATTTTTAGCTGAGACTCAATCACTGGTCCTGTGATTATAAAATCACACATAGTCTTTCCAGTAACCCAGACTCCTCCCAAGAAGTCACCACACTGCATTCACAAGCCTTGGCTGACTCTGGTCACCTGGCAGCAAGCTCAGAATTCTTTTCAAGGGAGTGTTCTAGATGGCCATTCTCAATGTGACAGGAGGTTGGCAAGCAAAATGACACCAATTTGCCATCCCAGCAGCAGCTATTGAAGTATCTCTGAATGAACTTGGTTGGGTTCTGATCTTCATTCTCAGGCTGAGACACTACTATATACTGAGAATATAGAGTTCACATGATAAATGAGAAAGGTATCTGCACAGCAGACAGATGACAAAGGATGATGGTCCCTTACCTGAGACCAGAAAGAGGAATGCTGTCCAAAGGGTCTCTGGGAAACTTGGAAGTGGGGGTGAACAGAAAGAACAGTAAGTCTTAAAGAACATTCTTCTGGATCTCTGAATGTGAAGATATTTAAATAGTATAAAGCACTAAAAGGGTTAGAAGCCTGGCATCTGGAAAAGAGAAAATATAAGGTACAAAATGGCTAAATTAATTTTTTTTATTGCAGCAAACATGGTGCAGAAATATACTCTATTCATTAGGTCTGTCAGTCCCTATTTGTAGCCATCCTATTCCAACAACTTGGATTATCGTAAGATATGCTTTCAAAGACTGTAGTGATTGTATTACTTACTGTGTTTAGCTGTAATATATAAAATACTTAATTCCTGTAGCTGTTCACCAAAGACAGAAGTAAAACTCATAAAACAGAATATCTCTATTAATGGAACTGAAGAGATAGTACAGACATAACCATCAGAACATAAATTTTACACTCAAAGATGTTTTTATATTGTACTTCAGCTAAAATTTTCCACCAAAAAGCCAATCATTCCATACAAACACAAAATCAAATTTTGAAATTAAAGACTGAAATTCTAGAACAAAAATCTGTTAAAAGTATAACTTGACAGTTAACTTTTTAAAGTCTTAACTGTCAAATTAAAATCAAATGCAGTATTATAAACTAACAATCTCTTAAACACAGAAATGTTTTGTAATCATAATAAATTAATTGAATAATGCTTTCTCCTTCCCATACATAAAATGTATGCCATAAGTAGTAATTACTATGAATCTAGGTAATAGAACATTCTAAATACCTAAATATTGTTACTTTTATTTAAAAGAAAACAGTATCAGTTTACTTCAAAAGTAGACAGCCTCTGCAGATCACTGTGAGTAGCAAATGTCAGAGCCAACTAATGACTAGATTATTAAGTGTTTTACTAATATATTTTACATTACTAAAATATTTTTAATATTCTATTACCAAATATCTTTACTATTCTATTCTTGTTTACATACTTCAGGATAAATACTAAGATTAGTATTTGAGAAACTCACATTTAATTTCTACACTGCTGGTGGGAAAAAATAGGCCAAGAAATATTCTCAGCTAAAAATAAATGAACCAAAGAAGGTAC